>NC_058140.1:10216167-10529917 GCF_011075055.1 Mangifera indica
GAAGAAGATCAATAGAGCACAACTGTGAGGAGGATCAAATTTCACTGGTTCCTTGGGTTTGGGAGTCATATGGAAATAGAAGGATTCTTGATAACGCTGACAGCAAATTGTGCATGAATTTTCATCCGGAACAAATGGAATGTTTGATGATTGTTGGGCTCTGGTGCGCACACCCAGATCGTAATCTGAGGCCATCTGTAAGACAAGTTATACAAGTTCTTAATTTTGAGTTACCATTGCCCGAACTTCCAACTAAGATGCCCGTCCCCAGGTATGATATGCCTACTGCTCCAATTGCAAGTTCAAGTAATCAGCCCTCCCAGTCTCTAACTATTCTTCGTTGATCTATATAGACTATCTTTCGACTTAATTTTATGAAGTGCTATGTATATTTTAGCACGGGAGTTTGATGTCTAACGACATAATTATTTACCTCTCCAAAATTGCAGCCAGTGGTTTCATTAAGTATAGATACCATGGATACGCAATCAATTAATAAGATAAACTCTCAACAAATTTGCCAAACGTTACTTTTAACGAGGATAACATTTCATTCCTAGTCTTATTAGACTTCTTGTTTGCCTTTTGATCTAAGATTTTAACGCAATAAATTTTAGTAGTTTAAGATATACTAGGTTTGTTTGTTTTTTAACTTATGTATGAACTAGAACTCTTATTTGACCATACTTACTAGATGACATTTAGAGACGTGATCACTAACTAAATGAATAATGACTAACAGCGAATAAATGTCCCAAACCTAGAGGAAGCGATCTGCCAGCTTGTATTCTTTCTTCGTCTCGTGTCAATGTGGGAAAATAATACCCTAAACTTATAAAATATTAGGACACGATAATTATCCTGAATTTAAATTTGAATTGTAATCAATAAGGTTGTAACTTTACTTTTATATTATCTAACTATGAGTAAGGTTAGATTTGAGTCGAGCTTATTTGGGCCTGAGTTTGGCTTGATCGAGCTAAAATGAATTTGGCTCAAGCAAGCTCGAGTTTAATAGTTTAATATCTTCGAGCTCAAGCTCAAACTTGATCTTTAGGGGTGTTCAACTCAAAAAGTTTGTATGTTTGGAATTTTAATATGAATTAATTAAAACAACGTAGTTTTGATCTATAAGAATTTAAAATAATGTCGTTTTATTTTGAGTCAAACTTGAAGCTCGATTCCTCTCAAACGAGCCAAGTTCAAACACTTTTGAAGCAAGCTCAAGCTTAATTCCATTGAAACAAGTTGAAGCTTGACTCTATTAAAGTGAGCTTGAGCTTAGATAAGCTTAAACTCAACTCTGCTCGATTCCAACCTTACCTGTGAGGCTCTTAAAAAGATTCAATCATCCTCCTTGGATATTTCTCTAAAATCAATTCATTATCAAGAAAATCTCTATTGCAAATGTTATTCATGTTCTACTAAAATGTTTTTCCAAAGCCATTAATAACATAACCATGGATATAGACTCTTAGGATAACACCCGCTTTCCAAAGTTACTATCCTCCAGAAGAAAAGGTCACTAAATTGACTATTTTGTGTGTGTATTTAATTAAATAAACAATTAAACTTGTAAAATAACTACATAAACCTCATTTATTAAATTATGTAAAAATACCAAAAATACCTTTGTTAAGCAATAGAAAGAAGTATACAAAAGATGTCTTAACTCAAAAACATTACTAGGAAATAATAGTGTATAGTCAAATACAGAAGTGAACTCATACAAATAAAATAAAACTAATAAAGGCTAAATATGTAAAAAGTACATTAATGCCCTCATTGTTTTAGGCGACCACTACTTGTCCTTCAGCCATCATGATCACTTATACCTACATATATGAAAGTAGGGGAGTAAGTGATAAAATACTCAATAAGTAAGAAACTCTATTGTTACTTTATACTTAAATCCCCAAAATGCCCTCAGTCTCGACCCTTACTAACTCTGCCATCTCGAGTTGACATTAAAATCCCCTGTGGATGATAACAAGTCTTATATCTTAACTTTGTGGTCATATTGTACTTTAGAGAATATCTACGCAATGTGTCATAACTCTTAGATCGAATTATGTGTCATTCAATCATTAAGGAACCATTCTTTAGATTTCTATCTGGCATGACCAAACTGAACTCAATGGAAGCATTAGAATCTAAAAGCTATAACTGAAATTGTATACTAGGTCAATCAATCTGGATCGAATACAAGGATTTGACACATTAAACATGTGAGTTAACTCTAGTTCCCCTACATTAATTTATATCTTAATTGGGCTCTATTGCTAGTAAGCACCTTACTATGGGTATGTTGTCCTATTGTGGAGATGCCCTTCTACGGGTGATTTAGGGATTGTGTTCTCATGGTGCCCCTTCATAATGATCTTATGATGTCTAACATGCATGCATCTTAAGCCTTAACTAAGCTCGGCTTATCTTGGCTTCCACCTATTTATACATATATCTCGTGCCTCACTAACGGTTTTCTTTGGCACGTGGGTACTATTACATACTTGAATCTTTATACTATTGCTCGGAATAACCCATATATCCTTAGCCTAATTCCCTGTCTCGTTTTCTTTCCTCTGCTCCACATATAGAGGTGTGTGTCTATGGACTCACGAGGATGTGTCCTCTTTTTATTCTATGCACACGGTTACCTTCTCTTGGCATTTCCCTGTGTGTAAATTTTCTATACACACGGGCATGTGTTCTTAGACATAGAGGCATATGTCCCTCCAGATTTTTTTTTGCTTTCCTTTTCTATTCTCTTCTCATTTGCACTACTTCTCAGGAGTATTCTAGTCATTTTACCCCACACATGATTGTTATAAGGCTACACGCAAAAAGTCCATGTGTCATACTTGAATGTTTATAAGTCCAAAAGTGTCGAACGTTTATCAGAACATTACAGAACTCGACCTGAAATCTAAAGTTTGCATATATGGGTGTGTGTCCCATATAACACAACTGTGTGGCGAACCCAAAAGTACAAGTCAAAAACCCTAAAATCTAATCCTTAGTTTGCCATTACATGACCAATCACTAATTGAACACTCTTTGGTACATCACAGGGATCAAATTATCAATATAATTCAACTTTAAACACAATTGATCACTAAGGAAACATTATTCATCAACTCACGACATACCAATCTCAAACTAGCAATATTATCATGAAATACACAGATAAACACTTCTCCACAACATCACTATAATATCAATCACTTATAGCCATCTCTACTATACAATTTTCATGTAACAACATTGACAACCAGATGATCACTATATTTATCTAACAAAATAACATACACATCAACATATCAATCATCAAGGTTATATTCTTTCTTTATAAAATAATAACCACATCATTACAAATTATAATCTTCACCAAGGTGCATATTTATAATATTATAACTCATCTAGGATCAGAAAAGGTCAAGCCTACTTACCTCTTGGAGATTTTTACTACGGCAAGGTTGATTAAAAGGGTTCTTTCTCTTTTACTTTTGAAATCTACCAAAGGAAAGTTAGGACATCAAGTATCAAAGTCTTTTTATCTCTCTAGATGATGCATGCATTACGTCAAGGATTAAAATCCTTAAAATGCAGCAAATGTACTTTTTATAAAACTAAAACCGTGTTCAACACACATAAGAGTATATCATAGGCACACGATCATATGTCACTTAAATTTTAAATTTATATAGAATTATCTTATCCGGCTAATGTAGCAATAACACATAGGCATAATCTTTATATGCACGACTGTATGTCACTTAAAAAATATATTTTGACTTTCAATTCACACTAAATCCTTCATACAACAATTATATTCATGCATAAAGACTATTTTACCCTCAAAATGTACTTGTGGGTTTTTTAATTCCTTCCCTCTTATTGGAATTCTGACCCCGAAATTCACCGGAAATATGTTGGGATGCTTATCTCTCATGATTTGCTCTATCTCCCAGGTAGCCTTCTCAACTTTATAATTTCTCTAGAGTACCTTGACCAAAGGAGTTTATCAGTTTCTGAGCTGCTTGATCCTTCTGTCTAAGATCTGAATTGGTTTCTCATTATAACTTAAGTTCCCTAATAAGTTAATCTTCTTGGTCCTCAACATATGAGAATGATCACCAATATACTTACACAACGATGAGACATGGAACATATCATGAATAGATCAATGCTTGCCAATAATGAAAGCCTATAAGCCACCTTACCAACTTACTCTACAATTTCATAAGGGTCGAAATACTTGGGCGTCAACTTACCCTTTGTTTTAAACCTCATCATATGCTTAAATGAGGCTACTTTGATAAAAACATTATCACTCACACTGAACTCTAGGTTTCAATGTCTTTGATCGACATAACTCTTCTGTCTATCATGGGTCTATTTCATCCTTTGTCTAATCAACTAGACATCATCAATTATCTTCTGAGTCAACTCCAATCCAATAGATGAATCAAGACATTTCTCTTACCCAACTCTTCCCAGTATAGAGGAGAATAACACCTCCTACCATATATTACCTCATAAGGCATCATTTGAATCATTGTCTAATAATTATTATTATAACCGAACTCCACTAAAGGTAATATTTCAACCCAACTTGCCCTGTGGTCCAAATAACAAGCTTTCAATATATCATCCAATACTTGATCGGTTATCTTAGTTTGACCATCAGTCTGTATTGATAAGTTATACAAAATGTCAAGTTAGTGCCCAATGATCTGTGTAGAATCCTTCAAAAAGTTGACATAAACCTCATGTTTAGTGCATACCATGTAATATGACAATTTTTTAAACGTATAACTTCCCTAGCTAATTTGTAAGGTTGGTATCCTTAATAGTTAGAAAGTACGTTGTCATGGTCAACCTATCCACTATTACCCAAAGTGTATTAATACTGCTCTAAACCATTGAGAGTTTAACAATGAAGTCCATGGAAATATGCTTCCATTTCTACTCGGGGTATATTCAAAGGTTGAAACAATGTTAACAATCTCTAATGTTCAACCTTAATTTACTGGCAGGTGAAATACTTGATAATGTACTCACTCATATCTCTTTTCATATTGGACCACCAGAAACTCCTTCTCAATTCCTGATACATCTTTACATCTCCAGGATAGGTAGTGTAAAGGAAACTGTGAGCTTTTGCAAAAATTCTCTTTCTTAACTCATTCACTGAGGGCACACAAACTTTACCTCTGAATTTAAGGATTCTTTCACCATCTAAAAATTTGTTTCAAGACCATCCTAAATTTTTTAAGTTCTTTGTTTACACCAATCATCTTCTAGTTGTGTTGTCTTAATATCTTTCACCAAAGTAGATTTGACTTTTAATTTGGCTAGAGCCCTACCAATGCTAATTCAATCTATTCTTGACTTGGATTTGTCTAAATTTCCTTCTAAACAATTAACTGTGGAAAAAACACTTTTCAACTAATGGCATTTGTAACTATATTAGCTTTGCTCAGATGGCACTTGATATCACAGTCGTAGTCTTTCACTAGCTCAAACCACCTAATTTGTCTTATATTAAGCTCTTTTTTAGTGAAGAAATGTTTTAGGCTCTTATGATCAGTGTATATGTTGCATCTTACCCCATATAAGTAATGTCTCCAAATCTTAAGGGCAAACACTATTGATGTCAACTTTAAGTCATAAGTAGGTTATCTGGTGTCAAAATCTTTTAATTGTCTCGAGGTATCTGTTATTGTTTTGCCTAACTGCATTAATACCACTTCTAAACCACCTTGAGATGTGTCAGTGTACAAATCATACTTAACACTATCGTCTAACAGGGCCAACACTAGAGCAAAAGTCAATTTTTTTAACTTTTGGAAAATTTTCTTACAAGAATTTAACCACGAAAACTGAGTTTCCTTTTTAGTGAGAGTTGTGACAAGTCTTGCTAGCTTGGGAAACCTTCAAAAAATCTTTTGTAGTACAAAGCCCAAAAAACTACAAACTTGATTAACAGTCTTAGGGTTTTCCTAGTCTATAATTGTCTTAATTTTACTTAGATCCACTGATATACCCTATGCCGAAACCACATGCCTCTAAGTATACCACTCTATCAAGCCAGAACTCATATATGGAGAATTTTGCATACAATTATTTTTCTCTTAACCTTTACAAAGTAAGCCTCAGGTGTAACTCATGTTCTTCACGACTTCTAAAGTATATCAAATTGTCACTTATAAAGACTACTATAAACTTATCCAAACTGTTATGGAATACTCTGTTTATCAAATCCATAAACACTACAAAGGCATTGATTAGCTTGAATGACATTACTACAAACTCAAAGTGGTTATACCTCATTCAAAAAGTTATCTTGGGTTTATCCTGTTCAGCTACTTTTACTTTATGATAACCTGACCTCATATTGAACTTGGAGAACACCACTAATCCTCTCAACTAATCAAATAGATCATCAATTCTAGGTAACAAATACTTATTTTTCAGTTTTACCTTGTTCAGCTCTCGATAGTCTATATACATTCTTATAGACCCATCTTTTTTCTTAATAAAGGGGATGGACACTCTTCAGCAAGAGTGACCTAACCTAATGAAACCATTCTCTAATAATTCCTAAAGTTGTTTCTTTAACTTTTGCTACTCAACTGGGGTGATTTTATAAGGTACCTTAGAGATAGGTATTGTGTCTAGTGCCAATTCCATAATAAATTTTACCTTTCGCTTAAGAGCTATTCTCTGTAACTCTTTCAAGAAAATATCTGAAAACTCTTGAATAACTAGCATCTCATTAATGCTTAGGCTTAACTCCACCTTACTCATCACATAGGCTAAGAAACTTGTGTACTATTTACTTAACATTTTCCTTGCCTTTACTGCACTGATCATCATATCCTAATATGCCCTTTGTCGAAGTTAAATTGATCCCTATTCTCTAGGTTGAACTACACTTTCTTATGCTAATAGTTAATCTTAGCTCTCTTCCACCTTAAGAAATCGATCCCTAATATCATATCAAAGTTTGATATCTCAAAAAATATTAGGTCCGAAAGAAGCTATCTATCCTGTATTTCTATCATCTATCTTATTAACATATTATCATTTACTACAAATCTACCATTGGGTAACTCTATTTTGATTATTTAAGCCACCTTGTTGGCTATACTCCTAACCTCTTTACTAGGCTCTCGGTTAAAATAATGCATAACACCATAATTATTTAAAATGTAAATAGGAGTACCAAGGTGAGAAATTTGACAAGTAACATCTATTAAATTGACCTCAACTGGCCTCTAGGTAATAGTGCACTCTTTGGTTATGACTCCTTCTATTGGTTGATTAGCTTAGACTGGAGCTTCAGAGAGGATCTGGCTATATGCCTTAGCTTATGACATTTGTAGCAAACTACTTGCATAGTCAAACACTCTTCTATATGATGTTTGCCACACTCTAACAAGTTAGGATCTCAAGCACTATCTATTTCTTATTACTCTTCTAAACTCTTTTTGCTCTCTTTGGGCTAGAATAGTTTTTTGCATTTTTTTCTAAATGAGGACCTCTTTAAATTAGGGTACTACTATTGTTCAATTATGTTATTACTGGTACTGATACTGGTGTTGGCACTAACACTAGAGTTGAGTGAGTCAAGGTCCATCCATACATCTTCTTAATAAATACCTCAATCCTTAAAGTTCTACTCAAGGTCTCATTATAAGTCTAAGGCGGTTGTGTATCTATCATGACATCTTAGGCTATGATTGATCAAGCCCGTACACAAACGTCTTCATCCGTCTAATCTCTATATTTACTATTTCAAGGGCATATCTCATTAAGTGATTGAACTTGTTGGAGTATTTCTTCACTAAGTCTGTACCCTATGTCAATGTAAGAAATTCTTGAGCTTGGATGCAAGTCACATTTGCCTCTTTATACTTAGCCTAAAATTTTTTCCTAAACTTTGACCAGGACATCTCAAGGACTTTTTTCATTTGTTTGACTAAGTTTCACCATGTTCTAGCACTTGACTTGAAGAAATAAATAGCATATCTGACTCTCTCCTAGTTTGTCATGCCAAATAGGGCCATCACACTTTCCATCAAATCTAGCTCACTTAGTTGTGATCGGATCCTTAACACAATCAAAATTCTAAGGCTAGTGCATGTTGGGTAAATTGAAGATAGGAGGCAATTGAGTCTTGGTTGGTACTGCTATTGGTGTAGAAGTCACCTCTATTGAGCCCTAAGCTTATGTTGATAATACCTATATTGACTCGCTAGCTTGAGCTAAAACACCTCCTTGCTCCTTGAACATCTCTTCGGATATTTCCTTGGAATCTTGAACACTTAAGCTTACTAGGAAACTTGGGATGCTACCTTCTCGCACATACTCCTCTATAGGTTATCAATTTAGGTATTTCTGATGTTAGCTCTAGTTCTCCTTATTTTCTTGAAAAACCCATACCATAAATCTTCATAAAACTTAGTAGGTATAATAAAACTTTATTTACAATGATCGATTACGAGTGTGGTCAGCATGGCATGAAGGGCTTACATCCTGATTATATTTGACTGCATATACTCTTAGGACATCTTTTGGGTATCAAAATCATGCTCTGATACTAACTTCTAACACCTCTTCCAAAAGTATAGCCCTCTGAAGGAAAATATCAATAAATTGACTATTTTAAGTATATATTTAATTAAATAAATAGTTAAACTCTAAATAAACCTCATTTATTAAATTTTGTAAAAATACCATTGTCAAGCAATAAATGGAAGCATACAAAAGATGTCTTAACTTAATAACTTAACTGGGAAATAATAATGTATAGTCAAATATAAAAGTGAACTTATAAAAATAAAATAAATGTGAACTCATTTATTAAATTTTGTAAAAATACCAAAAATACCATTGTCAAGCAATAAATGAAAGCATACAAAAGATGTCTTAACTTAATAACTTAATTGGGAAATAATAATGTATAATCAAATATAAAAGTGAACTTATAAAAATAAAATAAAACTGTTAAAGGCTAAATATGAAAAAATGACAAAAATGTCTTTGCTGTTTTATACCTTCTAACCACCGCTTGTCCCATAGCCGTTACGATCACCTGTACCTGTACATGTGAAAGTAGGAGAGTGAGTGATAAAACATTCAGTAAGTAAAAGACTCAACTGTTACTTTATACTTAAATCCCAAAAATTCCGTCAATTTTAACATTTACTATCTCTATTATTTGAAGTTGGCATTAAACTCCCCTTTGGATCATAATAGGTCATATATCTTAACTTTGTGCTCATACTATACTCTAGGGAATATTTAGGCTATATGTTATAACTCTCAAATTGAATTATCTCTCGCTTGATCACAAAGGAATGGCTCCTTGGATTCCTATTTGGTGTGACCAAACTGAACTAAGTGAAAGCATCACAATCTAGAAGTTGTAATTGAAACAGTATACTAGACAAATTGTTTCAAATCAAATACAAAGATTTGACACCTTGGTCATGTGAGTTATTATGAAAGAAGGTATTTTTCCAAGGAAAAACCCCACAACATAATTCTTTTATTTCTCTTCTCCTAACTTTGCTACATTCTCCGAAAGGGAAATACTCACTTTGCCATTACAAATTACATTAGGTTAATCAATATATTTTAAGGAGAACCTATTAATTTAGTCATAAATAGGTTACTCAAAGCATTTTTAAAAAGCATGCAGTGAACTACCATTTTTACTAATGGTTGAAAGGTTCATGACCTGAAAATTTTCAAATAAATAGAGAAAAACAAAAACCTTAAGAAGTTTACCAAAAGGGAAAACTGATTGTAGGTCATATTCACTTTCATATGTTACTAACTTTTAGAAAGAAATTGTATTATTATCTGAACCTGTTGTTCATCTATCAGGTTGTGTCTGATTGACTTTAAGTATATTATCATATTTGACATGCTCCTCAAATATTGTTTCATCAAATTGTTAAAGACCTTCTTATATATGTCAAATTTGATGGTCAACTACCTCAATTTGGGAGACAGTAGTTCCTCCAAACTTTTCTTTCAAAGCCATCCACATGGCATGTGTAATTTGGTATTGTTGGTACTCATATACCATATCATTGTTTTAAGATACCACATGCACTGGAGTCTTTCTTTTTACATGCATAATATGCACACATATCATTTTTGTGTTGGTCATCATTTGGGTTCTACCCCTGAGCTAGTCATGGCTCTTCCATAACTTGATTTATGGCTTTCAATGCTTCTTACTCATCTAGGACATAATACATCTTCAGATGTCATATATTATAGTTATCCTTATTTAGTTTCTCACCCTTATTCAAATCATTTATAATATTCTTGGATGCCTTAGTTAATCAAGCCACGCGGACATATCAAACATAAATAATGCAATCATATACACATCAATTGTTGCAATCGCGCATTAAAATGTAAAATATCTCAGAGAAGATATAGAATCGAAAGTTTACTATATTTCCAATCATTTTCTATGGTTCAAATGTTGAATATTTTAAAATTTAATCAAATTGTGCCAATATTAATTTTGGATAAGAATTTCAATAAATCTTACCAATTTTAGAATTTCCACATTTATAATATGTGATACAAAAAAAGCATCACTGCTTTGACTAGGACCATTTCATCATCCTATACAATTCTTCGAGTCATTTTATTTATGATGAAATTTCTATATTTTTTGCAATAACTTACATGCCTCATGCTTCATTGATTTGGGAATAATGATAAAGTAGTGGATTTTCTCATACTTATTACAATGTGTCACTCCACAGAAAGTTGTAATGGATTTATATAATCCTAAAATTTTTTCAAATTCTTGTCCCAAACAAGAGCATGTATTACAAGAGTCCAATGGTCAAACATGAGCATAAGTAGACTATATATCATTTCTTTTCTAGTTAATAGTATGTGACTTTCTTTCAAGTCTATATATATATATATATATATATATATATGTAGAGAGAGAGAGAGTGAGGGAGTCCTAACATGCATCATTTAATTGTCAAATGGTCTAATCTTATACTTCATGTAATTTGTCCTGAGTCATCAAGTTTTTATGATTTAGAAACATGTGTTTCGAAACACTATTACATGTTTGTATGAGTTGGAATGAAGTATTCATGCTTTTATGCACTATAGGACCCGCTAGATAAGTTCCATATGCTGGTTTGAACATTAATGTGTTATCACATGTTGGTAAAATAGTTTCACACTCTAACGTGTCAAAAATAGTAACCCACGCACTCTCACACCCCAAGATAATGCCCTTACACTCTTTCATGCTCTAAAGCAGTGTTGCACATGTTGACATGTGCCAGAACAAGGCCATACGCGTCACCATGTGCCTCCACATATCGATAGGTGACCTATCGTTAACCGTTGACTGTTGATTAGTCAACCAATCTATGAGGCTTTTACTAGCCAATTGACCAAATGGGTGACACATTTACAAATAAGTTTGGGTAACCCGTTAACCAAGCAATTTGGGTAATCAAGTTTTCCCAAACTAATTACAACCCAGTTATGGTCGAAGGACCCTATATTTTTATTGATCAAATTCATCGTTTTCGACCATCAATCAAGCTGAAAACTATAGAGCTTTTGAAGAAACCATATCAACGATCATGCTTGTACCAAATTCTAGTGTCAAATTTGTCAAAATCCAACGAAATGAAAACTTGAACATCACAACATAAGTCATAGTTTCTAGGCGATTCCAACCAAAATTTCACTTGATTCAAGTTTGAAATCATGCAACACAATTCTAGGCATTATCATAACATGTTTCTAAGCATCATTTTCATGTAAATTGGCTTAAAATAATTTGAGCCCAAATTTCAAATTTCATCAAATTTTAAGCATAATAATCCAAGCTTGCAAATATATATAATTCAATTCATAGAATTGTAGGCATAACAAATACATCAGCCCCAAGCTCTGATACCAATGTTGGAAAAACATGTCAAATTTTGTAAATTTGAAGTCACACTGAACATCCCCCAAATTCTCTTCTCTACTTATTAAAAGTGATTCGAAGCATGATTAATTAGTTTCCACAACACACTTTGCTTTCGTACTACAATTCTAGATTCTATGAAGCAGTTGGGAGGCTATGTATTTCTACCTTCTTTTGTTTTGCATTTTGGGAGGAAGTAAACATTAACTTATTTTTTGTACTACAGTGAATAATGAAAAAGGGCAGTTTTAAGATATTTTATAAGTGTCCAACTATCAATAACTTCCTTTAACTACTACCAAGACAATTGAAGCAATTGGGTCAGGTCACCCGTCGTGGGTGGACCCAAATTTAATATCCCAAAATGAAGTCTTTCTCTAGACAATCTCTATTCTAAGCACTATTCATTTTCTATAACTTTTCTAAAGTCGTTGATAACATATTGTGGACATGGTTTCTAAAACAACAAGCCAATTTATATTAAAACTTCTCTCAATCCAATCCAAACACACACCCATTTCATTATAAAGAATAACTACCAAAATTGTAATGAATCTTGTGTGGAACTTATAATAGAGTATGTTAATTGGATGAGAAAACTCATATAAACGAGATGTTTATCACATATAAATAAAAAGTTAAAATACTTAACTTTTACATGAATACGAATATATCTGAATTAATAATAACCATTTTTTTTTGTTTGTTATCAACATTGCTATTAAAATTTGTATAATTCAAATTAAAGAAAAAAACACTTATGAACTATTTATTTTTATCTTTTTTCTAATTTTTCTTAATTTTTTTTAAATACCACATCTAAAAATATAACATTGAGTATATATAATTTAATATATTTGTTTTGTTCTGACTTTTATAAATTTAATCATTTAAATTTGTTTATAACTAAAAATATATAATTATGTTATATTTATTATGAAGAAATCTGTCAAAGTACCAGTTTTGATATATTAACATGTATAAAAGAAACAACTCAACACTTATAATCAAATATTAAAAATAAAATACCAACCAGATTTAAGTAATAGATAGATTTAGCTTTGAGATAAAAAACAATCATAAAACTATGACTTTGTGAAAAGTTACAAAAACAAAAACACGACGAAACACAATATATGAAATTTTATTTTTTGTTATTTAAACTATTTTTTAGATAATTTGTTTACTCTAAAATCATTTGAATAAATACTATTACATCAAATCTATAATTAAATATATATCAAATTATTTAATTAAATAATATTATATTATATATATAATATATATATATATAAAGTATAAATTTCTATATATAATAATTTTTTTTTTTTCCGAATTGGACAAAAGAATGGGGATCCAATAGATACACTGTAGATGAAACGAGTGAAATTTAATGAGGAAAAGAAAGGTGCCAAATCAGAAAAGGAAGGCTAGTGGCAAAACAACGAAAGAGGGTGCATGGTTGCAGGAGTTATGAAAGCTCGCTTTGGAATAAGGGCCTCAAAATTCAAACTTCAGTAAAAATTGGCCTTTGAATTTTGAGGCCATTATTCCAAAGCAAATATTTAGTAACGATCAAAATCTTAACTAGAATTTGTTCTTCTTTCGATGGGAATTATTTAAATTTGATAGATTACAAGTATTTTTAAATTATAAAAAATCAAAAGTCAAATAATAATAATCAAAATATCAGTTAACAATCTTAATTGATTGAAATAAAGATCTGATAATTAGATAAAGATGAATGATGAAAGGAAAGCAGAAGAGGAGACTGATGGACCCCCTGAAATTCTCTTTTAAATCAGCCCCCAAAAATTCCTTCCAAAGTTGCACGCGTTTGCATGTTAAAATAATACCAACCACCTCTCTCTCTCTCTGCCTTGAAAATTTTCAACCAAAGCTGTAAAAAAACTTTGAGGGCATCACCACCACCACCCACAACCATTACTTTTACAGTAATGGCTTCTTCTTTTGCTGCTCTCTCGTTTTCCACCACCACCAACTTAAATGTGGATAAAAGCTTAATCATTAAAAAATAGGGAGGATAAATGTGGATAAAAGCTTAATCATTAAAAAATAGGGAGGACTCCACTTGATAATATATTTGATCAACATTTGCAAAATTATCTTTCTATTCCATCAAATATATTTTTCAGTTATCCTAATTTTTATATAATTAAAATATATATAAATATTTAGAATTATTCTTGAATTAAAAATATTTATATATATTATCTATATGTAATGTCACCTCTTTATTTTACAAATATAAGCACCTATACTAAGGTATGGGGCAAAGACAAATAGAGAGGATCGAAAAGAGACTACTCCACCTTACTAGAGATCTTAGATACATTATCACTCTCTTTTAATCAATAAACAAACTTTACAGGAATATGTTTCTTTGAGATAAATAACATAACCGTAGACGTAAGTTATTGAACAATAGATCAACTTATGTTAAAAACCTTCTTATTTTTTTATTTGTGCATCCACAGTCTTACCATAAAGTGGATAACAAAATTATATACCTAACTCCATTTGCCATTATTGTAATTTATTTTGTATAAAATTATGTATTTTGCACTTTCAGTTTGGTGATGAAAAATCGGATTTACATAAGAGATATAAAAATGAAAAAAAAATGAGAATTCATAAATGAAAAAGCCTAGCTTTTTAGGATTCCAAAACAATTTTGAAGAGAATCAATAATCAAAACACCTAGAAGGTGAAAATGTGTTGAAGGTTATGAAATTGAAAGATGAAAATATTTAAATTTATAGTGAAATTCAATATGATATTCAATATTTTATCCCCCTTGCAGTAGTTTAAGGTGCCCCTCTATATATATAGATTTTTTCATAATACAAGGTCTTTTCATGTTTGATATTCATTATGAATACCAAAAAATAGCAAAAATCCTTCCTTCTCTAACCTTTCCCGTGTCAATAATTTGAACAAAAATGTACTTTATTAGCCCTTTTTGAAAGATCAAAATGAATAATAACGAATTTTCAATTGCGTTGGTAGATAAAACTTTTTATAAGATTTTTAGGCAAGAATACCTTCAGCAAAAAAATTTCCTTTTGTAACTTTTCTCCTTTTTCTATATTTCTCCATTTCCTTCTAAAAACAAATAAAAAACTAGTTTTATCATAAATTTTGTTTTTCTTGAGCTTAGTTAAGCCATTTAATGTTATTTGAAAGGTCATTTATTTAAGAACAAATGTAATATTCATTCTAACAGTTTAATAACTTCAAATTTTAAATTTATGCTTATTTTTTGGTATGATTTGTAAGTGATCATTGTTGTTTATTTAAGTAATCTGCATGTACGTTCATTTTTTTAACTGGAAAAAATAAAAATTGAATAAACACTGTTTATGAATTTATATAAATTTAACGTATTATGAATTTGTAAGTGCATCACCTTCTTCTACTCATGCGCCACATAATAATTTATATAAATTTGTGTAGAGATGACATCGTATTATTACATAATTGTTTAATTTTGATAATATTTGAGTTCATTCAAATATTTTTTAGAAAATATAACCCAAAAATTTTCTTTTCACTTCAGCAATTATTTTGGAAAAAATTAGCGGTCGAAAGAATTAAACACATCACATAAATAGACACTTAAGTACTTACAAATCAAATTATAAATGACTTAAATCTAAAATTTAACGTTCCAAAATTGTTAGAATATCATATTTTTCAGTTGATCTCAAATGAATTTATAATTACTGCACTAATGAAGAAATCAGACCTATGCCTCCCTTGGGTTTTAGCTGCACAAGGAACTGCCTAAATATTTGAATTAAAAAGATTATGAAGGTTATTAACCCTAAAACCGAAACTCTTTAAATAAATAATATAATATTTATGAAAGTACTTATTTTATTTGAAGTACAAAAAATCTTTTAAATAATCATTTTGGTACCTTTATCTATAACTGAAATACATTTATCTAACCAATCTTATTTAATCTACGTGACAAAGAAACCATCAAACTTGCCAAAAGCTAACTTGGTAATTTTCTACGTCGAGGTCAAAATATTATGTGCCAAATAGTGGAGGTAAATATGATTTGAGACAAAATATGTCGCTGCCAAATTTTTTTAAAAGAAAAAAGAGAGACAGAGAGAGAGAAACTGCTTTCCTAAATTAAGTAGGCTTTTAACTTGCATCTAATCAATATTGTTGCAACTTAGGAAAGAGTAATATTATGTGCATAATTTTATATTCAAATAATTAAGTGTCATCATATGATTGAGTAGTTTTAAATTAGTCAAAAGATTTATTCTCACCCAAGATTTAGTCTATTGTTAAAGTCATATCTGCTAACTTTAAAAAATTCAAATATTCATCCATCATCCAAATATATTAATGAAATATATTGATTTAATTATAAATTACCAATTTATTGTTTTTAACATTTATGTATGAATACCTATGAAAAACCAAAATTTGATAAAAGAGTACATTATTTAGAACGCTGATTTTTTCCACCCGTCTTAAGGTTTCATATTATTCATGTTTTTTATCTTACAACTATCCTTGAAAGTTTAGAAACATTACACTTGCGGCCCTATCTTCCACTATTTTCCCAATGAACTTTGATGACTTCTCTCTTCATCGTCGATTAATGAATGAAACCAAGGAAAGCGACTCAAAATTGCTAACTGCTTGGGTGGTGTAATTAATCTGAACGTGCTCAACACAATTAATCCATTACATCTAGATCCAACACTCTTTCGAGAGGCAAAGATGCTTGACAAATGAGGTCAATGAAGGCAGATGGAAGTGGAATGCGCACTCTTTCAGGAAAGCAACACCCGATAAAAATGATCGATGAAGGCAAGTAGAACATCACATTTGGATTACATCAACTACATTTGGATTGGAATGTAATCCTTGTCGACGACATTGTCAGGATTGACGGACAGCACCAAAGAAAGAAGGTCGTCGGTCTTGGGTAGAGAAGGTGGCCAGAGGTGAAGAAAGAATGTCGATGAAAAATGTATTGCCCTAGCAAGAGGAAAATGTAATATTTCAAAATTAAATTGGGAAAGAGAATAAAATTTTATTTTTTTATATATTATTGATTAAATAATGATTATACTATTATTATTAATGAATTTTTCAAACAGTAACAGTTGATAGGTGGGTACATAGATTTTTAAAAATTAACAAGTGGGACTTTGACAATTGACTAAACCTTAGGTGAGAATAAGTCTTTTAACCATTTTAAATTAGATTTAAAGCAACATCTAATTATATAGCGATATATCATTGTTTGTGTATATAGTTTTATTGTTTATGAAATAATCAATTAAATTTTAAGCCATAACAATAATAATGTATGACAAGTAGCTTTTAAAACTGATTAAGTTGAAGTTGCTTAAAAAATAACCAAATTCATAAAACAGGCCTGAAGCTAGAATAGGCAGCCGTTCAAAATCAAATTACTTTTAAAGCTTAATTTACATTGTAAAATGACATTTATAAAGGATTCTTCAGATTCTTTCTAAAGTCGATTTTACATAGTAAAACAACAAATATATTCATGCCTGATTCTTTATATTACAAAATGAACTTAAATAAAAATTTAATTCATTAGAATAATTTATGTTAATTAAGCAAATGCCAAAAGTCTAAAATAATTCATGTTTTTCCAGTCTAGGAAAATTGAATGAAGTTCTCTCTCTATTAATTTTTTTTTTAATTGAAAGAAATGCATTCATTAATGTAAAATTACTACCAATACATGGGACAATACTATGTTTTTAAAGAATATTATCATAACATATCTAATCAGTTCCGATTTTATTCGTTGGAGTGGAAGAGATACATTGTAATAATGTTCAAGTTTCATTTTCCCTTTAAAAGTACGAAGATATTAACATTAGTACATGTAGAGAAGCTTTGCTTGAAAGAACATGTAGGCTTGACACATCACCATTTTGGGGGGATTTTAGTTTCTCGAGTAACGATATCATGTTGTCTCGTAATGCATCATCATTCTAGCTAGCATATACATAATTAGATTTGACCAGCAAATAGTCTATAGTCTAAAAATATTATAAGGTTCAAATTCACGAATCGGTTTTACAAATGCATTCTTATTTTTGCCTACATTAGGCACTGAAGATTTGATCTACAAACCATGAAACTTCTATTGTCATTACGAATATCATATGAGAGTGACACAAAGTTTGATAAAAAGGATTAAAGACTTCAGTTGTGCTGCATTGTTAATACTCAAGATAATGCATGCGTCTAAATACTTTAATTAGAAAAAGTATATATTAAGTGCTCGCATTTCTATTAAGATACTTTAGATAGATTCTACATTAATCTCTAACTTGATTCATTTGTTGATTTAGTTCAGAAAATTTCTATGTTATCAAAAGGTCAAATTTGGATAAACATCGATTGTGCTTTTTCAAACAAACTTAGTATAAAAAATTTTAACATGAATAGAATTTTCAATCTATTCAATGTCATACAAATCCATATGAGGTGGATCCAACAACCTAAAATTAGGTTCTGTTTTTCCTTAATATTACTGTAAGTATGAACATATTATGTTCTAAAACCACCTTCGAACTTATCAATTATTATACATTACTTACAAATTAAAAATAGTTTGTTAGAATGGATACAAGCATATTATTATTTGTTCATAGCAATGGATGTGGCTTGTATATCATCAACATGAGTGATATGTTTTTTTTTGGCCAAAAGACTTATTCTGACTCGAGGTTTGGTTTATTAACAAACTTCCACTTGTAAAGTTTCAAAAACTCAAATACTTATCATTTTGTTAAAATTTTTTGTTAGGGTTAAAGGTAAAACTGTCATTTAATAAAAAATTTAAAAAAACTAAAATTTTATTTCATTTTCTCCTTTAGTTTAAAAAACTTACAATATCCCCCCACCTAAAGTTTGAAAAAAATAACTTTTTTGCATAGGGTTTCTTTCTCCTTCTCCAGTGACTATGTCCATTCTGGTAGACAGTCGGCTTCCTTACCAACTTCTTCTCCTATCAGACGTCAACGCCCAACGACCATTTTCGTCTTCATCTGACGAATAGATGAAATATACTAAACCTTGGGTGGGAATAACTGTTTTGGCCATTTTTTAACCACACTTGAATTGGACCGTCACTTTGGACCCGACCAAACCCTATTGATTATGGCAAACCTAGGGTCTAGTAACTGATTTCACAACTATTGAACTAGGTAAATTAAGAGTTTGATCTTGATATGTTACCAGAGTTTTACATGAAATCTCTTCTTTTATCACTCAAGCTACCCTTTGAGAGTATCATTAGTGATATGTTATTGAGTACTTTGTGGAAGAATTTTTATAGTGATAAAGACTATGGAATTATGATAAGCATTTGAAACATGTCCTGTGAAGTATGAAAACTAAAAACAATAAAAAACAAGATTCACAAAATAAAACAAGCCATAAAATAAATGAAAACTATTTTCTCATCACCTTAAGAAAAAATATTTTTGTTGTTTATATGCAAGAGATCTAGTGCAAGACTGGCAAGAGAATAAGAAAAAAATTCAAAATCATCAAATTTTATCATAAACAAATATATTGACGCAACATCAACCACTCGATTTTTGACAGAATAGGAGAAAAAGAAGAACCATAGAATTGGACGTTTCTAAAAGCCAATCCCATTTTATTCTTCTTAGATATGAAATGATGAGTTATATAAAAAAAAATCACCATTTCAGAACCACATTTTTAATAGCACAACCAATCGCAATTAAACTTTCCCGTTTACTACTTTTTATAAGGTCTGACAAATTAACTTGTTTGAAATATTCTTAACATCCTCCGTCAAGTCTAATCACAAAAGAATATTTCAAAAACAAACATATCCTTCCTCAATGTATAGTCATCCTAAAGAAAACTACATATAGCAACTCCTACAACTAAATCCTTCCTACAATGAACATGAAAACATAGATAAAGTGATTTCTTCAACAAGAACAACGTAAGACAACAACATACTTATCATATTTATTTCTCCGCTTCACAATAGAGAAAAATATAACAACTTCTTTTTCATAACAACACTATCTCCATATTCTTCTTTAGGTTACATACAACACATAAAACCTTCTTTCACACACATACAAAACCAATAGAAATCATCAATAACAAAAATAGACTAGTAGAATCCTTGGTCCTCCCTTAACAATAGAGTCAACCCAAGAACAATACACATTTCCACAAACATACAATCCAATGGAAACCAACAGTAACTTGTACAAACATACAAAAACACGTAGGCTAACAGTATCAAATATTCAACATAAACTAGTAGTATTCTTAGTCCTCCATCAACAACACACTTTTGTCAGAGAACAACATAGAGTTTCTAATTGAACTTCTAACAAAAGACACTTTCTAGATAAACTAACTAAACAACAATAATAAGGAAAAACAAAAAGAAGAAACTTTAGCCATCCTTAACCTCTATGTCAGCAATGGAAACAATTTTTTCAAACCTGAATTATCAACCACATTCAAATTATTCCTCAGTGCTTGAAACTTGAAGGGTGATAAAAGTTTAGTTAGCAAATGTGTCGTTTAAAATTTATTAGGCATATTCTAAATTTATAACACTTTGGATGCTATGAACTCCTCACTAATGAGTATATATTTCTATGAGTTTGGTTATTCCATGAAAAACTACATTTGGAGCTAAGGAACTAGCACTCATATTGTCACACCAAATAACAGTAGTACCAAATACTAAGACATCTATCTATTTTAAAAAAAAACTTCTCAACAAAGCAATTTTTATGTATATCTAACTAAGTGCCTAATATTCCGACTCAGTAAAAAAGATTGTTATTATCGTTTGTCTTTCAAAGCTCTATAAGATCAAATTATTTTCCAATTAAATGCAATATCCATTTGAGGACTTTCTGTTTCATAGACTCTCTAGCCTAATTTGCATAGTACGCTTCTAAAGTTGCTAAAGAAGTTGCTTTAAATAGAATGCCATGTTGTAACGTTCCCTTGACATATCATAGGATTCTCTTCTTATCTTGCCCTTGTAATTGAGAAGGAACCTTAAGAAATTGAATCAATTTGTTTACAACAAAAGAAATATCATGCTTGGTTAGTGTTAAATATTGTAGTGCCTTGTTATGCTCTTATATTAGGTTAGATTATCATAGTAATCATTGTCACAAAAATAACATTTTAGAACCTAGGGCCATTATAGCAGCACATGGGTTTGAATCTTGCATGTGAGTCTTAATAAATTATTTTGACTAGCATACATGAATTGCTTTTAATGTTCTATGGGTTTCCAAACCAAGAAAATAACTCAACTCACCCAAGGCTTTTAGAGCAAATTGATTATTTAACTATGAAACTATTGCTTTTATATACGTTAAATCAAGATTAGCAAGTAGTATATCATTTACATAAATGAGTTAAAAAATTGAACCCTCTTCTTCTACAACTAAATTAATAAAAACCTTGTTGATCAAGGCTTGTTAAACCTTGTCATACCAAGCTTTAAGAGCCTTTTTTTAAGCCATATAATGCCTTTAGTCAGCTTGCAGACATACTATATGGTTTTTCTCTATCAATAAAACCTTGTGACTCTATTATATACACTTTCTCTGGGCTTATCAAGTCACTACCCATTAGGCTCTAATTTTAATTATTTTGTTTCAATCCTCTTTGACAACCATTTTTTATGTTTTTGCTCTTCCATCTCAGTTAGTTACCACTTAGTTTCATCTTTTTATATTGAAAAGATAGTAAATGCATATTCTGATCCATGTTTTTTACAGCTCTCTTTTTTTAGATAATAGTGGTAATTTCATCTCTGTTAGATACTTTTTATGGATCAAGTATTGTATATTAAATTAAGGATGTGGTTGATCTTTAAGCTTTAATACAATGTATGATGATTACAATGATTATTTTAATAAGTGGGACTGCAAGATAAAAGTGAGAACAAATTAGTACATGAAAGTTAAGAAATTTCAACTCAGTGGGTATAAAAGTGATGATTCATGTGTATATTTGAGCTTTCTTGTTAGCTTATCCTATACTTTTATTTTGTAAACTGGTGATTACATATGGGTGCAAGTTAAAACACCAACGTGTCTGATTATTGGATAATTTTAATTATTAAAATTTATATTTTTTTATATCTTGACTTTTATGTTTTATCCTTCAACTCTTTTAATTGTTATAATTGCTTGCAGGTGGAATCTTTTTTTATAGTTCATTAAACAAGATACAAAAGTAGTTGTTTTAACATATATTTGTTTTGAACCTACAACCCAGGTGTGTTTTATAGTTTGAATTTTGATAGTTTAAACTATGTTATGGTTGTAATTGTAAATAACTTGTTGGATGATTTGTTAGTAAGGATGTTTAAATTTTGCACTAGACAAAAAATTATGACACTAGATTATAGTTATATGTGTAACTCTATATATAAGAAAATGTGATTATTTTACTTTATTTGTTATAAGAATAAATACATAATTTAAATTACTAATTTTATTTTATCAGTGATAATTAATGCATTCACAAGCATAGGAGATGGATGAATTTTGAGGCACTAAGTGATGAACACCTTGAGAGAGTGAATAACTTTATAAATATTGCATTTCGAAATAAATCAATTGATGAAAAAGTTTCATGTCCTTGCAACAAGTGTTTGCATTACCATCATAGAAATTAAGTAAAAACATATAATCATCTTATGGTTTATGGTATTATGTTAGGGTATGATATTTGGTTTTGTCATGGTGAACCAATCTTTATGTATAGTTCTCACAAATATGCCCAAGTAAAATAGGAAATGCCAATAGATACTAACATGACATGAATGTTACATAATGTTTTTTGGAGTATTTGGACAAAATGTTAATGTAGATATTGTGTAATACCCTCAGGTATGTTTCAGGGGTAATTACATCTTTTGACCCTATTTGGAGATATTTCCAATTGCATGTGTGTGTTTTAGTATATATAGATATATATAAAAAGAAAAAAACAAACACACACATATATGTATAATAATAATATATATATTGAAAAAGTATATAAAGTTGGAGAGAAAAGTCAATGAAAGAAAAAAAAACCTTTACCTTTTGCTTTTTCCATCCTTCCCTCGTCTCTTCCAGCTTTTTCCATCTTTCTCTCGTCTCTTCCAGAGGAAGGCAGCCTTCTTCCTTTCTTTGCTGCATTTTTAAGAACAGTGAGTGAATTTGGGAGGATTTTGGAAGATAAATAAGGAAGGAAAATAAGAGGAAGCACTTTGGGAGCCTTGGTAACCAAAATATCTCTTCTTTTTCCCTTTTCCTATGTTTATATATATATTGGATGCATGTGATATGAATATGTTAGTATGTTTTGGTGTTGATTTAAGGTGATTTTGGTGATAAAAGAAGTAAAACAAAGAGAAGGAAGCCAATTTGCAAAGATTTGGCTTGAAACAAGGTAAGGGGAATCATCCTTGATATGTTGCATGTTTTAGGCTTTTGGTTCATTGGATCTATGTTATCAATGATGATTTTGAAGTTGAGGAATGTTGTTTTGCCATTTGGGATGTCTATGTGTGTTATTTTGTTCATGGCAGAAAGTTGCATGATATTTACAGTTTTTACCACTGAGTTCGTCCCATGTTTTGGCTGCCTTATCTGATGAATTATGAGTGTTATTATATCTCTTTGGATCTTCTTTCAAATGATATATAGCTTGTATGAATTAGAGATCATTTGAACTGTTAAATATTGTATGAACCAAAAGGACTGTTTTGCTAAATAAACAGATGAGGTAGTTTTGTCATTGAGTTTATCTCACGTTTTGACCGCCTTATCTATGAAATTATGTGTGCTATTATATCTCGTTGGAAAGCTCTTTGAATTCTCTTTCCAATTATATATAGCTTGTATGAATTAGAGATCATTTGGATTGTTAAATATTGCATGAACCATAAGGACTGCTTTACAAAATAAACAGAGGAGGTAGTTTTTGCCATTGAATTTAGCTCACGTTTTGACTGCCTTATCTATTGAATTATGAGTGCCATTATAGCTTGTTGGAAAGATCTTTGAATCCTCTTTTCAACGATATATAGCTTGCATGAATTACAAACCGTTTGGGTTGTTAAATTGTATGAAAAGAAGGCTGCCCTGCTCAAGGACTATTCTGTGAACAGTATTTCGTAGTTCTGGGCAAGAAAGAAAGAAAGAAAAGGAGGAGAAAAAAAAAAAAAGAAAAGAAAGGAAAGGAAAGGAAAGAAAAGAAGAAAATAAAAAGAAAGAAAAGCAAGAAAGGAATTCGGGGCTCAAGATTTAGGGGTCGTCTCAAGAGTAATGTCTGGTGAGTTATGAATAAATTTAGATGGAAGCAAAATTAGTAAAATATAAGACCCGTATGCATGCTATAAACTATGAGGGGGCACTTTACACTACACCGCCTGTAGTAGGGCATGTCCGTAGTAGGACATAGACTCACAGTAAAGTCCGTTTGCAGTTGAGCATGCTCGTAGTAGAGCACAATTCAGATCACAATTGGTGTAGTGAGAGAAAGGAAAAGAGCTCGAGCTTAGAAAAGTGTCAAATCTCTATAGTTAACTTCCAGAAAGTATCAAATAGATACCAGATGGGACAAAGTATGATCCAAATAGTAAAGAATGAACTAGATTACCCCCTCAATCTCTTATAGAGATTATGATGTGAGGTTGAGTCTCGAGAGTTAGACAGAACAGGAAAAGAGATAATTTATTTGATTCTTTCCCCTTACTGAGTGTTCTTATCACTTACTCCCTTTTCTTTCCTGATTGCAGGTACAGGTGATCGAGGCAGCTGCGAGGCAGGGTTAGGTCAGCCAAGATAAATCCGGCTGGAGTAGGGTATCTTTGGTTTGTATTACATGCATACAGTCGCATGTTCTTGTTACTTTTGTACTTTTTTTGAGATGATGGTACAGTGTATATGATTACTTCATGTTTTCAGATGCTTTCAGATGAGTTTTTGTACGAGTATATATATCTTTTGTTTGCTTCCAGACTCTCAGTTTTCTTAGAATAATTTCTAAACACTTTTAATGATGCGTTTATTTTAAAGTATTTTAAAAGAAAAAAAAATATAGACATTCCGGATATTAATTCGTAACATCTCTCCTTCGGTGGGTAGTACTTCTAGGGAAAGGTGTTACAAGTTGGTATCAGAGCATAATTTTGGGCACCCAAAAGATGTTTTCTAAAACAAAATAGAGTAATCAAAGTAACAAAGAGATGGAATACCCTCCAGCCATGCTGACCACCCTTGCAGTCGATCACTGTGAGTTAAGTTTTCACTTATACCTGTTGAGTTTTATGAAACTAATGTGTTTATTTTAGGACCGATGAGTCAAACACCAGTAGATCCCTCTCAAAGGAGCCAGAGTGAAGGAGTAGCTCCCTAGGTACCCTAGGGAGCACTCAGTGCACATGATATGCGAGAGATTTTCAGAGAGATGATGAGAGAGCACAGAGGTGCTCATACATAGGGAAGTAAGACGGCGTATACGTCGCCAATCCAGGGACATGATATGAGGGAGGTTACTTCAGCATCTACAGCAGCCCCAGTGAGGACTCAGTTGCATCCTATTTTCAACCTCTCTAGTATGCACCAACCTCAAAAATTTGATGGTACAAAGGACCCAATAGCAGTTGAAGAATGGTTGGAATCAGTAGAGAGTGCAATGACCCTATTTGACATGATCGACTAAGAGAGAATGAGGTATGCCACCTATCTTTTCAAGTCAGGGGCAAGAATATGGTGGAACTTAGTCAGGGAGACGGTCAATGTCTTAGAAATGACATGGTTCGAGTTCAGGCACCGATGTGAGGTAGAGTACAGGGGTGCCGATGTTACTTGTATCAGGGCCCAAGAGTTTATTAATTTAGTACAGGGGATAGATTCTGTAAAAGAATATTCCACGAAGTTTAATCAGTTGTCCTAGTATGCCCCTGAGATAGCTAGCACAGAAATAGGGCGTATGCAGAAGTTTGTGTACGAGCTAGATCTAGAGATAGCTCGAGATGTTATGACAGGGGTGTAGCCACCCATAACTTA
This sequence comes from Mangifera indica, assembly GCF_011075055.1. Taxonomy (NCBI): domain Eukaryota; kingdom Viridiplantae; phylum Streptophyta; class Magnoliopsida; order Sapindales; family Anacardiaceae; genus Mangifera; species Mangifera indica. Next base: position 10,242,289 of record NC_058140.1, read on the forward strand.
TGCAAAGGCCCTTAATAGAGCTTTAAGGGCAGATGTTTTTGCCAAGAGGAGGTTTGGTCAGACCACAAGGCAAAAGGTTACACCTCCTACTGTCATACCAGTTCATCTGATAAGTAGTGGTGTAGTTTCAGCATAGAGAGGCCCTCCTCCAGACCGAGATAGGAAGGGTAAACGACCTCTTCAGTTTAGAGGCATGAAAAAGAACTGGAAGAGTGGAAAGAAACAAAGAGGACCTGAGATACCAGCTTGTCAGAAATATGGAAAGCAACATAGAGGAGAGTGTTTGATAGGTCAGGTTGTTTGTTTCAGATGTCATCAGCCCAGGCATATCGCTCGTTTCTATACAATTGCCTTAGTAAGAGTAGAGTAGTAGTAACCTATAAGAAAGGCCACAGTCAGAGTTTATACGATCACTCAGGGCCCAGTAGAGGCTAACCCATCAGCAGTCACGGGTCAGATTCTCTATCTTGATACTCCTATTTATGTTTTAGTTGATTGTGGGGCTACTCATTGTTTTGTAGCCAATAGTTTGCTTGAGAGGCTAAATGTAGAACCAGTTAGAATAACCCAGAGGATTATGATCGAGTTGCCTGATGGGGGGTCAATCATTAGTGAGATGATGTTATTAGAACAAAGTATTATAATTCAAGGTTGATAGTTACTAGTAGACCTGATTGTGTTTGAAATGCCAGATTTTGACATGATTTTAGGGATGGACTTTTTGGGGAGATACGGAGTGCTGAGATTGATTGTAAAAAGAAGAAAGTGAGATTTAACTTGGACTCTGGAGATCAATTCGAGTTCAGTGAGGGTCATATCCGAAGTTTGATGATTAGTATGTTAAAAGCTAGTAAAATGTTGAAAAAGGGGTGTACAGGATATTTGGCTCATATAGTGAGCAAGGTTGAGTCAGACCCAACTATTGATGAGATGCCAGTGATATGTGAGTTTCTAAATGTGTTTCCAAGTGAGCTATCGGGATTAGCTTCCGAGTGAGAGGTTGAGTTTAGTATAGAGTTGGCATTTGGCACTTGGCACAACATCTATTTCAAGAGCACCTTATTGAATGGCCCCTGCCGAATTACAAGAATTGAAAAAACAGCTTCAAGAGTTATTAGATCATGGTTTTATCAGACCGAGCCATTCTCCTTGGGGAGCTCTTATTTTATTTGTGAAAAAGAAAGATGGGTCCATGAGGATGTGTATTGATTACAGAGAGCTAAATAAAGTCACAATTAAGAACAAGTATCCGTTACCCAGGATTGATGATTTATTTGACCAATTGAAGGGATCTATAGTCTTTTCCAAGATAGATTTGAGATCTGGTTATCACCAGGTGAGAGTGGTAGAGAAAGATATACCCAAGATAGCTTTCTGAACAAGGTATGGCCACTTTAAGTTTGTAGTGATATCGTTCGGATTAACAAATGCCCCTGCGGTATTTATGGATTTGATGAACAGGGTATTCCATGATTGCCTGGATAAATTTATTGTGGAATTCATTAATGATATCTTAGTATATTCTTGCAGTCGAGAGGAACATGAACAACACTTGAGGTTTACCCTCCAGAGATTGAGAGAGAAACAACTGTATGCCAAATTCTCAAAATGTGAATTTTGGCTAGATAGAGTTACCTTTTTGGGGCATGTGATTTTAGCAAAGGGTATATCTATAGATCCTAGTAAGATTGAGGCAATAGTTGAATGATAAAGACTAAAGACAGTCAAAGAGGTTTATAGTTTCCTGGGTTTAGCAGGGTATTACAGGAGGTTTATAGAGGGATTTGCCAGATTAGCTAGACCTCTTACAACCCTCATAAAGAAAGCAACACCATTTCAGTGGTCAGATGCTTGCGAGGCAAGCTTTTAAGAATTTAAAAGAAGATTGACTACTGCTCTAGTGTTAGCACTTCCAAAAGAGGGAGTTGAGTATGATTTATACACCGATGCCTCACACGGTGGTTTAGGAGTAGTGTTGATGTAGCGAGGCAAGGTGATAACATATGCCTCAAGACAATTGAAATAATTCAAAACCCGATACCCCACTCATGATTTGGAGTTAGCAGTAGTAATTTTTGCTTTGAAAATCTGGAGACACTATTTGTATGGGGTAAGATGCAATGTTTATACTGACCATAAGAGCCTCAGATATTTCTTCACTCAGAAAGAGTTAAATATGAGACAGAGGCAATGGCTCGAGTTAGTAAAAGACTATGACTGTGATATTAAGTACCATCCAGGCAAGGCTAATATAGTTACAGATGCCCTCAGTAGAAATATAATGATATCACAACTGACGGTCCAAAGAGAAATTTAGAGAGATATGGACTAGGAGCAGATTGAGCTTGTGATTGGAGCCCTCGCCAGATTAGAGATTCAACCCACTCTCATAAATGAGATTCGAGAGGCTCAGACATAAGATGAATAGTGTCAACAAAAAATTCAGAAAGTGTAAAAGGGTCTCGAGACAGATTTTTAAGTATCGAATGAAATTCTCAAATTCAGAGATCGAGTATATGTTCCCCAGATAACTGAATTAAGACAGAAAATTCTTACAGAGGCTCATAGTTCTCTTTACACTGCCCATCCTGGAGGTGTAAAGATGTATCAGGATTTAAAAAGATATTTTTGGTGGTCACGCATGAAAAAGGATATAGGTGAGTTTGTTACCAGATGTCTCACCTATCAGTAGATTAAGGCCGAACACCAGAGACCTTCAGGGTTGCTTCAGCCTCTACCTATTCCAGAATGGAAATGAGAGCATATCTCTATGGACTTCATTAGTGTACTCCCTAAAATTCAGAATGAATGCAATGCTATCTAGGTGATTATGGATAGAATGACCAAGTCAGCTCATTTTCTGCCCATCAAAGATTCTACTAACACAGATCAGTTGAGGAGATTATATGTTGGGGAGATTATTATATTACATGGGGTACCCAAGACCATAGTATCTTATCGTGATACAAGATTTGTATCAGCTTTCTGGAAGAGTCTTTAAAGATCCTTGGGTACTAATTTAGCCTTTAGTACAGCCTATCATCCTCATATGGATGGTCAGACAAAGAGGGTTAATCAAATTTTGGAGGACATGTTGAGAGTTTGTTGCTTGGATCATAAAACTTCATGGGTAGAAATGTTGCCCTTAGTGGAGTTTGCTTATAATAATAGCTACTAGACGACTATTCAGATGGCACCTTATGAGGCATTATATGGTAGGAGGTGTCGTTCTTCTCTTCACTGGGATAAGATAGGAGAAAGAGATGTGTTATCCAGATCCCTTGGGCCCGAATTGATCCAGAAAATGATTGATGATGTCCAACTGATCAGGTAGAGAATAAAACAGGCTTAGGATCGATAGAAAAACTATGCAGATTGTCGATGTCGAGACTTAGAATTCAATGTAGGTGAATTTGTATTTGTAAAGGTTGCTCCATTCAAGCATTTGATACGATTCAGAAAGAAGGGAAAACTAGCTCCCAGATTTATTGGTCCATATGAGATAATTGAGAGAGTTGGTAAAGTGGTTTACAGATTGGCCTTACCAGCGAGTATAGACCGGATACATGATGTATTTCATGTCTCATCATTAAGAGAATGTCTTGGTGATCATTCCTAGGTTGTGAATACAAAAGATATTAAGTTATCAGAAGACCTTAGTTATGAAGAAAAACCGATTCAGATATTTGACAAAAGAATTAAGCAACTTAGGAATCGACAGATTCCTCAAGTAAAGGTCCTATGGAGAAACCAAAAGGTAGAGGAGACCACCTGGGAAATGGAGCAAACCATGAAGGAGAAGTATCCATAATTGTTTTTGTGAATTTTGAGGACAAAATTCTTGTAAGAGGGGAAGAGTTGTAATACCCTCAGGTTTGTTCCAGGGGCAATTACATCTTTTGACCTTGTTTGGAGATATTTCCAATTGTGTGTGTGTGTTTTAGTATATATAGATATATATAAAAAGAAAAAAAAAACAAACACACACATATATGTATAATAATAATATATATATTGAAAAAGTATATAAAGTTGGAGAGAAAAGTCAATGAAAGAAAAAAAAACCTTTACCTTTTGCTTTTTCCATTCTTCCCTCATCTCTTCCAGCTTTTTCCATCTTTCTCTCGTCTCTTCCAGAAGAAGGCAGCCTTTTTCCTTTCTTTGCTACATTTTTAAGAATAGTGAGTGAATTTGAGAGGATTTTGGAAGATAAATAAGGAAGGAAAAAAAGAGAAAGCACTTTTGGAGCCTTGGTAACCAAAATATCTCTTCTTTTTCCCTTTTCCTATGTTTATATATATATTGGATGCATGTGATATGAATATGTTAGTATGTTTTGGTGTTGATTTAAGGTGATTTTGGTGATAAAAAAAGCAAAACAAAGAGAAGGAAGCCAACTTGCATCACCAAAAACCTAGCTAAACTTCCTAATTTCCAAAGCCACTAGTAATAAAAATTGTAGATCTGTCTATTTTGGTAAGTTCTAAAGTAAAAACTTTAATTTTTAAGAGATGTTAAATTTAGAGTTTTAATTGATAATTATGTTTTTGGTTGATTAAGGTTACCAAGAAGAGGAAAAAAAGGAGAATAAGCTTGAATCACCCAATTATCAATGAAAATGTCAAAATTTCATATTTTACATACTTGAAGTAATTTGAGTTAGGTTATTTAAAGAACTTTTACTTGTATAAGTGTGTAGGGTATTAGAATTAAAGTGATTTATGCTAAAAAAAAGAAATTCATTAGGATTCATGATGTAATTTTTGGCCATAAGGGTATTTTAGACATTTCATATTCCTAGGGTTAGCTTAGTTGATTTTGTGTGTTCAATATGTGAGAAATGATGAATTGATGGAAGTATTTGCACTGAAGGTAGGTATGTAATTTTTTGCTATAAGGGTAAAACTATCATTTTATGTGTTGTAGGTTAATTTTGTTTATTTATGTGTATGATATGTGTAAAAACTCTTATATTAAGCCCATGTTGTATATATGTAGATTAAAATGGAGAAATTAATTTGATACATCAGATATATGTAAATGCATGAGAAAATAATATGATGTTTGATAAGGATTAAAAAGGATGAGGAAAAACAATGAATAAACATATTTTATATTATGGTTATACATGTATACATGAGAAATCATAGCATATGCATGTTTCCAGAAAAATAGAGAAAGAGGGAAAACATTTTCTAAGTTATGCATATTTTCAGAAAATAGAGAACAAATGTTTTTAGTTTTATAATGACTCATATGATGCAAGATAGTAGAAAATATCCTTAAAAAAAAAAAAAATCCTTACATGCAAGCTATACTGTGTGAACAACAGAGAAAGATGTCAGTTGTACTACATGAGTAGCAAAGAAACATAGTGAAAGATGGGTATAATCTATGATATTAAGACTACATGTAAAAGAGTATTGTACCTCATATAGTGACTATGGGTACTACCATATATAGTTTAGACAGACCAATGAAAATATTTGATATACAAAAAGAATTAACAAATGTTTTATGAAAGTCATTTGCTTTAAAATCATGCATGCAAGCCTATATGGCTGATAAAGAGTTGAAAAAGATGTACGGTCATAAAAGAGTTAAGAAAAGAGAAGAAGAATCTAAAAATAGAAAAGTTATAGCACTCATACATTCATAAATCATAAAGTGTGAATCATACTTGCATAGTAAAGAAAAAGAATAAATATATGAATAAAGAGAATTATGATATATGGTTGATGCGTGTTACAAATAAATTATCTTGTACGTGACTAGCCTTGACACGTTGAGTATGAAGGAGATTGGTACTGGTATGAAATATTTTAAATATTTAGTATAATTTCCTTATTGAGCTGTGGTCGCTCATTCCATATAATTTAATAATTTACATATAAAGAGTTACAACAGAGGTTCTCAGAGGGCACTGGTGAGACATAAGGTTGAGTAACGATAGCACCATATTTTTGTCGATTTGTATGTTTTAGGTGTATATGTGAATATATGTATATATATACATGATATATATTGGTGAATATGTATATTTATATTTTGGTTCTTATGTGTATATATGTGGTTATTGTATTGATGTGCATATACATCTATATGGTTGTCAGTATATACCAGTGGGAATTCATATATACATACATACATACATATATATATATATATTTAGTTGTTGAAATTGGTTATAAGGTTCCTGTGGGTGGTAATTTTTCTAGATGGTAACTATTATTTAATTATTTCGTTAAATGTGATCAAGTTGATGAAAATCTAGTCAGTTAATAGAATTGTTTTGTGCGAATTATTAATTAGAAGTGTTACAAGGCATCATAAAAATTCTCCAGGCCCTATAAAGTAGGGAAACTTTTGTTTTTTTTCTGTAACACACCTATTGGTTAGAAGATGTTACATTTTTTATATCAGAGCACGATTGTAGGCTTTTAAAGCTAAATATAACATAATATACATACATACATACATACATACACACATACACATACACACACACATATATATATAGTTTTGCATTTTGGTATTGCATAGGTGCCATTCATGTCTCATATATCAGCTTTTGAGAACCGACTGTAGTAAATGGTTTTCTTTGCCTGTATTCAAATAGTAGAATAATAAAATCCTTATATAGTTACACGTATGCAATTATCATGGGAGAGTTGTCTAACCCAACCTCGATAGGTGGTTCAAGATTTGGCCTAGTAGAAATCAGAGATATAGTCCACTAGGTGTTGATCGAAAGTCAAGAGAAGGCAACACCTAAGAGTGTAGCTAGAGATGCTACTTAAAATGAGATTAGAAGTGAGATTCATGAGGAGGTCATAGGAGAAATAAGAAATGAGATAAGGAATGAGAGGAGAGAAGAAGTTGGACCTCAAAGGTAACTTGAGCCTATTTATGCCTTACCTAGTCAACATACCCTTCTTGAATTTAAAGGTAATAAAATTCCTCTGATGGCTAACAAATGGATCAAGCTAGTAGAAAGCACTATGATTTTGTCTCCTATGATTGATAGAGAAAAGGCTCGGTATGCTAGTTTCTTAATGAGGGAAAAAGCCCGCGTATGGTGGAACCTAGTTAAAGAAACTAGAAATGTAGATTTGATTACTTGGAAAGACTTCAAAAGGGCGTTTAAAGCTTAATACAAAGTAACCAATGTGGTAGTAGTCAAAGTTCATGAGCTCATTTCTTTGCAACAGGAGAAGTGTTCAGTAAAGGATTATTCTATTCGTTTTGATGTCTTATCTAGTTTTGCTCTGAGTATGATAAGTACACCTAGTCTCCAACTGGATAGATTTCTTCAAAGTTTTAGATGAGAGATACTATTGCATGTGCTAATTGGACCACAACCTCCTCAAACCTATCAAGAGACATTAGAGAGAGCATTGAGGTTAAAGGTATATGTTAACAAGCTGCCCAAGAATGAACCTTCTATGACAACGCTTCAGTAAGTGACAACACCCTAGACAATAATGTCAAATCAGTCAGTTCTACTTGTTTTATTAACTACTTCAACATCTACTACAACATCAAAGGGTAATTCAATTGGCTCCAGTTTCATAAATAATAGAGGCAAAAGAAAATTCTAGTTAAAAGCAAAAAAAAAAAAAGGCTCGAAAAGTGGCAAGAAACCAAGAAAAGAAAATATTCCCCAATGTTAAATATGTAAGAGACGTTAATAAGGAATGTTGGTAGCTACAGAAACAGGTGATTTGCTGTAGATATTGACAACCAATGCATATAGTAAAAGATTGCCAGAGTACCGAGGTGCCAGTCCTAGTACAACCACAGTAAATCCTGATTCCACCAGTGTAGCCAAGGAGAGGTACTAATGCATGGTTCTATATAGCTACCCATAGTTAGGTGAAGGCTAGTCTATCTATTGTTGCTAGTCAACTCCTATTCCACTATGTTTCTTTGTATGCACTGATTAGTTCGGGAGCTACACACTCTTTTATTACATTATGGGTTATTGAAAGGGTAGGTTTAGTGCTTATCAAATCTACCTATTCCATTAAAGTTGAGATGTCAGATGGGAGAAATGTGATTACTAATAAAATGTTAAGGGATCAGAGGGTAGTGATACATAGGAGAAAGTTAGAGGTGGACATGATTGTCCTTGATATGCTTGATTTTGATGTTATCCTAGGTATGGATTTCTTATAAAGATATAGAGCCAAGATTGACTGTAGAAAGAAAAAGGCTTGGTTCCAACTCAATAGTAGGGACTACTTTAGTTTTGGAGAGGGCTATTAGTCGAGTATGATGATCAGTAGTGTAAAGGCACAAAAATTCTTGAAAAATGGGTGTACAAGATTGGGTATTCTAGATGTAAGATAGTACAAGATTTCCCTGATGTATTCTTTGATGAGTTGTCGAGTTTACCTTTAGAAAGGGAGCTGGAGTTCAATATAAAAGCTTAACCCTAATTTCAAAGGTCTTTTACTAGATAGTTCTAGCTCAACTACAAGAATTGAAGAAACAGTTGCAGGAACTAGTCATTAAACCTAGTCATTCTTCCTTAGGAGTGCCCATACTATTGGTTAAAAAGAAGGATAGGTTACTTCGTATGTGTATAGATTACAAAGAGTTAAATAAACTAACAGTGAAGAAGAAATACCTATTGCCTTAAATTAATGATTTGTTTGATCAATTGAGGGGAGTTTTTGTGTTCTCTAAGGTTGACTTAAGGTTGGGTTATTACCAGGTAAGAATTGTAGAGCAAGACATTCCAAAGATAGCTTTTCATACATGTTATAGGTACTACGTGTTTATGATAATGCCTTTTAGATTGACTAATGCTCTAGCAATTTTTATGGATTTAATAAATTGAGTATTATATGATTGTCTTGACAAATTCTTGGTGGTATTTATTGATGATATCTTGATATATTTCAGATCAAACGAACATATTGAACACTTGAGATTTGTGCTACAAAGATTGAGAAAAAAGGAATTGTATGCCAAATTCTCTAAGTATGAATTTTGGTTAGACCGAGTGGTATTTTTGGGCCACGTGGTTACTAAAGAAGGTATAACTGTAAACGCTACTAAAGTGTAAACAATACTTGAATAGCCGAGGCCAAAGATGGTGAAAGAGATTATAAGCTTTTTAGGGCTAGTCGACTATTACAAGAGATTTATACAGGGTTTTACCTGGTTGCTGAAGCCATTTACAACTCTTACTAGCAAGGAACTCATTTCCTATGGACTGATGCTTATGAAAAAAGCTTTCAAGAGCTAAAGTGACAATTGACTACAACTCCTATTTTAGTATTACCAGAAGAAGGTGTAAACTATGATATTTATTATGATGCCTCGCATAATGTCTTGGGAGCCTTGCTGATGTAGAGGGGTAACATGATAACGTATGCCTCTCAACAGTTAAAAGATTGTGAAACATGCTACTCTACCTATGATTTAGAATTAGCGGCAGTGGTTTTTGCTTTAAAAATTTAAAGACATTATTTATGTAAAGTTAAATGTAATATCTACATTGGCCACAAAAGTTTAAAATATTTTTTCACTAAAAAAGAGTTGAATATGTGGCAAAGAATAAAAGAATATAACTATGACATTAAATATCAATCGGGTAAAGCAAATATGGTAGTCGATGCCATGAGTAGAAAGTTGCCATAACTCATCTCACCATTCAGATAGAGTTACAAAAAGAGTTTTAGAGGGAAGAAATTAAGGTGATAAGGAGTTAGGTGGCCAAATAGAAAATTCAACATAATCTCTTCAATAAAATAAAAGAGAAACAGGTAGAAGATTTGTGGTGCCAAAAAGTGAGTCAATAAATATGTGAGGGGAAAGAAATTGCATTTCAAATGATTGATGGCGTGTTCAAGTTTAGAAACAAGGTATGCCTTCCCCAAGATTTGGAATTGAGAAAGAAAATCCTAAGTAAAGCATATGACACACTTTACATTGCCCACCCTGAGGGAGTAAAGATGTATCAGGATTTAAATAAAACTTATTGGTGGATAGGTATGAAGAAAGATATTGGTGATTATGTAGCCAAGTGTTTGATATGCCAACAGATCAAGGTCGAGCATTAAAGACCTTTGGGTTTGCTCCACCCACTTAGTATTCCTGAATGAAAGTATGAGGATATTTTAATGGATTTCATTATTGGTCTACCTTGAGTACAGAAATGCTATAATACACTATGAGTGATTATAGATAGATTGAGTAAATTAGTACATTTTACTCTAGTGAAAGATAGTTCTACCTCAGATCAACTAGCCCAGATTTATGTAAAGGAGATTATGAGATTAGATGGCGTGCCCAAAATTATTATGTCGATAAAGACCCCAAATTTGTTTTAGCTTTTTGGGACAGCTTGTAGAGAGCATTGGGTACTAGGCTGGCATTTAGCACAACATATCATCCCAAACAAATGGCCAAACTAAGAGGGTGAATTGAATACTCAAGGATATGTTGAGGGCCTATTGCTTAGATTATAAAATAACTTGGCATGAAATGATTCTATTGATAGAATTTGCATATAATAATAGTTACCAGTCTACCATTAAAATGACACTATATGAGCTTCTTTATAGAAAAAAGTGTAGATTTCTATTACATTAGGATGACATAGGAGAGTGAGATGATTTGAGTCAAGCTCTTGAGCCTGAGTTGACCGAAAAGATGGTAGAAGACAAAAAGACTATCAATACTAGATTTGACGCAAGCTTAGTATAGACAAAAATTTACGGAGATTTGAAGAAGAAAGAAATAAAGTTTCAATTGGGTGACAAAGGTTTTGTGAAAATAACCCTTTACAGGCATGTGATGAGATTTGGAAGAAAAGGAGAACTTGCTCCAAGATTTATTGGACCATTTGAAAAGGGTATAAGAATTAAAGTGATTTATACTTAAAAAAAATAAAGAAATTCATTAGGACTCATGATGTAATTTTTAGCTATAAGGGTATCTTAGACATTTCATATTCCTAGGGTTAGCTTAGTTGATTTTGTGTGTTAAGTATGTGAGAAATGATGAATTGATAGAAGAATTTGCATTACGGATATGCATGTAATTTTTGGCCATAAGGGTAAAAGTGTCATTTTATGTGATGTAGGTTAATTTTGCTTAATTATTTGCATGATATGTGAGCCAAAACCATAGTAAAACCTATGACTTCAAAAGACTTCGAAAATCTCTTAAATAAAGCCAACTTTTAAATGCAAATTTTTTTCAACCACAAAAACAAAAAACAAAAGTCTTTCAAACAAAGTATACAATCAAATAGTTACCTACTTATTTTATTTTTCTTTTAGCCAATCTTCCCATTTTATTTTTCTTTTAGCCAATCTTCCCAACTAAGTCCTCTTATTCTTTATTCCCCAAATACTAAACAGAAACTCATACTTTATGACATCTCTAATCTATATAAAAGTTAATGATGAAGGGTGAGTCGTCAACTCGATAAGTAGAAGCTAAACGTTATATATGCATACTTAAACGTTTAATTCAAATATCTATAAAGAAAATCAAATAAAAGAAGATCAAACAAAAAGAGGTGCTTACACTTATAAAACTACAAATAAATAATTAAATTATTTCAAACTACCAAACTTAAGTCAAAATTTATTTAAAACTCTTGTCACGTAGTGTCACTTGTACTCCCGATGACCCAACCAGAATTTTAGAATCAAATGTCACCTGTAATCCCCATGACCCAGCTAGAATTTCAAAAATGTGTACAATAGAACAGATAATCCAGCTGGACCAAACTTATAGTTTTAGAGTTTAGAGTAGATATTTAGAGACTACGGACAATGAGTCAAAACCACATATATAAAAAAAATTTCGGATCATAAATGTACCATAAATAATTTTATTAAATCAATGTCTAAGTAATTAAATTTGGGTGGAATAAAAACGTATACAAAAATATTTTATAACTTACAAAAGTCATTTCATACAAACAGAATGAAATATCATTTATATAACTTACGATCTATGTATGTGAACAAAAACAATTATATATATAAATCAAAGAAATATCTATATTATATAAACAAAACATTTGTAGAAATTCTTTGGGTTTGATAGAAAATGTTTATAAAAATATTATATAGCTTATGAAAACCAAATTTTTTCAGATTTGACTATGATTTCCAAACATATAACATGTATATGCATACAAAAAGAATAGTTTCTACTTATCTTGACTAACAACAAAAATCTATACAAACCCTTATTGATCCAAGCTACCACATACAACCTATTCAGATCCTAGCTAAATCCAATGAATTCAAATTGTAATAATACTCTTAGTAATATCCTTAAATCCCATTGAAAATCCTTAATTCCAAAACTAATTTCTCAAATTCTAAGAGTGTCTAAGGTGAACAATCCTAGACTTAACTAACATATATTTACACTATATAACCTTTGTTCTATGAATTTTATAAAATTCGATACAAATCGAAATGTTACAAAACTTTGCAGGGACAAAGAAGACATATAAATGGTTTACCGAAAAATTATTCAGTTTTAAGAAATATATATAAAACTTCTCAAAAATTACTTCCTTCCACAACTCATGAACACAACATTAAGATTTGAAGGTTATTAAGATTGTGATTGAGGATGCGTTTTTAGGGACTGTAACATGCAAATTGGGTAATTAAGAGTTAAATCAAGACTATGTTAGTGTATAGTTTGAGACTGTGAAGCTAATTGGTTGGGGACCAAGCTTGTTATGTTCTTGGCCATTATTATCAAATTGATGTGACAGATTTTTCAAGTTTAGTTAATTGAATTGAAAAACTCAATAACTCCAATTATAATAATTAAAGTACTTATATTTGGTTTTATTTGTTGGGATATGATTTATAGGATATTATTGGAGGTGAAGACATTGCACCACTCATGGATGTTGAAGAATTAAGAGAATGAGAGATTTAAAGGCAGCAAAGCTTTGTGTGTTCTTGTTGTAGCTATAGAAGATGAGTGATCGTAACACACTAAAAGTGCGAAAACATCGAAAGAGGCATGGGATGTGTTATAGTAAATGTATTTGTTAGAACAAATTATGCAAAGTTGTAGTGTTTAGAAAATGAGCTCTTATCAATCTCTCAACAAGATAAAATGGTAAGCAAATATTTTTCTAAAGTTAAATCTCTTTGTGATAAAATTTCAAATTAGACCTTCAAAATTTTATCATTAAGACAAAAAAAAAAAAAAGGATTATAGTTCATGGGTGGAGGGTAGAATACAACGAGATAGTTATGGCCACCCCTGGATAGGGCAAAAAGCCTCTGTTAGCTGAGTTGGAGAATTTATTGGCTAATCAAGAAACTTTAAATAAAAAAATGCCTAAAGTTTCAGTGAAAGACAAAGTGAGTGCTTGTGAGTGCCTTTTCAATAATAAAAGAGGGTATAGAGATAGAAAAATAAAAAGTCAAAGAGATTGACAAAAATAATTAGATAGAAGAAACTCTTAACTAAGAGGAGCTTATTAAGACTATGGTAGAAATCATGACGAAGAGAAAAGGTGTCAAAGAAATAAACAAAAACTATTGAACACTTGATGGGGGGGTTTTTGAGTTTTTTAAATTTAACTTATGGGAATTTGGAAAAGTAGCAAGCCTTGGGTGGAAATAAGTCTGTTGGCCTACCATTTACAGTTGATATTCATATTAAAGACTGAATGTCAATGTTATGTCAGGTATCTCATGTACCAATTTTATTGTCTATCATATCTTTTAGTTTGTCTTACTAAATTGATTTTTGGAATACTTTTAACACTGAGAAAAAACTAAAAAAATAAATATTTTGGAAAATAAATATTTTGATGAACATGCAACTTGCTTACAAGTTGAACTAGATCTTCACGTTTTGAGTCATTATGCAAAAATCACAAAATTTTGATTACATATCGTCGGATCAATTCAATAAAATAGTGACTTTTAAGTGTCAACTCCAAACCAAAAGAGAAGATGAATCAACAATTTCTTTAATGAAAAGAAATTGAAGGACTCTTGTATAATTAATTTATCAAATTGTAAAAGACAATGCTTTATGCACGATGTCATTAATTCTTCCTAACTTTATTGAACAAACTCGCCCCTTGCACCATTAATCGCCTTCCCACTAGCATTACACTCTTTTAACAATAATTGTTAACACCCTTACCTTAATTAGTATGCTCAATATCCTCTCTCAAGTTTGATAGAAGAAAGTGGCAATTACCTGTACAATAATTGATATGGGGGAAAAAGATTCTTCAATGCAATTACTTGGGTTGAAAGATAACTCTAAAGATGATTGAGGATGTCAAATTGATTGAATAGAGAATGAAACATGCCCAAGATAAACAAAAAACTATGATATCAAAAAAGAAGAAGTTGGAATTCTATGATACCTAAGGTGTCAATTGTGTAATGGTTAAAGGTTGTAAATAGGTTGGAGAAACTTGATTACTTGATCCATTTAATGAAAGGGTCACACAAATTTGGGTTAATGGTCAGTACGTTGATCATCAACAAGTCAATTGGGTGTAATCCATGGGTTATTTAATCTAAAAACCAGCTTAACCTAAACTGAATATGTCCCTAACATGTGAAGGCATACAATAAGGTTCCTCAATGAGTGTTGACATGTGCGAGCACATGGAGCCATTTTCCAACACATGAGCATTCTTTTTTGGTGCGTGATTAAATTTCTCGGTATGTACAAGCATGTGACGACATTTCCCAATGTGTGACCATACTTTCCTAATGCATAATGGTGTGTGATGGTGTTTTCTAATGCATGAAAGTGTTTACTGTGTTTTAGATACGCACATGCTTACTTAGGTCGATCGGGTGCAATCTATGAGTTATTTAATCCAAAAATTGGGTTAACCTGAATTGAATGTGTCCCCAATGTGTGAAGGCATGTGATAAGGTTCTTTGATGAGTGTTGACACGTGCAAGCATGTGGAACCATTTTCCAATGCATGAGCATAGTTTTTTTAGTACGTAACTGAATTTCTCGTTGCGTGCAAGCACATGACGACATTTCCCAATGAGTGACCATAGTTTCTTAGCGCATGACAACATGTGATGGTGTTTTCTTATGCATGTAAATGTTTATTTGTATTCTAAATATGCACATGCTTACTTTATAGTGTTATATTTCATTTATAATAGAAAAGATTCTATTATGCTATAAATTATTGAAATTTGAGAATTAAAGTTCCATAAATAGTTGTTTGTTCATTGTGCTTAATGCGATTATGCTTTAAAAAATTGTTAGAGGTAATAAAGATTGATATTTCATGAAATCTTTGTTGGGATAAGTTTTTCAATATCATAGGAATAAATTAATAGGTTGTCATAATGTTTGACTGCCAAAATGGTGTATTCATCGAGGCTCATGAAATATTCCATATGGTAATTATATATTCTTTAATTTTAATACATGTAATTTCCTACCCAAAGAAGGTTATTGTGTGTGTTAAGACTAATGGTTATGTAAATTGATTATATGAAATATATTGCTCATGCTTATGAATAGATCCAATACATCCAAAGGCAATTGTATGTATTGAATCGACATGTGCTTTCTTCTAAAGAGAGGATGAACATTGCTTTAGAAAGTTTTTCTTTCCAAAGAGGATATTCTTTGGAAAATCAATTGTTTATAAGATATTCATATGGTTATATAACCTTATGCTTAGGGATTTTAATAGCATGCAATTTGATTTACCTAAAGGAAAGTTAATAATGATGCAATAGTGATCTCAATTTAGAATTATAAGATTTTGGGGCTATTCTAATTAGTTAATTGTCCATATTACATCTCAATTGCATTATTTACTTATGAATTGAGTTGTTATTATAGCGAGCAAGAGTAATACCACTATTACATTCCTGATTGGTAGAAATTTTAAGAGATTGAGGTCTAATATTGAATTTGCACTGGGCATTGTTGATATTAAATGGCCTTGCAAGTTCATGAACCTCTAAAATCCACTAATAAGAGTTCCACAGGCAAGAAGGAATATTATGCCAAATGGGAAATATTTAACAAGCTCAACATTATTGCTACTATGGAAAGGTCTATTATTGAGTTTCTTTTGACTAACTTGTTAGAGTTTACAAATGTTAGAGAGTTTCTTAATATCACCGGGTAAGAGATATTAGATTTTCGATCATGCTGAAACTTCCCACTTGATGAGTGAGTTGTTAAGTGTTAAATATGACAACTCTAAAAAAGTTAGGGAATTCATTTTGAAGATTACGGGGATACAATCAAAGCTGGAGAATCATAATATTCTCCTTAATGACAATTATATTATTTATTATATTCTCAATTTGTTACTTATAGAATTTAGTCAAATTAAAATAGTTTATAATACTATAAAAAGAAAATTCGACTATCAATGACTTGATTATCAAATGTGTGGCTAAAAAAGAGAAATTGAAATCAAAGAAGTTGGAAACTATAGATATGGTTGGTTTATCAAAGAGTCATTCTAAAGGAAAATGACAGGGTAAGAAATTCAAATTCCATGCTTTAAGGAATATAAACAGTTTTAAAAAAGGGATGAAGGATAAATGCCTTTTCTTCAAGAAGAAAGGCCATATGAGGGCAAATTGTAAGAAATACAAGACTTGGTTGGAAAATAGAAAGAAAGAACTAAGGTATAATCAGTCAGCACATATCAACTAATAGAAAAGCCAAACTTAGAGTGGGAAATAGTGTTGATTATTCTTTGAATGTTGAAAATATTGGTATTAAAAGATATTTGATTTGAGAGAAATCATCCTTATTATAACACAGAAGGCTAGGACATATCTCTAAAAAGAGGGTTGACAAATTGATTAAAGTTGAAAATTCTTTCACCTCTGGATTTTCAAAATGTAGGGACCTATGTTTATTGAATAAGGGGAAAATTGACAAAGACTAATAAATACGAATCAACTAGGAGCTAAGAACTTCTAGAGCTTACTCATATAGACATTATAGGCCTTGTTCGTCATAAGTATTTCATCACCTCTATTAATGACTTTTCTAGATATGGATATGTTTTTCTAATCGAAGAGAAATATAGTACACTTGGGAAGTTCAAGATTATTAAGATAAAATTAGAGAAATTGACTAGGAAAGTCATTAAAGTTGCGAGGTCTAATCGAAGTGGAGAGTATTATGACAAATATAATAATTCAAGGCAATGAAAGACCTTTTTGCTAAGTAATTATAGGATTGTGGAATTATTCCTCAATATATTATGCTGGGAGCTCTTAATCAAAATAGTGTAGCTGAAAGGCGTAATCACACCCTTAAGGATATGATAAGACGTATGATGAGTAAGTCTAATTTTTCAAAGTATTTTTAGGGTGAAGCCATGAAGACTCTTTTTAAGCTTTGGGCAAGAAGAAAACCTAATTTGAGACAAGTTTGAGTTTGACGTTATCTAGTAGAAGTAATGAGAAAAAAAAAAAATTGGATCCTAACACTATTTGAGGATATTTCATTAGTTATCCAAAACATTCTAAAGGATATAGATTTTATTACCTTTCTTGTTGCACCAGAGCGGTTGAGTCATTGATTACTAAATTTCTTGAGCTAGATTCAACAAAAAGTAGCAGCTTTGAACCATTGAAGGAATTTGAAAAAGGTTTATCTAGATTAGTGCCATTAATTTATGTGTATAATGGTATTTTATCCGTTTATATTGATAAGCCTAGACAAGAAGATTTAAAGAATCCTATAAGACATGAACCTATTTAGAATGAAGCCATTACTGATAAAACCATTTTAGATCCCTCATTAGTCCAGCTGTCTGTTTTTGATACTATACTTCATAATTATTATGTCCATCTTGGAAAGTCTAATTATGATATTGGTTAGATTGTAGATCTTGTAAATTTTAAAGAAGCTATTTCTTACCTATAGTTAGATAAATGATTTGAGGCTATGAAAAAGGAAATGCAGTCTATAAGTGACAATGGTATATGAGATCTAGTAGAGTTACTTGATGAGGTTAGACCTATTGGTTGTAAATGGGTTTTCAATGCCAAGAAAAACTTTAAAAGTTTTACCAAGAGGTATAGACTTCAATGAGATTTTTTCCCTTACGCTCACTAAAGATTCATTCAAAATTATTATAGTTTTGGTACCTCACTTTGATTTAGAGCTTCTTTAAATAGATTTGAAAATAGCTTTTTCTGAATAGAAATCTTTATGAAGAAAGTTTATATGAGGCAGCCAAAAGTTTTGAAGTTAAAGAAAAAAGGCATATAGTATGTAAGCTAATGAAATCTATATATGGATTTAAACAAGCTTCTAGATAGTGGTATTTGAAGTTTAATGAGGTAATAACTTCATATAGGTTTGTTGAAGACAAGCTTATCAATGTGTATATATAAAGATCAATGGGAAGAGATTTGTTTTTTTTAATCCCTTATGTTGATGATATCCTATTGGCCAACAATGCCGGTAATTTGTCTTATGAGTCAAAGTAATTTTTGTTTAAAGCTTTTGATATGAAAGACGTTGGAGAAGTATCTTTTGTCCTCGGTATTGAGATTCACCATGACAGAGATCATAAGTTACTAGGATCATCATGAAAGGCATACATTGAACAGATGCTTAAAAGGTTTAATATACACAATTGTAACCTATGTTGAAAGGAGATAAACATGGTATTAAGTAAGGTCCTCATATTGATGTAGAGAAAGCATCTATATCTCATGTTCCTTATGCTAGGGCAATTAGGAGCTTGATGTATGTTCAAGTTTGTAATAGGTCAAACATTGCATTCATTGTGAATGGGCATGGTCATTATCTTTCTAATCTAGGTATTAATCATTCGATTGAAACTAAGAAAGTCATGAGATATTTGCAAAAGACAAATGTAACATTCCTAGTATAATAATTTGACCTAATGTCAAGATATTGTCCACTTTAGACATTCAATTCATCATGGTTTTGCTTTTAGGTTTTACAACCCAAAATGCATCTTGATAGTATAAGAAATAACTATTTAACTAGTCTAATTTTCTCATCTCTAATTGATGTTGGATGTACAGATAGACTCAACATTTTTCTCATGTTTTACCGACATGGGATTTGACTAAGGGTGTTAGATGCATCCTTTTACGAGACTCAATGTTCTTGTTAAAGTTTTCCATGTCATCACTCCAGAAGACATGCAAAACAACTTTGATACCATTGTAACATCCCTGATCTTATAGCCCGACCCACTATCTAGATATTGTCTACTTTAGACACATAGTCTATTGAGTTTAACTTATGGATTTTGTAACCTAAAATGTATCTTAACAGTTTAAGGAGCTTGCAAGTTGTTTAACTAGTCAAATCTTATCATCCTTAACCATGTTGATGTGGGATTTCTCTAAAAGTGTCATACCAAAAGATTTCAAGCTGATATTTACAAGGGTTGAAAATCTTGAAGTAGTAAGGTATTTTGGTAATTATGTGGATGATTATAAGTTTATTTCAAGATTCGTTTTCATGTTCGTTGGTGCAGCCATATCATGGAAAGGTGTAAAACAAACTTTGATAACATTTTCAACCATGTATGCAAGATTTGTTGCTTGTTATGGAATAGTCTTACAAGCAATGTGGTTGAAGAAATTTATTGTTGTACTTTAGGTAATTCTAGCTCTAGGCCTTTTAACGATTTACTGTGATAATAATGTATTTATTATTTTTTCTATGAATAACAAAATTAGTAATAAATCAAAACATATGAAAATAAAGTACTTGACAGTCATTTAGTCAAGAAATATGACATTGTTATGGAATACATTAGTATAAACTCTATGTTGGTTGATCCCTTAACTAAATGACTGAGACTTTTTGTTTTTAAACATGTAGAATGGTGTCTTGGAATCTTTTGATATCTTATATTAGTGGGAGGAACCATTAATGTAGTTCTTGTTACCTTAATAAACCATTCATAGATTTTTTGGTATGATGTTCATTGATTGATATTAAATATATATGCATATTTTGTACATACCACTTTATACAACATGTATCTAAAAAATAAGGTTTCTCTTGAATATGACAATTGCATAATTAAGGTACATACTGTTTTATATAAAATGTATCTCAAGAACAAGGTTTCTCTTAAGTATAACAGTTGTATAATTAATAATGTTATAGTATAAATACAACATATGTATCAAGAATAAAGTTTATCTTGAGTATGACAGTTGTCTTGAGATTGTTGGTGAAATGTGCAAACTTTGTTGAAAGTTGCTAACTTCAATTGAAATTATGAGATTTCTCTTATTTCTTTTGAAGCATAAAAGTTAAAAAGAAATCATAAAGAAGACCAACAAGTAATAGCATACATTTATTATGATCATAATTGGATGCTATTTATGTCACACTTTCAAATTAAGGATCCCTGTGGTATAATTGTAAATAATTGTAATTATGAACATCTTGTGTTGTTTTTGAAACACAATGATTGTCTTCATTCATTATCGACAATTGTATTGACAGGATTGTTTTAGATTGAAATGTTGCTTCTAAACTTTGTTGTTTTCTTATAAATCAATGGCCACTTTAGAAAAATAAAATATCATTTACCCATAACAATTTTTTTAAAAAGATTATTTTATATATATATATATATATATATACATATATACATATATACATATATATTATTTTAATCAATGTTGCCCAAGTGGGAAAATGTTAGAATTATATGGGCGTACATTGATTAATAAAAATAGAGTGAATATGTAGTCCAGAAAGAATTTATTTTGTAGGTCTAATGTGATCATTTGGAAATAGGTCGATACATTTCATATTATTAGGAGACCTCAATTAACCTATTTTTAAGAAAAGAAAGGCAAAGTCGCTTTCCTAACTACACAATATGGTTTTTGGCACCCTTTCTGCATATTGCTACCGAGAACTAAGAAAGAAGGCTTGCTCAAAGGGTAATAATCAAGCCATTTTGCAAAAAGTTTCGGCAACATAATGAAACAAATAGGTTTGTCTATATCACTAATCTTATAATTACAATGTTTCATAGCCTAATGTGATTAAATCATAAATTTGGGCATAATCATTGTGTTATGTGATTGTGCAATTGGGCGTGCTATTATTTTTCTACTTACAAGGCAAACACTTATTCTAATAATTATTTAATTCAAAAAATCTTAAAAAATGAGGCATGATCTATGAAGTTGCACCACTTTTAAATATATAAAAATCTCTAGAATGGCTTCATAGTAATTTCCTGTCAATTGCATCCATCAAAGAAGAAGTTTGTGACCGAAGAGTCTACATCAAATTCTTCATGCTAGAAGCCTAATTAAGGGTTTTCATACAATGGTGTTTTCTTGTTAGTATGGAATGAAATTTGAAATTTTTGTTATGAAATTATTGTATTTTCTACTTGTTTGATTGTATAATTGATAGATTATGCATGCCATTATAATTAATATAAGAAACCGTATAAGTTAAAAATGAGATCAATGATTCAGAGAGATTAAAGGTTGTTTGATTATGTTTTGATCTATTGATTGCAACACCCATAAGTAAGGATAAGGGTAAAATAGTAATTTTAGTTAATTGATTTTGATCCATGTTGATCGTGGACTAGTATGAGTTGAAACTAAATAAAAGTATTTGATTTCAACCTATGAGTGCTTATACACAGTCTTCTACACCAATAAAGTTAGATAAGCCATTTATGCGAATTTAAACAAGATGAATGACAGTTCATGCAATTTGAAAATTTACGTTTATAAGGATGTAGTTTCATGATTTTAGGAGTTAATCCCCAAATACAAGAAATTGATCTTATCCAACAAAGAAACACATCAAAAAGAGAAAATTTGACTTTGCAAATCCTAGTCTCAGGAATATTTTTCGACAGGGTTTGATGGAAGAAATTTGTAGAGGGAGAAAGCTCGTTTGATAATGGGGTGAACTTGTTGAATTTTGTTAAGAGGTATAAGACTCTAACTTAGGGTTTTGAGAAAACAATAAGCATGTGTGAAGTGCTATGATGTTGATAGTACGATGTTTGCTTAATTAGATTATAAGTATACATGTATTTTGTGAATATTGACATAGGTTTATGTGTGAGTATGCAATGATCTCTTGGTACAGTGCCTTTAATGAGTTATAGGTACGTTCACTAAGTTTTTCTTGAGCTATGTTAGGTGATGATTTTTGTTATTAAATTGAATAAGAAAAAGAACATGTTTTCATTGGATATTAACTATTAGAAATATGTATTAGGGTTTTATTTATCACCAATTGATTTGTCTCACATGTATAGACGTCGTAATTTGATTAGATATATATATATATATATATATATATATATATTCATGGTTTGTAATTCTTCTAATGAGGTTGGATGAACATACATTTGCGTTGCTCGTCATTCATCACTATTGGAAAAGACATCACAAACAACTGTTCATAAGAGATGAGCAGTTTTGCATAAGATAGAATGACTAGATTACCCTTAGGTTATAGGAATGAGTAAGACAAAGAAGAATGGTCATTTACCGATAGGTGATGAACACCTGTTCATTATGCATTAAAGTGAATGATTGTTCACTAGTTATAAATGGACTTGTGTATTGTAAAAATTTGGAAAAAAAAGATAAAGCATGAACTTGAGATTTTTAATAGTATAACAATATACTTGAACCATAGTATACTATCTTTAAAGTCCATGATATAAAGTGAACAAATGTGAAAACATTTCGAGCTCATAATTAGGCAGCTCGGGTTAATATGCTTGTATAATATGATAGTACCTTAGTTGTATAAGTTTTAGGGTCATTGCAAGAGGTCCCTAATACCTTTAGTTTGCGGTAGAACTTGATAATCCATAGTAAGGTGTGGTGAGCTACAATAAGCTTGAGATAGATTATAGTCCAATGAAGGTGTAAAAAGTAAACTGCATAGTTATGATACTCATGTGGCCAAGGTGTTGAATCTTTATTTTGACTCAGTCCGATCAACAAGTTAGTTATAGTTCAATTTAAAGTTAAGTGAGCTTTCACTTATAGAGTGTCGAGTGAAATAGGATACTAAGGGATCAATAAATATATGAAAAAAAAATCAAGTTAATGAGGTAGATATGAGGAATTCATTAGATTTTGAGATACATATAGTCATGTAAGGGTTCATATCATTCGAGGAAAGTAAATTGCTTACTCTTAATAACCACTTTAGTATAAATTGAGTTTGAGGACAAAATAGGAATTTGGTAAAGTTTTTTCTATGTTGCTATTTATAAAGTGTTTATCACTCACGTTTTTCTATTTTTCTATTTTGTAAGAGACATGACTAAGTGATGGTTGTGATAAAAATGTTAGTGCATGTCAACAAATGGAGGGCTTTTATGTCAATTCTCTCTATAATGAATTTGCATGAATTTGTACGCTTTTATACTGGATTTTAACAAAAGGTATTTTAGTGATTTTATTACCAAGAGTTATTTTATTATCTATTTTGATTTAATTAATTATTCATATGATCATTGTTAGATATTTCCCTTTGGAGGACAATACTTCTAAATGAGGTGTTATAACTGGTATTAGAGTATGATTTTGTTACTATAAGACCCATAGATAGGCCTAAGGACATTTTAGTCTTTCATTTTTGTTTAATTATGACTAATGATAAATTTTCAATAGGGATAATCATCCATTACAAGGGTGATTTTGTTTGTGCCTTTAAAGGGCAGAAGAGTCAATTCATGTTTAATAGGTGAAAATGACAAAGTGTTGCAAGGCACACGCCCGTATATGCTAAAACACAAGACTATGTGTCATCATCAACATAATTTGAAATTGAGATAGGAATTGTTTCGTGGTGATTTCATAAATTCCCTTAATTAAGTGAAGTTACACACAATCTTGTATAGGAAATACACGTCTGTTTGTGTCATGTACAATAATGAAAATAAAATAGGCATAAGGTTTGATATGGATATTTTTACAACCTTATTCTTTTTAGAACAAAAGCAACTGCCACTAAGAAAAGAAAAAGAGAGACTAAAAAAGTTTGAACAAAAGTTTGGACATTGGAATTGCCATGGTCACATGAAGTTTAGCAATTCGTCAAAGGACAAGTAAGTTAGTGTTCTTTTTGGCTATTCAAGAATGATAAATGATAAGTTTATGCAATATGATATTGACTATCGACTTTCTAGATATTCTAAAAGGATTATGATAATCATTTTGATGTTGGTATATGTATAAACAATGCTAAATTAATATATGAACTTTGTGGACATGCTAGTTAGGATGAAATCATATTTTAATGATAATGATGGCTACGATCTGGTATTTTAAGCACATATATGTGTTTATAGTTAATGAAAAGGGATTATGATGTATAGAAATATGTGTTAGAGCGTTTATATATGGTTAAAGTGTTAGAATTTGGTTGAAATTCATTGAAACTAGTAAAGTGCGATTTATAGATCACGATACACGACCATGTAAGGCAACTTGCACACTAATGTGTCCTTTCCATGAAAAAGGAAACTAAGCACAAAATGTATTCATCCTGAAGAGAAGATCACATGATCTTGTGGCTGAGACACATGCTTATGTTTATGTATTAAAGGATATATGAGGATGCAAGGGAAGAACAAACTTGTGTATGTGTGACTAAGTAAACACGAAGGTGTAAGGTCTAAACATACCCGTGTATATACTAAGAAAAAACCATTTTACCTTTAGGTTATGCGCAAGGAAGGGAAAAGAAAGTAAAAGGGCATAGAAAGGTTTTAGAATATCAAGATAAACTAGTCAACTATAATGAAGGTGCCTAATTTTATGGAAAATGGCATAGACTCCAGCAAAGTTGAATTTGTGTTAAAAAATAAAAAAAGTTAGGAAAATAATGTACACCTAGATAACCACCAACTGTGTGCATAAATAGTGTAATATGTGAAAACAATAGGATTATACAAGAGATAGATACTCATAAGACACATCATGCACTTAGTGCCGAGGCATTATTCAATTCACGTGCGTATGATAAGGGATAATGGTACTTTAGTTATTTCCTCATATGGTTAACAGGTGTACCACATACATGTCATGATAAGGACTATTTGAGGATGGTTTTTTTTTTTTTTTCAATTAACAATTATGTAGTTTTGCTTTTGTGGTAAGGAAATGACTATGACTAGTTTTTCCATGTAACTAAGGTGTCATAGCTAGTTAGCTTTATAGTTTGATCGGCATCTACGTAAGACATAATAGTTGTAAACATAAGCTATGTTAGTTGCTTTCAAAAAAGCATCAGATATGTTAGTTACTTTCAAAAAGGAATTAGATATTTAAGACCAATTTAAGCGTAAAAAGATTATGTGAGATGGCCTATGTTTTTTAGGGCACGAGGTTGCTGAGAATAGGTCAATAGGCAAAAGCAAATGCCAAAAAACATTTGTTTTAACCACATATAGATTCAGTTATGGAACATCAATTTTTGTTTTTATGATTTATGCAAAGTAAGGTCACCTACTTACTAAGTATTTTTCACTCATGTTCCTTTTTAGTAGTTTTGCAAGTAGAGGTTAGTAGAAGGGCATGCAGAGGTGGTAAAGGTCTAGCTAAGTAGATTGCATGAAGGCAAGAGGAAAAATCATCATGTGTGGTTTTATATATGCATTATTTGAGTTATAGGATTTCAAACACTAATTGTTGAGATGATAGTTATTTAATTTATGAGTTACATTTATTTAGTTAAGCCTTTTTGCACATATTTAAGTTTAAACGTTAAATATCATTCCATAATTTATGTTGTTTTGAATGAAAGGTCAAGTTATGCATGTTTCTTTAGGTATATTTTATATATAAGTATATACCAGATATGGGTGCTACATTTATGATATCAAAACATCATTTTAGAATCCAAAAAGATAGTAAGTTTTAGTGCATCTGAAACTGCATAAGTAAGTTAAGTAAGAAAGTAACCCTTTATGCAATACTAACTACTCTAACATGTTTACCACCATAAGTATTTTAAGTCTACATTAAGTAGTATATCTACCTAAATTATGTTATTGTTTCATGATAAAGAGATCTAGAAGGGTAATGAGAGATGTTCCAGAGGTCTTGACTTAAGAGAAGAGTTAAGCAAAGACTCAAGGATAGGTCTCTAGTATGGCAATAATACCATTAGTAAACAATGCAGTTATTAGGCAAATTGTACAAGAGATTCTCAAACAGAACCAAAAGGCATCAGAGAATGTTAGGCATCCAGTTTAGGCCCTACCAATGATAAAATAACTCCCAGTAGTTGAGTTGTCATCCCAGTAGGATAAACTATGTGAGGAGGCAAAAAAAGTTACAATAATAAGTGGTAGCAAAGGGTAACTTCACCCTATCTACAGTCTAGCTGGTAAACACTAGCCTCTTGAGTTCAAAGGCAACTCAATTTTAGGAAAAGTACTCATTGAAGAGTGACTGGATGTAGTAAAGGATGTCATGATGCTTTTTGTATGACAGATGTAGAAAAGATTTAGTATGCTAGTTTTTTGCTAAAGGGAGATGCCAAAATATCATGACAAATGTTATGTGAAACTTGCCAAGCTACGAAGATGAGTTAGACTGACTTCACGTGGGCCTTTGAAAAGGAGTTTCATCTTATTCTTGCCAAGCTACGAAGATCTATTGTTTTTCATCTCCTTGACAAGAAAGATTTTTGGTTTGATCTATGGTCATATTACAATACAACTCACTCCAACAAACTATAAATTTATTGCTTCATGTATTTCAAATTTCTTCTTCGCAACACATGCATTAGACCACAATATCTACACATGAAATCATTGTTGTACATTATATATAAAATTCATATTAATTTTAATTATTTTATTTCAATCCTTTTCGACAACCGTTATCTCTATTTTTGTACTTCCATTTCAGTTAATTGCCACTCAATTTCATCCTTCTACATGCATATTGTGCTCCATGCTTTTTATGGCTCTCTTTTTTTAAGATTACAATAGTAATTTCATCTCAGTTGGATTTTTTTAGTGGATCAAGTATTGTATATTTAATTAAAGATGTGGGTGATCTTTAAGTTTTAATACAATGTATGATGATTACAATGTTTGATTATTTTAATAAGTGGGACTACAAGATAAATGTGATAATAAAATAACACATGAAAGTTAAGAAATTTCAACTCAATGGGTATAAAAGTGATGATTCATGTGTATATTGAGTTTTCTTGTTAGCTTGTCCCATATTTTTATTTTGTAAATTAGTGATTACATATGGTTGCAAGTTAGAACACTAATGTGTCTAATTATTGGATAATTTTTAATTGTTAAAATTAATATTTTTTTATATGCATTGACTTTTATGTCTTATCCTTCAACTCATTTAATTGTTATTTGTGGGATCTTGTTTTACGATTCGTTAAACAAGAAAAAAGAGTGGTTGTTTTGATATATATTTATGTTGAACCTATAATCCAGGTGTGTTTTATAGTTTTAGTTTTGATGGTACGAACTATGTTATGGTTATAATTGTAAATAACATGCTTGATGATTTGTTAGTAAGGATGTTCTCATTTAGCGCTAGACAAAAAATTATGACACTTGATTATAGTTATACATGTTACTTTATATATAGGAAAATGTGATTATTTTACTTTCTTTATTATAGGGATAAATGAATAATTCAAATTAAAACTTATTTTATTAGTGATCTTTAATGGATAATTGCAAACATAGGAGATGGATGAATTTTGATGCACTAAATAACGAATACCTTGAGAAAGTGAATAGCTTTATAAATACTGAATTTAGAAATAAAACAATTGATGAAAAAGTTTCGTGTCCTTGCAAAAAAATGTGTACTTTATCATCATAGAGATCAGGTAAAAATATATGATCATCTTATGGTTCATGGTATTATGCTAGGGTATGATACTTGGTTTTGCCATGGTGACCACTGCATGCATAGGGTTCTCATAAATATGTCCAAGTAAAACAGGAATTACCTAGAGATACTACCATGATAAGAATGTTATATAATGTTTTTGGGGTTTTAGGACAAAATGTTGATATAGATATTGATAGAAGGGATGAAGCCTAATGTTGAGTGTATTCCACCACAAGAAAATATAGAACAATCTCCATAATTTAAATTGTGGTCTTGGTTAGTCCAATGAATCACTTGATGCATTGATTAAGCTTATAAAATATGTTTTGAGACATCTGGCTAACTCAAAAGCATAGAAAAGTTACGACTCTAGATGCCCTGAATTTGCCAGGGACCTTCGGAATGTAAGATTGGGTTTAGCTAGGGCTGGATTCGAGCCGAACTGAGCTCGAGCTCGAACTGAGTTTGAGTTTAGCTTGGCTCGCTTCGAATTTGAGTATTCGTTAGTAAAACGACGTCGTTTTAATACGTATTAGTCAAAACGATGTCGTTTTGAATCCAAAATTTTAATTTATAAACTTTGACAATTAAGCTCGAGCAGAGACATTAGCTCAAGCTCGAGCTGGCTTAGGGCTAGCTCTCGAATCCAGGCCTAGGTTTAGCAGGTGATGGATTCAATCTCTTTGTACCATGCAAACTACTTATATAGCACATGACTAGTTATCTTAATTCCTTTTAACGTACCACCATAATTGTGTATGAAACAATTCTTTATGCTTTCATTGTTAAATCTTAGTCTATTTAGTCCTAGAAATGATATTGATGTTTACTTGCAACACTTATGGAAGAGTTGAATAAATTATGGGAGGTAATGGCGGATACCTATAATGCTCCAATCATCCAAGGAAAGTTTTCAGTTGCATGTAGCTATTATATAGACAATAAACGATACTATGAGTACCCGCTATGAGTACCCGCTTTGAGTAAACAAATTTATACACACTTATGTGTGTCATTATATAATTGAATGTTACTTTATTTTTAATTCAAAATCATCAAATCACATGATGATATATATCAAGTGTGTATCTATTTGTATACTCAAAGTAGATACATATAATTTTATTGTATACATAATAAATGTTTTTATAGCTATGGTAATCGTACTGTTGGAACATTTATAATTGTTTTGCATACGCTTCCTGTAATATAGATACTTGTTCTAGGCAATTAAGAAGTAATAAAAAAATTTTGCTTTGTAGTCATCAATGTTTCTTGCATATGAACCATAAATTTATATTTGATGCAAGATAATTTGATGGGATAACTGAATTGAAATATACTCATGTTCTGCCCTTTTAGTTAAAAATTTTGGATTAATTAAAAGATATCAACTTTACCCGTGGGAAGATGAACAAGGAAGTTACAAGGGTTAAACCAAAATTTAATATGATTTAACATTGATGTGATGCATATAGAGAAGAATGTTTGTTATAGTGTGAGGAATACTAAACTTAGTATTGAGAAGAAGTCAAAGGATAACATAAATGCTTGTCATGACTTGGAAAACATGAATATAAGAAAAGAGTTGTGGCCATAACAAGAAGATTTTGGAAGAACATATTTGCCTCTCACATGTTATACTATAGCTCCAAATGAGAAATTCATTTTGAAGTTTTAGAGAAAGTGAAAAGTTTAGATGGTTATTCCTCAAACATATCAAGATGTGTCCGCAGGCAACGTAATTATCTGCTCTTAAAACCCATTATTGCCTTTTATATCTTAACCACAAGGTTTTATTGATTCTTCAAAACTTGAATGTGTATGAACTAAAAAAGGCTCTTTATGTCTTTAAATAGGCACCTAGGTTTTGATATAAAAAACTTAGAGATGCCCTTATAGCCAAAGGTTTCTTAAATTTTATGGATAACTCCAGTCTATTCTTTCTCAAGTTTGAAAAGGTGATTGCTTTTTTTTATTCTATGTAGATGATATACTATTGATAAGTGCAAATTCTTCTTTCATTCAAGATCTTGCTTCTACATTAAATATGACATCTACATTGAAAAATCATGGAGAATTGAGTCACATTTTGGGATTTGAGGCAAATAAAAGTAGTAAAGGTCTGCATCTTTGCCAAATAAATTATGTTTATGAATTGCTGTGTAAAACTCAGATGTTTCGCAGTTGAATCAAACATACTGTTGAGTTTAACACTTGATATTTACGCCTCACATCTCAATTGTTACACTGTACTTGAATGTTTAAAAAAACCACACAACGTCGTATGTTCTCCATACTGCTTAGTCTTGTCATGATGTTGAGAAATTAAGTGCTGATCAAAAGAATCCTTGAACCTTGAGGTATGAGGAAGAAGGCCAACCTATCTCCATATTGACTTATGTTTTGAGAATTAATCACAATAGAGAAATAAGTTGTAAAATCGGTGAGATCTCTTAAAGCCTCATCCTAAAGGTGTAGCGGTCTAGAATAGATATGTGGCTTGCCTTGACTTAGCAGTTTCTAGGATATTTAGATAACTTTATATCGGGGAAAACCTGTCTCTTATTTTAAGTTACTGTCAAAAAACTGAAACTGGAAATGTAAAAGGATATACCAATTGCCAATGGGTATTTTTAAGGCGAAAAAATTATTATCACAAAAAAATTATAACCAGGCATGTTGTTGTTGTAGATTGACATTTTGGGTATAAGATTGGTCTTCTTCAAAACTTTCGTTCGGGCTTCCATTGAGTTTCGAACGCTTGAAGTATATTTTCAAATGGCGCAGCAGCCTTTCTTGACTAAAGTCCATTATATAGCATTTATAGGCCATGAAGGCATTATACCAATTTTAGTGGCAGCTCTCTTCTCTTATATAAAATAGAGTCCGTGAGTTAGTAAAAGTCAAAAGAAAGGAATTTAAAAGGAAACACCGAAAAGGATGAATTATTAAATTATTGTTGTCATGTGCAAGCCGCATGGGGGCCTGCCCACTAATGCAAGTTGCAATTTTTATATTGATTTCAACACGTCAGCTAGCCGTCTATGCAAGGTAAATTGTTTCTCGTGAGAGTAATTTCTGTTTTCTTTAATGTTGACAAAAAGAAATATATAATAGCCCCCGTGAGGAAAGAGAAAGTTTCCAGAAATTTTCTATCGTGGTTATTCTTTAGTGACAATAAATTGTGTTTCTTAGCTTTGCTTATGTACTGGAGATATTTATGCACATCTTAAATCCACAATGAACCCCATTTTTTCAAAATGCCTCAAACGAGAAAATTCGTCCATAGCATCAGTGACCTCCAATATGCATAAATATTTTGTACGGGTTTGATTATCATCTTGAATCTTGATAAGACTAGATAAATCTTTTATTGAAAAGAAAGTGTCTGGTTGTTAGAATTTCAGGTCTAATACCGTAAAAGAAATCAAAGTTTGCTTAAAATTATATTTTTGATTATTCTTCAATAACAATAAGCTAAGCTTCCTAGCTTAGCTTATACATGGTGGCTTAACATAAATAAAGCAATACTTAAAACTAATATTGTTGACAAGCAAGCCACACATGCTAAACATTAGTGCTGACTTCATATAATTACGAAACATTTTAACATGGAAAAATTTACTATAGACAGACTCAACAATTCACTTTACTAAAATGGTGAGATAGTCTAATAAAATAATTGAAATAACTATGCCACCAATACCCAATCCCACTCCCAGTCCTGTTTTGCTGCTCTTCCTACCTGCAGAAAGATTTGGGTTTACCGCTATTCCTGTATTAGTTGAATCACTGTCTTCTAAGCTTGATCTGAACTCCCACGAGTTAATTGTATGAGTTGCAGTTGCATTTCCAGTTGCTCCTGAGAAACCGAAAGTTACAAACTCAGGTAAATAAAGCCTCAAATCGACTTTATAATCGAGGTACTGCTTCACAATGGTACCATTTCTAAAACCAGTGAATTCAACTGTCAAATTCTTTGTACTAGAATTATAATTGATCCATGCCTCGTTCCTTCTTCCACCCTTGACATCACTCCACCATGGCACAGTTTTCAAAGAATGCAAAGAGTTGATGTCGATACCTACATGTTCAGGGACGCCGGGCGGATCATAGTAATTTT
The DNA here is from genome assembly GCF_011075055.1 of Mangifera indica. Lineage (NCBI taxonomy): Eukaryota > Viridiplantae > Streptophyta > Magnoliopsida > Sapindales > Anacardiaceae > Mangifera > Mangifera indica. Next base: position 10,274,299 of record NC_058140.1, read on the forward strand.
CATAAATATCAAACTCAATTGCAACAAACGGATTGGATGTTGAATTTAATCGCTCATCATCATTTGCAAGACCAAAAGATCCTCCTCTCGTTGCGTTCACCGGAATCATTGAACCCTGAGGCGCCAAAAAGAAGGCCAACCCATCTCCATAAGTACTTCTATTTTGAGAATCGATGACAAAAGTGAAACGGGTGGTAAAGTCTGTGAGATTTCCAGTGGCATTGTCCCAAAGGTGCAGAGGTTTATAATATGTCGCCCGGCCAACCATGCCAGTTCCTGAGGCAAGCAGAATTACTTGGTTTTGTGGGTAAGCTGTCTGGTATGTCATGTTTTCCCCATTAGAACGGAAACTGGAGAGGTTGAAAGATAAAGCCCTCAACACTCTAATTTTTACCAATAACAAGATGATGATCACGAAGAATTGAAATAGAAAAGACCTTTTCGTGCTGGGGACTGCCATTTTTGGGAGGTAGGAATGAGATGGCTCTGAAATTTCTCTCAAATCTACATATTTAGAAGGTACAAGTCTTCACGTGCTTAAACCCCACCCAGTGCAGACTATAGTGATAAGAACTAATTTTAAATTTGCAAGTAGGAAAAGGTTTACTAACAAGTCGGCAGCCTTTGTTTAACGCAGTCAGTTATCATAAGAGGGAATGTTATAAAATAACTACTTTCATGGATAAGAGTAAGAAATGTCGAAAAACTTAGGGATGTTAAGAAACTTGTTTTATATTATATAACATTTTAAGATTATTAATAAAATTTGAGTCAATTATCCAAATCCTCAACAGAGAAGTATCGTAATAAAAATGTAGTTAATTAACGAAAAAATATAGTTGCGTTAATTTTTTGAGAAATTACGTCCAGTTATTGCCCTTTTTTTAAAATATCCCATGAAAATATAAATTAAAAAAAAGAAGCAACAATCAAATTACAGATATATAAAAGCTTGGACCAAAGTTTAACTTATATTTATTTATAAGGTTAAAATTTCATATAAGACATACATGTATAAACATGTGTAGTTTATTATATTATTAAATCTGTTAAGTATTCAGTAATACTCAATTTTGATCTTGATTAAGAAGATCTTAAACGAACTATCAATTCCTAGAGTTGTTCTTGACCGGTGGTGTTGAGGAAAAAAGGAGTGAAACGGCATAGTTTTGCTTACCAGAAGAACAAAATATTTGAAAGAACCATATCCATTTGCTGTCTTTAAAAATATCTTCATCAAACCCACGCTTTTCTTTTGTCCATTTCTAATGAGATCGATTCTCCACAAGTTGCTCAACTTGCAAGATCTAAATGTCTCTTAATTGCGTTGGATAGCCCACAAATCAAGAACAATCTCATGCAAAAGTGTAAAATTTTAGAAAATTAACTAAAGATGCCAACAAAGAATTATATATAGGTTGTAGGAAATTTACTAAGCTTTCTTCCATGTTGCATCTTAATAATTTCAATGGTCATTTTGGTTAGTCAAATGAATCACTTGATGCATTTATTAAACTTATAAAATATGCTTTCCTAGAGGGTGAGACATTACCAAATTTTTTCCTTGAAACCAAAAAAAAAAAAAATTGTTGGTGCATTAAGTCTTAAATATGATAAAACTGATGTTTGTTCTAATGATTGTATGCTTTTTTTGGAAAGAACAGTCTGCTGATGATATGTGTTCAATTTGTGGCGCTTCCGGTTGGAAAACTAGTGAAAATAATTCTTGTAATAATGCATTATTTGAATTTTTGTGACAAAAAAGAAATTTACATTTGGTTAAGGTATTTTCCTTTAAAATCTAGACTTCAAAGATTATTCATGTCATTAAAACTTCTAATTTGATGAAATGGCATGACAAAGACCACACTAAGGAAAAGTTCTAACTCTAGATAACCTGAATTTTCCAAAGACTTTTGTAATGTTAGATTGGGTTTAACAAGTGATGGATTTAGAGGTGCTATGCGTCGGGTCGGGTCGAGCCTTAGGCTCGCACAATGATAGGCTTTCAAGTCGGGTTGACGCATGAAATTTTTAAGGCCCAAGGCCTGGCCTTATATATATAAGGTTGGGTAGGTCAGCTTTTATCGGGCTAGCCCAATGGTCGGCCCATTTAAACAAATTTTAAAAAATAAATTTATTAAAAAAATTAAACACATTATTTTTAAATTATTAAAACCGATAATAGTATCTCAAATATTTTGTTTATAATCCTTTACTTATGGAGAAGGAATATTGTGGTTACATGATAAAAATATTATAATAGAATACAAATAAATTAATTTACATACAGTGTGATTATAGATATAAATAAAATATATATATCATACTATTTATCTACTCATCCGCGACGTCCAAATTTGTGAATTCTTTAACGATATCTTTTGTCAGCTAATTTTGTAATTTGAAATTAACTTTGACCCAATCCTTCATACACATGATCTCCTCGACCATGTTTGGTTGTAAATTGAATCACATATCATCTAGCACACATCCACCTACACTAAAAGTGGATTTCGATACTATAGTTGACACCGGAGTGTTAATAGATCTCAGGCCATGGTGGTAAGCATAGGAAAAGTTTTTGTCTTCCCTTTCCACCATTCCAAAACATCTAGTTTTTCAATAATATGTCTTTGAACAATTTCTGGATAATGGTCAGTATTGATATAATTATAAAATTTATCATAATTTGTACTTTGACTTACAACTGCTTACCTTTGTGTAATAGCAATCATATGCATGATCTCTTTTTGTCTAAACTACTGAAACTTACCTCTAGTATAGAGATTTGTCCAATCCTTCTATAATTTTGTTCATAAATACTATATATTTCAAAAAACAAATCTTGAACATATTCAATATAATTAACATTACTATTAATTAACAAACTTTCATTAATAACATCAAATAAATTTTATAGTTCATTAGTTTTTGTCCTAGGATTTAAAACAATAGTTGCAGAATAAAGTAAAAGAATTTTACTCCAATATTTTTAAAATTTTTGTTTCATTTGCCTAGATATATTTTGGAAAGTATGATAAGAGTCATGAGACTCACGTTCTTTAAAAAAAACCACTTATTTTTATCATACTATATATTATTGAACTAATAATTGGATAATACACACCTAAGCAATGGTCTATGACTATCGTTAATAGCTTTAACATGTTTATTAGAATCATAACTATCTTCCAATCTTGATCTATCAAAAAACAGGATTTGTCAAATCGTTTGATCGTATATTGAAGTACCATGTTATAGGAACTTTATACATATTGCTAGGCCTGGAAATGATCCAAGTTGGCTTAGTCTCAAAAGTTGATTAGACTCGATTTAACTGGACTCAAATTTATTTGATTAAAATTCCAACCGAACTCGAGCCAAAAGATTTGGGTCATTTTTTAATTAGAGGCAAACTTGAGCCAAAGGGTGTTTAGTTCGGTTTAGCTCGAATTCAACTCGATTGAAGAATGCCCCAATGTAGTTTCTTGAGTAGATACCCTTACTCTAGTTACAAACGACTCAATTATCATCATAGTAAGAACTCTATCAAATTATCTTTAAACCTGCTTTTTATATTTTTATATTCTCTAGATTTCATTTCTGTCTTACCATCTTTAAATAGGAACGTCATTTTTGGAATATTCTAATTGGACATAGAGATGGGATGATCTCTAATTTTTAATACAGTCTAGATATAATTTGAATCAGCTCGGTCTTGAAAGTTGATTCAGCTCGATTTACCTTGACTAAAATTCTTTTTGATTAAAATTTGAATTGGACTAGAGCCGAAAAATTTAGCTCGTTTTTAATGTGAGTCAAACTAGAGTTAAGGGGTGTTCAGGCTCAGCTTGACCTGAATCCACCCCTACACATCGTATGCTTTGAACATGAGATATGTTGAATGCCACCTAATTTTAATATATATTTTTAATCTTGTTCTGCTTAACCTCATTAATTTACATAATTGATTATATGTTTGTGCCTGTGATGGGGATGATGAAATGTATGTAATGACATATCTAATTATTTGCATATATTTTTTAACTACGCCCAAGCCTTCTTGAGCTATTAAATTAATAACATGACAACACACCTAATATAAAATCATTTTTCATTAAACAAAAGTTATAAATGATTATCCATATATTTAGTAACTTTTTCATTAGTTTTGGCATTATCAAAAGTAATTAAAAAGATGGAATTATTAATGTTACATTCCTAAAAAATATTTGCTAATGCATGATAAATTATAAGACTGTCATGTGGATATTCTAAATTTCTAAATGCAATAATTTTTCGCATAACTGTAAATCAAAATAAATATAATGGGTAGTTACATATAGGTACCATATATCTTGATTTGTAATTGTCCATAAATTAGAAGTTGTTGAAATAACACTATTAAAATTACTTAATTCTCTAATAACTTTAATTTCATTAATTCATAATTTTTCAAGATGTTTGACCTAAGAGTTGACCTATGAATTCTTCTAAATATCGGTTAAATACTATTTTGCATCATCCATTCTAAAATTTCATTTTCTGCATAACTAAAAGGTTGATCAAAAGCAACCAAAAACTTGTTTATGTAGTCTCACATCTTCATTTGATTGTATATAAAAGTTGACATTTCTCTTATATGTCTGAAACCACTCGAACCTCCTACTGAATTGACGCTAGGAAGATCAAATCATGATCGATAAATGCAATTTGTTTTTACCGTCTGAGCTCTTGTAGAATTTTTTTACAATAATCAGTAATGTGTCAACAAAGATGCCTCATGCCACTCATACTTGCACATGTCAAACAAGAACTATAATGTATACTTACTACTCAATGAATTATTTTTTCTTCAATCTTTTCCTGTATTTTATTGAAATGCTCCCACATCATTAACGTTTGTTTTCTTTTTCTCTCTATTGAATGCCAACTTGTGTTTATACCTCTTTCATTTGTTAATACTCCACTTATTTCACCTTGTGCATCATCAATAATATCATCAGTGCAATTATGATAATATTCAAATGAATTGAATTCATTTGACCTTGGATCAATTTGTAATATTTTGTAATGACAAAATTGAAATGAAAATGAAATTATAAACATAGAGAAAATTTCCTCCAAGGCAGTAAATGTAGCTCAACATGCATTCAATGCATTCACACCAAACTTTTACATTTTCTTCTCAAATGGTGGATTAATTCACCTTTTGTAACACTCCCCCTTGGATTTCCACCACTTATAGATAATTACATTAACCTTGTTAAGAAAAAACCCAGTGGAATAAAAACTAAAGCAAACAAACATAATTATTTAATGTCTTGTAAAGTGAGGTTGGATGTGATAAAACTGTCTCATTAAAAACCTTACTGGAAAACCTATTGAGACAAAACCTACTGAAGGGAAAAAGAGTACAGTACACATTTTATCCAAAATGTGATCAACTAAAAAAATTACTCCCCCCGATGAATGTTCTCCCTCTTTGAAGCTAGATTAATTTGGTTGCTTGTTAAGCCACTACATACCAATGTTATACACTAACTTTTTAAATATTAATGCGGTAATGTCTTGATGAACAAATCTACAAGATTTTCATTAGATCTTATTTATTTGACATCAGTCTTTCTATTCTACTGAAGTTCATGAGTATAAAAGAACTTGGGTAAGATATAGTTGGTTCTATCTCCTTTGATGCATCCACCTCTAATTTAGGCAATACATGTTTGTATTGTTTTCATATAATATAGAGGATTGTCTATTGTAAAAGTAAGACTGCATGTATTCTAGATATGATAGATGACAGACTGTAACTATATGCATTCTTGACTAGTTTCATGGAAAGTTAAGATCTCTAAATAATTTGAAAATGTTGCAACCAAAGTCTGTTTAGTGGAGCGTCAAATATCGCCATATCATTAAAAGTAAAAACATATCCTATTTGTGAATAGGTTTTATAAGGGTCAAAAAGATAACTAGTATCTACACATCCGACTAAACTAAACTTTTTAGAGGATTTGACATAATAGAATAATCTCAAATCTTTAGTTGCACATAGGTAACAGAGTGATTCTATTCCAATGACAATAGGTTAGTGTAAAGCTAAATTAGGCCAACAAATTGATTGCGAAGGATATATCCAGTCTAGTGCACTAGGCCAAATATAATAAGATTATAATAGCATTAAGATACAATACTTTAAGATGGAGTGTCTTTTCATCTTCTTCTACAGGATGAAATAGGTCATTTTTCGAATCGAGAGACTGAATAACCATTGGATACTCAAAGGATAAGCCTTATCCATATTAAAGTATTTTAATAATTTTTTAATATACACTATTTGATGGATAAGTATTCCATCTGAATTGTACTAAATCTGTCGGTTGAGACAATATTTTGTTTTCCCCAAATCCTTCACTTAAAATTGTTATTTCAGATATTTAACATTTTTGAAAGGTTCTTGAAGAGTCTCAATTAAATTCATGTCATCAACATAAACTGCTATAATGGCAAATTCCGATTCTGACCTTTTGATAAAGACACATGGGTATATAAGATCATTCACATAGCCCTATTTTTTCAAATATTCATTGAGGCAATTGTACCATATTCATTTGAATTATTTTAATCTGTACAATAATCTTGGTAATTCTATTGAGTGCATGTCTGTTGAGTTGACCTTTTTTTGCTTTAGGCAATTTAACAATCACATTAATTCTTGCTGGTGTGTTGGTAGTTAGAAAATATGATCTTGTCACTTTTATCGTATCTACAAATGCATCGGGCATTTGGTTGACAATAATTTATAAACGCATTATCCCCTACACTGTAGTTTCACTTTGGGATGTGTGAGGATTTAGATGAAATATGGTAGGTACATACTAAGTAAGTTTATGCCTAACTTCAAGAGGCGTTTTCTTTTCCCTTAAAGATGGGAATGTTGTCTCATCAAAGTGACAATATGCAATTGTATGGTAAAAAGATCACTTGTTAATGGTTCTAGATACCTAATAATAGATGGTGAATTATATCTAATACATATTCTCAAAATGACGTTAGAGTCTTATTTTTATGCATTGAAGAGACATAATAGGGATATATACAACATAACCAAATATCTTTAAATGAGATATATTAGGTTGGTGAGTAAGAACCAATTGTATGGGAGAATAATGATGATAAGAAGAAGGTCGCAAGTGAATTAATGCTACAACACATAGAAATCGGTAATTGAGTTCTTAGTAATAAAGTACATGCAATTACACGAAGTTATTTGATAAGAGACTAAACTAATCCATTTTGAGTGTAGACATGCGGGACTAGATATTCAATATCAATCTTCTTAGACAGGCAATAATCATCAATGTTTTGGATGTAAATTCACCAGTATTATCTAGTTGTATTAACTTGATTGAAAAATTTGCGAAATGTGTCTTTCATTTGATAATTCGTGTTAACAGTTTAGCAAATACAACATTTTATGTTGACAATAAACAAACATGAGACCATTATATAGATGCATCAATTAAGACCATAAAATAACGAAATAGCCTACTTGGTGGATAAATGGGTTATGTCCTATTGAATCCTTTGCACAAATGATAGGGATTCAACTCTAATTTTGGAGGGAGGTGGTCTTATTATTAATTTGCCTTAAGAATAAGCAGTGCAAAATTTTCCACTGGACAATAAAATATTATGATTATTTAATGTATGTCCATGTGAATTTTCAACAATCCTACGCATTATTGTTAATCTGGGCAACCTAAACGATCATGCCAAAATATAAATACTTTTGGATTAGAGAACTTCTAGTTCAATACTGTATAGATTTCAATTGCCTGTATGATTGTATAGTATAATTCAGACGATAAAACAGACAATTTTTCTAGTATAAGCCTTCTTTCAGAGGTATTACTAGTTATATAGATGAATTCTACACTATTTTCACTTATGGTTTTAATGTGATAACCATTATTGCTTGTATTTTTTAAATTAAGTAGATTTCTTTTGAATTTACTTAAATATACTGCATCATTGATGCTTAATATGGTCATATTTTTAAACAAAATTATGGCTCTTTTGAAGCCTTCAATTAGATTTATTGATCCAAATATAGTATTTACTTTAACTTCAATCAATGCTAAAGTTAAGAAAAAAAATTTTTCCTTGAGAATTGTATGCGGTGTTACACTATTTACCAAACTCATGTCTCCGACATCAGCATTTGAAGTCAACACTTCAATTTTTGAGTCCATATCCTTTCATTTAAAAATTACGTTAGTCATAACGTACACAAAATATTAAAAGGAAGGAGAACAAGATAATAAAACACAAAATAATATTGATGACTCCAAAATAATTATATATGATGAATATTAATTATAAAAATCTAGGGCGTTCACATCACTAGTCAAGTGACCCATATTTTATTCTTGAAAGAAGTTTTAAAGTATCAAGATTCATTATATCGACAGGATCTAAATCATCAAAAGTTTAATTTTTATGAATGCTTAATATAAATCCACCCAATGTTTGTGTGCTCTACAGGTACACAACCAATGACATTTGCAACCACACCTATTGTTTCGTAATTCACTCTACGTTATTTTTATTTCACTTCAATCTTAGTCCACTTCCGGTGATATAACTGAGATTTTCTATTATAACCATCTTCGGATCAAAAAATATTTCATCCAAGATCTTTGACCCATAATAACTGCTTTTAGTAGTTGCATTCACTTCAAGGAATGATGCAATACTTGATGGGTGAGTTTGATAATTTTTCATTAATAAGAAAATATTAATTCAGAATTTCTATTTCTTGATATTTCTATTACAGGAGCATATTATAAAAAAAATAATATGTGGAGAATATTTTCTCTTACACATTATCTTAATTAAGGAATGATTCTGAATATCGCAGAGTTGTACTGAGTTACAAAACCATTGGGAGTATTATTAAATTTGATGTTCAAATTTATCTTTCAAATTTCTTTGTGAATTTAATAGATCTATCATTATATCCATACATTCGGCTTGCAATCCTTCAGGGATGTGGTGTCGGGAAAATAGTAGCCTTGTATTTGTCCTTCTGGGATATTTTATTTTAATAAGTTTTTCAAGGCTCATAAATTCTAGAAGGAGAATTGTGTAAAAAACCCATTTAATATTATCTATCCAATTTTATGAACTTCAGATTTAAATATTATCATATTTACAAAACTTATAGTTTTGTAGACAATATATATGAGTTAATCTTTGAAACTTCATGTTCAAATATTATACCATTTTTATAAAACAACTAATTTTGTAAAAGAAATATTAGGTTCAAATATTATCTCATATTTACAAAACTTTTAGTTTTGTAATTAGTATTCAAAATATTATAATATATTTTTTGATTATATTTTGGACTTCAAGTCCATATTTTTTACCATTCATACAAACTTCAGATTGCAAATATAATATAGTTATTATAAAATAAAGACTCTGATGAAATTTGAGACTTCAGACCAATATATATATATATATATTCTCACGATTGTACAAACTTCGGATTACAAATTGAATACAATTATTATAATAAAAGTAAATATTCAAATAATATTTAGGACTTCGAGCTTAGATTTATGTTTTTAAAAACTTCAGGTTACAAATGATATTTATGACTTCAGATCCTAATTCATGATATTCAAGACTTTAAGTCTAAATTCATAATTTTATAAACTTTAAATTACAAATAATATTTAGGACTTCGAGTCCAGATTTATGAAATTCTAGACTGCAGATCTAAATTCATGATTTTACAAACTTCGAGTTGTAAATATAAAATAAATATACATGAAAACTTAAATAGAAGATAGCAATAATTAAAATATCAATAGTTTGTATTTTGCAAATGGAACAATATCATAACTAAGATATTCATATTTGCAATAGACAAATAAAATAATAACATAATTGGAAGATACCTAAGAGTAAAATATATCTAAGTTGATCATGCTGATAAAGTGCAATAAATATAATTAAACAAAATGAAAGATAATTGAAGTAAAGAACGAATTGAGAGAAATTAATATTGAAGTAAAGAATTGAGAGGAGTGGAAGAGTTTTTTATTTCTGGATGAAGAAGTTTTTGTCTCACTCTTCATAACAATAACAGTGGGGGAAGTTACTTATATAGGCAAAATTTCCTCCAAGGCAATAAATGTAGCTCACCATGCATTCAACACATTCACATCAAGCTTTTACATTTTCTTCTCACGTGGTGGAAAATCCACCTTCTGTAACAGGTTTTTACTAATTATTATAGACAGGAATTATTATATGGTTTCCACCTTTATTTTTTTTTCATACAAATAAGAATATTAAATCAGCTTTACATTTTATTAAGTAGACAAAATTACTTGGGTATAGTCAATCCAAAGAAAGGAAGAAATCCTCTGACGGAGCTACATGGAAACAGCTACAATAGTAAAATCATGCCAAATGGATTAACGTAGAATGGTCAAAGACTGAGAAGGCGCATAGCTTGAACCAAAACCTGCACCCGTATATAGCATAGGAACAAAAGTGGGATCAGGGATATTTGGTGGAATATCCGGCAATTCTAACTCAAAATTAAGAAATTTAATAACTTGTCTTATGGATGGCCGCTGATTACGATCAGGATGAGCACACAACAGCCCCACAATGATCAAACACTCCATTTGTTTACTGTCAAAATTCTTACATAATTTCTTATTAGCAGTATCCAGAAGTCTTTTATCCTTATACGACTCCCAAACCCAATGCACCAATGAAACTTGATCCTCCTCATATTGGTGCTCTATTGATTTTCTTCCGCATACAATTTCCAGTGCAACTACACCGAAGCTGAAAACATCTGATTCCTTCCTAGTCTTTTCTGTTTTGAGACATTCAGGAGCCATATAACCTTTAGTTCCAGCTAAACCGGTAGCATCTGACCCTTTTTCATTGTCAATAAATGTAGCTAATCCGAAATCTCCCTATGCAATACACTGTTCCCAATCTTCGTGCAAATACAGTAATCCTGAGCTAAATCTTGAGCTATTTTGTACCTCCGCTCCCATGGCAATAAGCTTTCTCCTTTCAAAAGATGGAAATCCAAGCTGCCATTAGGCATAAATTCATAAACAAGAAGAAGATTCCTTTCCTCATGGCACCAAGAAGTTGCACCAGATTTCTATGCCTCAATCTACTAATGATTTTCACCTCTGAAGCCTACTCCCTCATCCCCTGTTTAGACTCATTAGAAACCTTCTCAACTGCAATGTAAGTGTTTGTGCCCCTCATAAATCCTCTGTAAACCCCGCTAAAAGCACCCTGCCCTAACTTGTGTTCATCATTGAAATTATCTGTACCTCTTGCTAATTGTTCATACGAAAACTTCTTAGGTCCAGTTCCTCTTTGAAATTCGTCAGCCATATTTTCTTCTTCATCTTTCCCATCTCTCTTCCTACCAAAGCAAGACATCCGAACCAAAATAAACCCAGCAATTAACACACCGCCACCAAAACCCAATCCCACTGCCAGTCCTATTTTGCTGTACCTCCTACCGGCCGAAAGATTTAGGCTCACTGGTATTCCTATACTAGTTGAATCACGGTCTTCTAAGCTTGAACTGAACTCCCACGAGTTAATTGTATGAGTTGCAGTTGCATTTCAAGTTGCACCTGGGAAGCCGAAAGTTACAAACTCAGGTAAATAAAGCCTCAGATCGACTTTATAGTCTAGGTGCTGCTTCACAATGGTACCATTTCTAAAACCAGTAAATTTAACTGTCAAATTCTTTGTACTAGATGTATAATTGATCCGTACCTTGTTTCTTCTTCCACCCTTGACATCACTCCACCATGTCGCAGTTTTCAAAGATTGCAAAGAGCTGATGTCAATACCTACATGTTCAGGGACGCCAGGCGGGTAATAGTGATTTTTCATAAATATCAAACTGAACTGCAACAAACGGATCGGATGTTGAATTTAATCGCTCATCACCATTTGCAAAACCAAAAGATCCTCCTCTCGTTGCGTTCACCAGAATTATTGAACCCTGAGGCACCAAAAAGAAGGCCAACCCATCTCCATAAGAACTTCTATTTTGAGAATCGATGGCAAAAGGGAAATGAGTGGTAAAGTCTCTGAGATTTCCGGCGTCATTGTCCCAAAGGTGCAGAGGTGTATAATACGTCGCCCGACCAAACATGCCAACTCCCGAGGCTAGTGGTATCTCATGTTTGTGGGATTGATTGATTAAAATAAATTCTTATCATTTTCAAAGCTAAAGCAAGAGCTGGACAATTTATTAAACTATAATTACGGCTAATAACAGGTGGCGGCAGCATACCTGTCTGATTATTAAACGGCCAAAACACTTATCCCACCCCAGGTTTGGTGTATTCACAAACTCCAACCCGTAAGGTATCAAAAATTCAAATATCCACTATTTTGTTAAAATTCTAAAACAGTTATTTAACATCAAATATCCACCTACAAGTGTAATATCATTATTTAACAAAAAATTTTAAAAAAACTAAAATTTTATCTCATTTTCCCTTTAATTTAAAAAATTAATAATTTTCCCCTACCTAAAGTTTGAAAAGTTACACTTTCCCTCTTAGGGTTTTATTTTTTCTAGTTACCACTTTTCGATGATCACTTCATTTTGGTCATCAAGCGACCTTCCCACAATCTCTTTGCCTAATGGTTTCCTAGTGTGCAAACTACTTAAAATTCAACCAAAATGGTCGGCAATGTTGCACAAATTTGTATGACATCACACAGTCTATGCATCAACCGAACAATGTATAAACATGGCATTGTTGTTTGTGCATCATCCTGTTGACACACAGATGTTGGACGATACACAAATATGTGCAACGTTGCACAAATCTATGTGACATTGTCCTACTATTTTGATTGAAATTTAGGTGGCTTCCATACCATGAAAACATTGGGGAGGGAGATGGTGGGAAGACCGATCAATAGTTAGAATGGCATAGTTGTCAAAAAGTGGTGACTGGAAAAAATCAAGTCATAGGGAAAAAATGCAACTCTTCAAACTTTGAAAGGGAGGAAATTGTTAGTTTTTTAAATAGAGAAACTGCGATAAATGTTAGTTTTTTAAAAATTTGTATTTAAATGATGGTTTTACCCTTACCCTTAACAAAAAATTTTAATAGAAAAATGGTATTTGAGTTTTTAATATCTTGCGGGTAGGAATTTGGAAATACACCAACCTCAGGTGGGAATAAGTCTTTTGGCCTTATAAGAATGGATGAGTCAAAAGGAATGAAAAATAGCAGGAAGAAACCTAAAAGCAGATACTAAGAATTGGTGGTGTTGGCATTCAACGTCTGAAAGGCTAAAGTTAACATTGGAGGGCATTTTAGCTTCTCATATAACAATATCATGGTTGTCTCCTGATGCATCATCATATTGACTAGCAAGCACATCATCAGATTTGACCAAAAAATGGTCTACAGTCTACAAATATTATAAGGTTCAAATTCACAAATCGGTTTTACAAATGCATTCTTATTTTTGCCTATATTAGGTACTAAAGACTTGATCATTCATAAGAAATGAGACTTCTATTGTCATTACGAACATCATATGAAAGCAACACAAAGTTTGATAAAAAGGATAAAAGACTTCTATTGTGTTGCACTAGTAATACTCAAGATAAAGGATGTGTTAAAATACTCTAATTAGAGAATTTATGTGTCAAGAGCTCACATTTCTACTAAGATACTTCAGATAGATTTTACATTAAACTTTAAATTGATTCATTATTGGGCTCCCATTTGTTGATTTAATCCAGAAAACTTCTGTGTTATCAGAAGGTCAAATCTGGATAACCATCGATTATGCTCTTGCAAACAAACTCTACATCAAGAGCTTTAAAATTAACAAAATTTTCAATCTATTTAATGTCATACAAATCCATATGAGGTGGATCCAACAACCTAAAATTAGGTTCTATGTTTCCTCAATATTACATTAAATATGAATATATTATGTTGAAAGCCACTTTCCTCTGACTTACATTACATACAAATGAAAAATAGTTTGTTAGAATGGATACAATCATATTATTATTTGTTCATAGCAATGGATATGGCTTGTATAACATCAAACTAAGTGATATGTTGCTGACTTTATGGAAGAAATTTTATAGTAATAAAGACTATGGAATTACAACAATCATTTGAAACTTGTCTAATGAAGTATAAAAATTGAAAACAATCAAAAACAAGATTCACAAAATAAAGCAAGCCATAAAATAAATGAAACCCATTTTCTTATCACCTCAAACAAAAATATTTTAGTTGTTTATATTCAAGAGATCTAGTGTCAGACTGACAAGAGTATAGGAAAAAAGTCAAAATCATCAAATTTTACCATAAACAAATATATTGGAATAACATCAACCACTTAATTTTTGAGAGTGTAGGAGAAAAAGAAGAACCCTAGAATCGGGCATTTCTCAAAGCCAATCCCTTTTTCATTCTTCTTGGATATGAAACAGTAAGTTGAACTCACCATAAACCAGTAGTATTCTTAGTCCTCCATCAACAAAACATTCTTGTCAAAGAAGAATACAAACTTCCAATAGAACTTTTAACAAAAGACACTTTTCAGATAAACTAACTAAACAATAGTAATAAGAAAAACAAACAGAAGAAACTTTAGCCATCCTTTATCTCTAAGTCAACTTGGAAAAAAATTTTTAAACCAGAATTATTAACCACATTCAACTTATTCATCAATGTTTGAAACTTGAAAGGGAGATAAGGGTTTAGTTAGCAAATGTTTTGTTTAAAATTTAGTAGGCACATACTAAATTTATAACACTTTAAATGATATCAAGTCCTCACTAATGAACATATATCTCTATGTGTTTGGTTCTTTCATGAAAAAACTACATTTGAAGCTAAAGAACTCGCACTCATATTGTAACACGAAATAACAATAGTACCAAATACTAAGACATCTATCTTTTTAAAAAAACTTCTCAACAAAGCAATTTTTATGGATATCTAACTAAGTGCCCTATATTCTAATTCAGTAAAAAAAGACTGTCATTACCTTTTGTCTTTTATAACTCCATAGGATAAATTATATTCCAAATAAACATAGTATCCATTGGTGGACTTTCTGTCTCATAGACTCCCAATCTAGTTTGCATAATAGGCTTTTAAAGTTACTAAAGAAGTTGGTTTAAATAAAATGCCATGTTGTAATGCTCTCTTGATGTATCACAAGACTCCCTTCATAGCTTACCCTTGTAATTGAAAAGGATCCTTAAGAACTTGACTCAATTTGTTTACAACAAAAGAAATATAATGTCTGGTCAGTGTTAAATATTGTGATGCCTTTATTATGCTCCTATATTGGGTTGGATTGTTATACTAATCGTTGTCACAAAAATAACATTTTAGAACCTAGGGCCATTACAGTAGCACACAGTTTGAATCTTGCATGTGAGTCTTAATAAACTATTTTGGCTAGCATACATGAATTTCTTCTAATGTTCAATGGGTTTCCAAGCCAAAAAAATAACTTAATTCACCCAAGTTCTTGAAAGCAAATTGATTATTTAAATATGAAACAATTGCTTTTATATACATTAAATCAAGACTAGTAAGTGGTATATCATTTACATAAATGAGCACAAAATTTGAACCCTTTTCTCTTTTGAGAATGAAGAAAATTGAGTCTTAAGTCTACAATTGAATTAATAAAACCCTTATTGATCAAGGCTTGTTAGTTGTTAGTGTATGCCTTAAAAACCATTTATGTTGTGGTTTCAAGGCATTTCATCTTGTATATATGTAATTATGATTTATTAAATAAAAAAATATGTTCTTTTGTTCATATACATAAACTACTTATTTTATTGGTTTTAAATATAAAATATGTATATGAATTGTCTAGATAATTCATTTAATTAGTAAAACAATAACACCCAGATTCAGGTATGCCAATAAACCCTACTTCCAAAATTACCCTTAGAGTTGATTTTATAAGCTATTGTTTAAAGAAATTGTGAAAGAGTTCTTTAAAGCTACTAAATGAGCCATAATTTTCAAAAGGAGAAAAATGGTCATTTTGGAAGGATCTAAAGGAGAAAGTGGGAATGTAAATTGAATGGCACACTTAAAATTGAATAATGGTGCTAAGGGTTTTTGGTAATGGTATAGGGATATAATAGTCCTTTTTAGAGAAGACTATGGGTAAATTAGTCCAAAATGGTTATAAAGGCAATCAAAAATGTAAAAAAACAAAATTATTATTGATTTTCTTCTTCCTTGGCCGAGACTTCTCTATAAAACTTTACTAAGGTTTGCTTAAATAAAAAATTCACTAAAAACCTAGCTAAACTACCTAATTTCTAAAGCCACTAGCAGTAAAAATTTTAGATCTGTCTATTTTGATAAGTTCTAAAGTAAAAACTTTAATTTTTAAGAGATGTCAAATTTAGAGTTTTAATTGATAATTATGTTTTTGGTTGAATAAGTTTACCAAAAAGAGGAAAAGAATGAGAATAAGCTTAAATCACCCAATTATCAAAGAAAATGTCAAAATTTCATACTTTACATACTTGAAATAATTTGAGTTAGGTTATTCAAAGAACCTTTAATTGTATAAGTGTGTAGGGTATTAGAATTAAAATGATTTATGCTTAAAAAAATAAGGAAATTCATTAGGATTCATGATGTAATTTTTGGCCATAAGGGTATTTTAGACATTTCATATTCCTAGGGTTAGCTTAGTTGATTTTGTGAGTTCAATATGTGAGAAATGATGAATTGATGGAAGAATTTGCACTAAGGGTAGACATGTAATTTTTTGCTATAAGGGTAAAACTATCATTTTATGTGTTGTAGGTTAATTTTGTTTTTTTATGTGCATGATATGTGTAAGAACCCTTATATTAAGCCCATGTTGTATATGTGTAGATTAAAATGGAGAAAAAAAAAATCCTTACATATGAGTTATACTGTATGGACAACAGAGAAAAATGTTAGCTGAACTGCATGAACAACAAAGAAACATAGTGAAATATGGGTACAATTTGTGATATTAAGATTACATGTAAAAGAGGATTGTATCTCATATAGTGACTATGGGTACTATCATATATAGTTTAGACAAACTAATGGAAATATTTGATATACAAAAAGAATTAGCAAATGTTTTATGAAATTCATTTGCTTTAAAATCATGCATGTAAGCCTATATGGTTGATAAAGAGTTGAAAAAGATGTACGATCATAAAAGAGTTAAGAAAAGAGAAGAAGAATCTGAAAATAGAAAAGTTATAGCACTCATACATGCATAAATCATAAAGTGTGAATCATACTTGCATAGTAAAGAAAAAGAATAAATTTATGAATAAAGAGAATTATGATATATGGTTGATGCAAGTTACAAATAAATTATCTTGTAAGTGAGTAGCCTTGACATGTTGAGTATAAAGGAGACTGGTACTGGTATGAAATGTTTTAAGTATTTAGTATAATTTCCTTATTAAGTCGTGGTGGCTCACTCCATATAATTTAATATTTTACAAATAAAGAGTTACAATAGAGGTTCCAGGAGGGCACTAGCAAGACATAAGGTTCAGTAACGATAGCACTCTATTTTTGTCGCTTTGTATGTTTTGGGTGTATATGTGAATATATGTATATATATACATGATATATATAGGTGAATATGTATATTTATATTTTGGTCCTTATATGTATATATGTGGTTATTGTATTGATATGCATATACATCTATATGGTGGCCAATATATACCCGTGGGAATACATACATACATACATATATACATACATATATATATATATATATATATATATATATATATATATATATATATATATATACATACATATATATATATATATATATTATTACTTGTTGAAATTGGTTATAAGGTTCCTGTGGGTGGTAATTTTTCTAGATGGTAACTATTATTTAATTATTCCGTTAAATGTGATCAAGTTGATGAAAATCTAGTTGGTTAATAGAATTGTTTTGTGCGAATTATTAATTAGGAGTGTTACAGGGCATCATAAAAATTCTCCAGGCCCTATAAAGTAGGGAAACTCTTGTTGTTTTTTTGTAACACACCTATTGGTTAGAAGATGTTACATTTTTTATATCAAAGCATGATTGTAGGCTTTTAAAGCTAAATATAACATAATATACATGCATACATACATACATACATACATACATACATATATATATAGTTTTGCATTCTGGTATTGCATAAGTGCCACTCATGTCTCATATATCAGCTTCTAAGAATCGACTGCAATAAATTGTTTTCTTTGCCTGTATTTAAATAGTAGAATGATAAAATCCTTATATAGTTACACGTATGCAATTATCATAGGAGAGTCGTCTAACCCTACCCTACTAGGTGGTTCAAGATTTGGCCTAGCAAAAATCAGAGATATAGTCCACTAGATGTTGATCGAGAGTCAAGAAAGGGCAACGCCTAAAAGTGTAGCTAGAGATGCTATTCAAAATGAGATTAGAAGTGAGATTCGAGAGGAGGTCAGAGGAGAAATAAGAAATAAGATAAGGAATGAGAGGAGAGAAGAAGTTGGAGCTCAAAGGTAACTTGAGCCCATCTGTGCCTTGCCTAGTCAATATACCCCTTTTGAATTTAAAGGTACTAAAGTTCCTTCGATAGTTGACAAATAGATCAAGCTAGTAGAAAGTACCGTGGATTTGTTTCCTATGATTAACAGAGAAAAGGCTTGGTATGCTAGTTTCTTAATGAGGGAAAAAGCCCACCTATAGTGAAACCTAGTTAAAGAAACTAGAAATATAGATTTCATAACCTGGAAAGACTTCAAAAGGGCATTTAAGGCTCAATACAAAGTAACCACTGTGGTAGTAGTCAAAGTTCATGAGTTTATTTCCTTGTAACAAGAGGAGTGTTCAATAAAGGATTATTCTATTTGTTTTGATGTCTTATCTAGTTTTGCTCTGGGTATGATAAGTACACCCAATCTCCAACTGGATCGATTTCTTTAAAGCCTTAGATGGAAGATAGTCTTACATGTACTAACTGGACCACAACCTCTTCAAACCTATCAAGGGGCATTAGAGAGAGCATTGAGGTTAAAGGTATATGTTAACAAGTTATCCAAGAATGAACCCTCTATGACAACACTTTAGTTAGTGACAACACCATAGACAATAATGCCAAATCAGTCAGGTCTACTTGTTTTATTAACTACTTTAGCATCTGCTACAATATCAAGGGGTAATTCAATTGGCTCCAGTTTCATAAATAACAGAGGCAAAAGAAAATTCTAGTTAAAAACAAATAAAAAAGGCTTGAAGAATCGCAAGAAGCCCAACAAAGAAAATATTCCCTAATGTTAGATATGTAGGAGACGTTAGTAAGGAATGTTGATACCTACAGAAATAGGTGATTTGTTATAGATACTGACAACCAAGACATATAGTAAAAGATTGTCAAAGTACCGAGGTGTCAGTCCTAATACAATCACAGTAAATCCTGATTCCACCAGTATAGCCAAGGAGAGGTACTAATGCATGGGTCTATATAGCTACCCATAGTTAAGTGACAGCTAGTCTATCTATTGTTACTAGTTAGCTCCTATTCCACTCTGTTTCTTTGTATGCATTGATTGGTTCAAGAGTTACACTTCTTTATTACATCACGAGTTATTGAAAGAGTAGGTTTAGTGCTTGTCAAATCTACCTATTCCATTAAAGTTGAGATGTTAGATAGGAGGAATGTGATTACTAATAAAATGTTGAGGGATCAGAAGGTAGTGATACATGGGAGAAAGTTAGAGGTGGACATGATTGTCTTTGATATGTATGATTTTGATGTTATCCTGGGCATGCATTTCTTATGAAGATATGGAGTCAAGATTGGTTGTAGAAAGAAAAAGGCTCAGTTCTAACTCGATAGTGGGGATCGCTGTAGTTTTAGAGAGGGCTATTAGTTGAGTATAATGATCAGTAGTGTAAAGACACAAAAATTATTGAAAAAAGGGTGTATAAGATATTTAGCTCACATGGTACATGAGAGTGATATTCAAAAATTAAGTATTTAAGATGTAACGATAGTACGAGATTTCCCAGATGTATTCCTTGATGAGTTTTCGAGTTTACCTTCAGAGAGGGAGCTCAGATCAACTTAGTATTCCTGAATGAAAGTTGGAGAATATTTTAATGGATTTCATTCTTGGTCTACCTTGAGTACATAAAGGCTATAATGCACAATGGGTGATTATAGATAGATTGACTAAATTGGTACATTTTATTCCAGTGAAAGATAGTTCTACCTTAGACCAACTAGCCAAGATTTATGTACAGGGGATTGTGAGATTACATGGCGTACCCAAAATTATTGTGTCAATAAAGACCTCAAATTTGTTTTAGCTTCTTGGGACAGTTTATAGAGAGCATTGGGTACTAGGCTGACATTTAGCATAACATATCATCCAAAACAGATGGCCAAACTAAAAAGGTGAATCAAATACTCAAGGATATGTTGAGGGTCTGTTGCTTAGATTATAAAATAACTTGGCATGAAATGATTCTATTGATAGAATTTGCATATAATAATAGCTACCAGTCCACTATTAAAATGGCACTATATGAGGTTCTTTATAGAAAAAAAAAGTGTGGATCTCCATTACATTGTGATGACATAGGAGAGTGAGATGATTTGAGTCAAGCTCTTCAGTATGTGTTGACCCAAAAGATGGTAAAAGACATAAAGACTGTCAAGGCTAGATTTAACGCAAGCTTAGGATAGACAAAAAAGCTACACATATTTGAAGAAGAAAGAAATAAAGTTTCAATTGGGTGACAAAGTTTTTTATGAAAATAACCCCTTACAAACATGTGATGAGATTTGGAAGAAAAGGTAAACTTGCTCCAAGATTTATTGGACCATTTGAAATTTTAGAAAGAATGGGCAAGGTGGCTTATAGACTTGCACTTCCACCCAGTATAGATCGAGTTCATAATGCATTTCTTATTTCATTGTTGAGAAAATACATCAGCGATCCTTCACATGTATTGAAATCAGATGATGTGGAATTAAAAGAGGATTTAGTTTATGAGGAGCAACTAGTGCAGATACTAGACAAAAATAAAAGACCTTCGAAATATGACAATTCCACTAGTTAAAGTATTATGGAAGAATCATAAGGTGAAAGAAGCTACATGGGAGATTGAGTAATATATGAGAGAGATTTGCCAACCTATTTATTTAAATTTAAGGATGAAATTCTTATAAGGGAGGAAGAAAAGTAACAATCGAATTTAGGTATGCCAGTAAACTTTACTTCCAAAATTACCCCTAGAGTTGATTTTATAAGTTGTTTAAAGAAATTGTGAAGGAATTTTTTAAAACTACTAAATGAGTTATAATTTTCAAAAGAGTAAAATGGTCATTTTAGAAGGATTTAAGGGACAAAATGGGAATGTAAATTGAATGTCACATTTGAAATTGTATGATGGTGCTAAGGGTTTTTGGCAATGGTATAGGGATATAATAGCCCTTTTGGGAGAACGCTAAGGGTAAATTAGTCCAAAATGGTTATAAAGGCAATAAAAAATGTAAAAAACAAAATTACTGTTCATTTTTTTCTTTCTTGGCTCAGACTTCCTTACAAAACTTCACTAAGGTTTGCTTAGAACAAAAATTTGCCAAAAACCTAACTAAACAACCTAATTTCCAGAGCCACCAGTAATAAAAATTGTAAATCTATCTATTTTGGTAAGTTCTAAAGTAAAAACTTTAATTTTTAAGAGATGTCAAGTTTAGAGTTTTAATTGATGATTATGTTTTTGGTTGATTAAGTTTGCGAAGAAGAAGAAAAGGAGAATAGACTTAAATCACCCAATTATCAAAGAAAAGTAAGAATTTCATACTTTATATCCTTAAAGTAATTTGAGTTAAGTTATTCAAAAAACTTTTACTTATATAAGTGTGTAGGGTATTAGAATTAAAGTGATTTATACTTAAAAAAATAAGGAAATTCATTAGGACTTATGATGTAATTTTTAGCTATAAGGGTATTTTAGACATTTCATATTCCTAGGGTTAGCTAAGTTGATTTTGTATCTTGAGTATGTAAGAAATGATGAACTGATAGAAGAATTTGCACTAAGGATAGGCATGTAATTTTTACCCACAAAGGTAAAAGTGTCATTTTATGTGATGTAAGTTAATTTTGCTTAATTATTTGTATGATATGTGAGCCAAAACCATAGTAAAACCTATGACTTCAAAAGACTTCGAAAATCTCTTAAATAAAGCCAACTCTTAAATACAAAGTTTTTTCAACCACAAAAACAAAAAACAAAAGTCTTTCAAACAAAACATACAATCAAATAGTTACCTATTTATTTTATTTTTCTTTTAGCCAATCTTCCCAATTAAGTCCTCTTATTCTTTATTCCCCAAATGCTAAATAGAAACTCACACTTTATGACATCTCTAATCTACAAAAAAGTTAATGATGAAGGGTGAGTTCTCAACTCGATAAGCAGAAGCTAAATGTTATATATGCATACTTAAACATTTAATTCAAATATTTATAAAGAAAATCAAATAAAAGAAGGTCAAACAGAAAGAGATGCTTACACGTATAAAACCACAAATAAATAATTAAATTATTTTAGAACCTTTCAAACTACCAAACTTAAGTCAAATTTATTTTAAACTCTTGTCACATAGTGTCACTTGTACTCCTGATCAGCCAACCAGAAATTTAGAATCATATGTCACCTGTCATCCTGATGACCCAACCAGAATTTCAGAAATATGCATAATAGAACAAATAATCCAGCTAGACCAAACTTATAATTTCAGAGTTTAGAGTAGATATTCAGAGACTATGGACAATGAGTCCAAACCATATATATAAAAAAAATTCAGATCATAAATGTACCATAAATAATTTTATTAAATCAATGTCTAAATAATTAAAATTTTGGTGGAACAAAAACGTATACAAAAATATTTTATAACTTACAAAAGTCATTTAATACAAACAGAATGAAATATCATTTATATAACTTATGATCTATGTATGTGAACAAAAACAATTATATATATAAATCAAAGAAATATCAATATTATATAAACAAAACATTTGTAGAAATTCTTTGGGTTTGATAGAAAATGTTTATAAAAATATTATATAGCTTACAAAAACCAAATTTTTTCAAATTCGACTATGATTTCCAAACATATAACATGTATATGCATACAAAAAGAATAGTTTCTACTTAACTCAACTAATAACAAAAGTCTATACAAACCCTTATATAATCCAAGTTATCACATACAACCTATTCAGATCCTAGCCAAAACCAATGAATTCAAATTGTAATAATACTCTTAGTAATATCCTTAAATCCCACTAAAAATCCTCAATTCCAAAACTAATTTCACAGATTCTAAGAGTGTCTAAGGTGAACAATCCTATACTTAACTAACATAAATTTACATTGTATAACCTTTGTTCCATGAATTTTATAAAATTCTATACAAATCAAAATGTTACAAAACTTTGCAGGGACAAAGAAGACATATAGATGGTTTAGCCAAAAATTATTTAGTTTAAGAAATATATATGAAACTTCTCAAAACTTACTTCCTTCCATAGCTCATGAACACAACAACAGTTTTCAGGTTTGATAGTTCAAGCTTCCAGCAATTTTATAAAATTTTATATGATTGAAAAATTCACGAAATTTTGCAACTATAAACGTAACATATTGGCGTTTTCATCAAAAAATATGAACTTGAAAATATTTAAAAAAACCATGTAAAACGAAAATTTTATCACAGGCCATTAACACTGCCAAAAATATTCCAGATTGGACATATACACTTGTAATAATTTTAATAGATAGCATATAATTTATAAAATTTTGAAAACTTTCAGAATTAAACTATACAAGCTAATTTAATTATAAAATAATATTCAAGTCACAATTAATTCAAAGAAAAGCTAAAAACCATATTTTTTTTATCGGTCACAAATTATGTCAAATAAATTTCAGGTTTAACACTCAATACTTTAACAATTTTAATAAATTATATTAAATTGATAAAATTACGAAACTTTTCATAAAAAAGTAGACATATTGATTTATATTAAATTGAAAACAATTAAAAAATATAAAAATAAACAAATCTTTTACAAGCATGAACTTCATCAAAAATTTCAAGCTTATCATTTAAAAATTCTAGCTAATTCTATGAAATTTTTATAACTTAGGAAATCATAAAATTTCACAAAAAAGTTAATAACTCCCTGTAATATCTCAAATAATTTTTTTTTTAACAATTTTTCATATAGTATAAACTATCTATTTAAACTTACAAAGTTAAGATATCAATAAATTACTAAAAATCCCTACTTTTTTTATAAAATGAAATTAATATATAAAATAAAATAGAATCAAGTGTATATAAATTTTTTTTTGTTTTTAGTTAATTTACAAACTAATATAAAACTATCATGAAACAAACAATTTGTAATGCAAAATTGAATTGAATTCTGAAAGAAAAAGAAACCCTAATCCTCAAATCATAAAACACCTATATATTCAAATAAATAAAAAAATGTTGAAACATACCTTAACGCAATAAATTTATATCAACAACACTGCTTCACTATTTTAGTCTCCTTCTCAACAATTCTTTTCCTCCTTAAATCAATACTCAATACCTTCCTTTTTTTTTTGAAAGAAAAAAAAATCTTTTCTCTTTCTTTATTAATATTGATTTTTTTTTAAAGGTAAGTTTCAAAATAAATCGGCATTTATCACAAATAAAATATCTCCTCTCTTTATAGAAAATTTGACTATTATCTTGCTTTTACCTAATAAAATATTTTTTTTAATTTAAACTTACCTTATCTCCTAAAATTTAAACCTTATCCTATTTAAATAATAATAATAATAATAATTAAAAAGTGAATATTACAATATGTGTAAGAACCCATGTTGTATATATGTATATTAATATGGAGAAATTAATTTGATGCATGAGATATATGTAAATGCATGAGAAAATAATATGATGTTTGACAAGGATTGAAAAGAATGAGAAAAAACAATGAATAGGCATATTTCATATTATGGTTGTACATGTATATATGAGAAATCATAGCATATACATGTTTTCTGAAAAATAAAGAAAAAGGGAAAACATTTTCTAAGTTATGCATGTTTTTAGAAAATGGAAAACAAATGTTTTTAGTTTTATAATAGCTCATATGATATAGGATAGTAGAAAACATACTTAAAAAACAAATTCTTACATGCGAGCTATATTGTATAGATAGCAGAGAATGATATCAGTTATACTGTATGAACAACAAAGAAACATAGTAAAATGTGGACACAATCCGTGAGATTAAAATTACATGTAAAAGAATATTGTACCTTGTATAGTGACTGTAGGTACTGTTTTATGTAGTCTAGACCGGTCACTGAAAATATTTGATAAACAAAAGGAATTACCAAATATTTTATAAAAGTCATTTGCTTTAAAATCATGTATACAAGCCTATGTGGCTGATAAAGAGTTGAATAAGATGTACAATCAGAGAAGAGTTAAGAGAAGAGAAGAAGAATCTAAAAGTAGAAAGTCATGGCACTTATACATACACAAATTATAAAGTGTGAATCATACTTGCATAGTAAAGAAAAAAATAAATATATGAATAAAGAAAATTATGATATGTGATTATTACGTGTTACATGTAAATTATCTTGTACATTACTAGCCCTGACACATTGAGTATAGAGGAGATTGGTACTGGTATGAAATGCTTTAAGTACTTAGTATAATTTCCTTACTGAGTCGTGGTCTCTCACTCTATATAATTCAATATTTTACAGGTAAAGAGTTACAACAGAGGTTTCTGGGAAGCATTGGCGAGACATGAGATTGAGTGAGGATGGCACCATATTTTTGTCAATTTGTATGTTTTGGGTGTATATGTGAATATATGTATATATATGCTTGATATATATCGGTGAATATGTATATATATATTTTAGGTCTTATATGTATATATGTGGTTATTGTATTGATATGCATATACATCTATATAATGGTTAGTATATACTCATGAGAATATATATATATATATATTTGATTATTGGATATATGTGGGCGTGCATATATATATATATATTATTAGTTGTTGAAATTGGTTATAAGGTTCCTGTGGTGGCAATTTTTCTTATGGTTACTATTATTTATTTATTTCATTAAATGTGATCAAGTTAATGAAAATCTAATCGGTTGGTAGGATTGGTTTGTGTGAATTGTTAATTGGGAGTATTACAGGGCATCATAAAAATTTCTCGGGCTCTATAAAATAGAGGAACTTTTGCCATTTTTCTGTAATAGACCTATTGGTTAAAAGAGATTACAAAAACAAAATTATCAAATTGTTCCTTATAAACATGATATGATTGGATAATAATATCATATAGTAGGCATACTTAATACGTCCATTGAATATAATGAGCTGATATTAGTACGGGTAACAATGATGGTCATGTTAATAAACTATTTTTTGAATGTGATCAATTGTCAATAAATCATATGAACATTACAATATGATCAATGACTTATTTCATGATTGTACTAGTATACGAAGTTATCTTTTAACCTAAGATATCATGATTAGATCTGAGATGGATTTGTATGGTTCATATGGTACATAAATAGGGAGCTAGTCACGTCTCATATGATAAAACCAAATTGGTTATATGTTATTTGTATACAAAGATGAATGATAATTAAGAAGGGATTAGTTAACTTAGAGTTATAGGATTTAGAGTATCTGTTGACTTAGTAATTATTTGGTTATAAGTTTCTACATGAATGTCAATAAATATTGAAACAAAATCTCTGGGCAAAATATAATGTAAGCAATACAAAGAATGTTGGTGACGAATATATCAATCGACGATTCATTAGGATATCAAGATTATGGTTTTGATGAACCATGGACCAGTACTTAATCAAGATTTGACAACAGAAAGATCTTACATACATGAAACATATATTTAAAAAAAAGGTTTAATGGATTGTGTTTTCATCGTGGTTTAGGGGCTATGACACATTTCTAGATATTTAGCATAGTAATTGAGTCTTCAAACATGCTTTTTTTAGATTATTTGAAAAGAATTTACAGCTATGCCACGATGAACCTAGATAGTCACGCTAATAGACTAAGTTTTCAAAGAGATAAAGAATTGATTATCTAAGGATGGTTAGCACCTACCAAGGGTAGTAAAGGTAATATCATATAAAGTGTTGCACGGATGTGAAAATAATATTTTTAAGCGAAAAGTATACTAAAAAAATAGGTTTAATGGAATGTGTCTTCATCGTGGTTTAGGGACTATGACACATTGCTAGATATTTACCATAGTTGTTGAGTCTTCGAACATGTTTTTCAGATCATCTGAAAAGGAATGACAACTATGTCATGGTGAACCTAGATAGTCACACCAATAAACTAAGTTTTTAGAGAGATAGAAAATTGATTATCTGAGGATGGCTAGCACCTACCAAGGGTAATAAAAGTAATACCATATAAAGTGTTGTATGGATGTGAAAATGACATTTTTAAGAATCAAAATGTCATGAGATAAAATTAGTGTGGGTAATGCATATCTATTATGTAAATACAAAACTTTGCAAGTTGTCATGCAAGAATTAAGAATTTGCTAATTAAGTCTGCCAGTATAAAAGGGAAAATTAGTTAATTTTAAATACATGAACTCATTTTGCACAAAAAGCATTATGTCACTAATTTCTCTCTCTAAGTTTTGGCCAAGAGCATTTTGAGCTTGGTTTGATGTATATTTTAGAGGTATCACAAGTGAGGTGCTCCACTCCATCATCTCCACCAAAAGAAATAGCTTGGAGAAGGTAAAACTCTAACCTTTCTCTTGTATCTTTTGAATGCTATTGATTCTTGCTTTCACCAAGCATGTATGTCGATTTCCATTATCATCTTGACCTCTAATTTTCAAAAGCTTGTCATACCAAGCTTGAAGAGCCTATTTTAAGCCCTATAATGCCTTAGTTAGCTTGCAAACATACTATAGCTTTTCACTATCAACAAAACCTTGTGACTTTATTACATACACTTCTTGTAACTTACCATTCAAAAAGGCAACATTATCATTGATTTGATGTATTTTCCAATCAAAAGATGTAGCCAAAGTAAACATCACTCTCATGGATACAAGTTAAGGGAAATATTTGTGTGTCAACTAGTATGAACTTTGGTTGTATTTTCCAACATAGTTATTACCAATCAAAAGTAAACATCCATTCGATCTATTTTCTAATAAAAAATACAGCCATCCATTTATATTTATCCAATATTATAAATTCCTTTGTTTGATATGCATTGTGTTAGGAAACTGGTAATGTACACTTGTAGGTGATTTTGATTAAAAAAACGGACATGCTTATTTTCATAATGTTTTCTGCTTTAAAATTATCTATGCAGTTAATTAGATTTTTATTTTTTTATAATATCAATGTTTGTTTCCGCATGTGAATGAATCGACAACTTTTGATATAATTGGTCTCTTTCAAAAGCAGTTTTGTTTTCTCTTAAAAACACCTTCAATGATTTGCTCTTGTCATGGCATATGTTTTGTTTTCTTTCTAAGGTACATGGTGTCTTCCTTTTATATAAAGCTTGCACTCAAGTATATATGTCTTAAAATGATAAACTAATGCCATGAGTAATTAATCTCATGATTGATGTGTTGATTTTCATCTCCTTTACAAGAGAGATTTTTGGCTTGATCGATGGTCATATTATAGTACAACTCACTCCAACAAACTATAAATTTATTGCTTCATGTAATTTAAATTTCTTCTTTGCAACACATGCAATAGACCACAATGCCTATACATGAAAGCATTGTTGTACATTATATATGAAATTCATATTAATTTTAATTATTTCGTTTTAATCCTTTTCGGCAGCCGTTTTCTCCATTTTTCCAATTCCATCTCAGTTAGTTACCACTCAGTTTCATCCTTCTATAAGTGCTTCCACAAAAAAGATAATAAATGCATATTGTGCTCCATGCTTTTCATGGCTCTCTTTTTTCAGATTACAATAGTAATTTCATCCCAATTGGATACTTTTTATGGATCAAGTATTGCATATTAAATTAATGACATGGTTGATCATTAAGCTTTAATACAATGTATGATGATTACAATGTTTGATTATTTTAATAGATGAAACTACAAGATAAATGTGATAATAAAATAAGACAAGTTAAGAAATTTCAACTCAGTGGGCATAAAAGTAATGATTCATGTGTATATTTGAGTTTTCTTGTTAGCTTGTCTTGTACTTTTATTTTGTAAACTAGTGATTATATATGGTTGCAAGTTAAAACACTAATGTGTCTAATTATTGGATAATTTTTAATTATTAAAATTGATTTTTTTTATATGTATTGACTTTTATGTCTTATCCTTCAACTCATTTAATCGTTATATGTAGGATCTTGTTTTACAGTTAATTAAATAAGAAAAAAGAGTGGTTATTTTAACGTATATTTATGTTGAACCAACAATCCAGGTGTGTTGTATAGTTTTAACTTTGATAGTATGAGCTATGTTATGGTTATAATTATAAATAACATGTTTGATGATTTGTTAGTAAGGATGTTTTCATTTAGCACTAGACAAAAAATTATGACACTTGATTATAGTTATACATGTTGCTTTATACATTGGAAAATGTGATTATTTTACTTTCTTTCTTATAGGGATAAATGCATAATTCAAATTAATATTTATTTTATTAGTGATCTTTAATGGATAATTGTAAGCATAGGAGATGGATGAATTTTGATGTACTAAATTATGAATACCTTGTTAAAGTGAATAGTTTTATAAATATTACATTTAGAAATAAAATAATTGAAGAAAAAGTTTCATGTCCTTACAAAAAACGTGTACTTTACCACCATAGAGATTAGGTAAAAATATATAATCATCTTATGGTTCATGGTATTATGCTAGGGTATGATACTTGGTTTTGCCATGGTGAACCAATGCATGCATAGAGTTCTCATTAATATGTCCAAGTAAAACAGGAAATACCTGAAGATATTGCCACAACAATAATGTTATATAATATTTTTGGGGTTTTAGGACAAAATATTGATATAGATATCGATAGAAGGGATGAAGCCTAATGTTGAGTGTATTCCACCACAAGAAAATATAGAACAATCTCCATAATTTAAATTGTGGGCTTGGTTAGTCCAATGAATCACTTGATGCATTGATTAAGCTTATAAAATATGCTTTCCAAGAGGGTTAGACATTTCCAAAATCTTTCCTTAAAACAAATAAGATTATTGATGTGTTAAGTCTTAAATGTGATAAAATTGATGTTTGTCCCAATGATGGCATGTTTTTTTGGGAAAGAAAAGTTTGCTGATGATATGTGTTCAATTTATGGGCCTTCTCATTGGAAAATTAGTGGAATAATTCTTGCAATAATGCATCAAATTTGAATTTTGTGATAATAAAAGAAAATTACATCAAAGGTGTTAAGGTATATTCTTTTAAATCCTAGACTTCAAACATTATTCATGTCATCAAAAACTTCTAATTTGATGGTATGGCATGACAAAGACTGCATTAAGGATGGTATTTTGAGACTTTCGACTAACTCAAAAGCCTGGAAAAGTTATGACTCTAGATGCCCTGAATTTGCCAGGGACCTTTGTAATGTAAGATTGGGTTTAGCAAGTGATGGATTCAATCTCTTTGTACAATGCAAAGTACTTATATAGCACGTGACTAGTTATCTTAATTACCTTAAACGTACCACCATAATTGTGTATGAAACAATTCTTTATGCTCTCATTGTTAAATCCTAGTCTATTTAGTCCTAGAAATGATATCGATATTTACTTGCAACCTTTATGGAGAAGTTGAATAAATTATGGGAGGTATAGGTGGATACCTGTAATGCTTTGATTATCCAAGGAAAGTTTTCAGTTGCATGCATCTATTATATGGACAATAAACAATACTATGAGTACCCGCTTTAAGTACACAAATTGATATACACTTATGTGTGTCATTATGTGATTAAATGTTATTTTATCTTTAATTTAAAATCATCCAATCACATGATTATATACATCAAGTGTGCATCTATTAATGTACTCAAAGTAGGTATACATAGTTTTATTGTATACACAATAAATGATTTTTTAGCTTATGGTAATTGTACTGGTTGGAACATTATTATTTGTTTTGCGTACGCTTCCTATAATATAGATACTTGGTTTAGGCAATTAAGAAGTAGTAAAAAAATTTTGCTTTGTAGTCGTCGATGTTTCTTGCATATGAGCCATAAATTTCTATTTGATGCAAAATAATTTGATGGGATTACTGAATTGAAATATACTCATGTTCTGCCCTTTCAAATAAAAATTTTGGATTAATTAAAAGATATCAACTTTACCTAGGGGAAGATGAACAAGGAAGTTACAAGGGTTAAACCAAAAAAAAAGTATTTTCTTTTCAAATTACCTTACTGAAAGTATGATTTAATATGATTTAACATTAATGTGATGCATATAGAGAATAATGTTTGTTATAATATGAGGAATATAAACTCAGTAATGAGAAGATGTCAAAGGATAACTTAAATGCTCATCATGACTTGGAAAACATGAATATAAAAAAAGAGTTATGGCCATAACAAGAAGATTTTGGAAGAACATATTTGCCTCCCACATGTTATACTATAGCTCCAAATGAGAAATTCTTTTTGAAATTTTGGAAAAAGTGAAATTTTTAGATGGTTATTCCTTAAACATATCAAGATGTGTTCACAGACAACGCAATTATCTGGTCTTAAAACCCATTATTGCCTTTTATGTCTTAACCATAAGGTTTTATTGATTCTTCAAAGCTTGAATATGTGTACAAACTGAAAAAGCCTCTTTATGTCTTTAAATAGACACCTTGGTTTTGATATAAAAAACTTAGAGATGCCCTTATAGCCAAAGATTTCTTAAATTCTAAGGATGACTCTTTCTTAAGTTTGAAAAAATGACTGTTCTTTTTCTTCTATGTAGATGACATACTATTGACAAGTGCAAATTCTTCTTTCATTCAAGATCTTGCTTCTAAATTGAATATGATATCTACATTGAAAAATCGTGGAGAATTGAGTCACTTTCAGGATTTGAGGCAAATAGAAGTAGTAAAGACCTGCATCTTTGCCAAATAAATTATGCTTATGAATTGTTGTGTAAAACTCAAATGTTTCACAATTGAATTAAACATATTGTTGAGTTTAACACTTTATATTTACACCTCACATCTCAATTGTTACACTACACTTGAATGTTTCGAAAAACTACACAACGTCGTACGTTCTCCACACTACTTAGTCTTGCCGCGACGTTGAGAAATTAAGTGGTGATCGAAAGAATCCTTGAACCTTGAGGTATGAGGTATGAGGAAGAAGGCCATCCCATCTCCATATTGACTTAATTTTGAGAATTATTCACAAAAGAGAAGTAAGTCATCAAATCTGTGAGATCCCCTAAAGTTTCATCCCAAAGGCGTAACGACTTAGAGTAGATATATGGCTTGACTTAACTTAGCAGTTTCTAAGATATTTGGATAACTTTATATCGGGAAAACCTGTCTCTTATCTTATGTTATTGTCAAAAACTGAAACCAGAAATGTAAAAGGATATACCAATCACTAATGGGTATTTTTAAGACGAAAAAGTTACTATCACAAAAAAAATTATAACCAGGCATGTTGTTGTTGTAGATTGACATTTTGGGTATAAGATTGGTCTTCTTCAAAACTTTCGTCCGGGCTTCCACTGAGTTTCGAATGCTTGAAGTATATTTTCAAATGGCGCAGCAGCCTTTCTTGACTAAAGTCCATTATATAGCATTTATAGGCCATGAAGGCATTTTACCAATTTTGGTGGCAGCTCTCTTCTCTTATATAAAATGGAGTCCGTGAGTTAGTAAAAGTCAAAAGAAAGGAATTTAAAAGGAAACACCGAAAGGGGTGAATTATTAAATTATTGTTGTCATGTGCAAGCCGCATGGGGGCCTGCCCACTAATGCAAGTTGCAATTTTTATACTGATTTCAACACGTCAGCTAACCGTCTATGCAAGGTAAATTGTTTCTCGTGAGAGTAATTTCTGTTTTCTTTAATGTTGGCACAAAGAAATATATAATTGGCCCCGTGAGGAAAGAGAAAGTTTCCAGAAATATTCTATCGTGGTCATTCTTTGGTAACAATAAATTGTGTTTCTTAGCTTTGCTTATGTACTGGAGATATTTATGCACATCTTAAATCCACAATGAACCCCATTTTTTCAAAATGCCTTAAACGAGAAAATTCGTCCATAGCGTCAGTGACCTCCAATATGCATAAATATTTTGTACGGGTTTGATTATCATCTTGAATCTTGATAAGACTAGATAAATCTTTTATTGAAAAGAAAGTGCCTGATTGTTAGAATTTCAGGTCTAATACCGTAAAAGAAGTCCAAGTTTGCTTAAAATTATATTTTTTATTATTCTTCAATAACAATAAGCTAAGCTTCCTAGCTTAGTTTATGCATGGTGGCTTAACATAAATAAAGCAATACTTAAAACTAATATTGTTGACAAGTAAGCCACACATGCTAAACATTAATGCTGACTTCGTATAATTACAGAACATTCTAATATGGAAAAATTTAGTATAGACAGACTCAACAATTCACTTTACTAAAATGGTTAGATACTCTAATAAAATAATTGCAATAACTATGTACTATCTTTTATCAACTATCACAATAACAAAAAGTGATTTTTACCAACAATAAAACTATAAGTATATGTTTTTTATATATAATTTAAGTTTATATTGAATAATTTTAAATTAAAAATAAAATTTTATTCAATTACATGATAATATATCATCTATACATTAAAAGTATGCACGGATAACATTGCTCTTTTACTAATTATTATTGACAGGAATTACTATATGGTTTTCACCTCTTTTTTAATACAAATCAGCATCACATTTTATTAAGTAGACAAAATTACTTGAATATAGTCAATCCAAAGACAGGAAGAAATCCTCCGACGGAACTACATAGAAACAACTATTATATTAGAAAAAAGAATCATATAGTAAAATCATCAGAATATGCCATTAATCGTACTAATAAAATGTACAATTGGATTAACGTAGAATAGTCAAAGACTGAGAAGGCGCATGGCCTGAATCGACTAGTGCAGCCGTATAAAGCGTATGAACATAAGTGGAAGCAGGCATACTTGGTTGAAGATCCGGCAATGCTAACTCAAAATTAAGAAATTTAATAACTTGCCTTATGGATGGTCTCTGATTACGGTCTGGGTGAGCACACAACAGCCCCACAAGGATCAGACACTCCATCTGTTTCTTGTCAAAATTCATACATAATTTCTTATCAGCTGTATCCAGAAGTCTTTTATTTCTATATGACTCCCAAACCCAAGGTACCAATGAAACTTGATCCTCCTCATACTGGTGCTCTATTGATTTTCTTCCGCATGCAATTTCCAGTGCAACTACACCGAAACTGAAAACATCTGATTCCTTGCTGGTCTTTCTTGTTTTGAGGCATTCAGGAGCCATGTAGCCCTGAGTTCCAGCTAAACCGGTAGCATGTGACCCTTTTTCATGGTCAATAAATGTAGCTAACCCGAAATCCCCAAGCTTAGCATTGAAATTTGAATCTAACATAATGTTGCTCGATTTGATATCCCTATGCAATACACATTGTTCCCATTCTTCGTGCAAATACAGTAATCCTGAAGCTAAATCTTGAACAATTTTGTACCTCAGCTCCCATGGCAATAAGCTTTCTCCTTTGAAAAGAAGGAAATCCAAGCTGCCATTAGGCATAAATTCATAAACAAGAAGAAGATTCTTTTTCTCATGGCACCAACCCAGAAGTTGCACCAGATTTCTATGCCTCAATCTACTAATGATTTTGACTTCTGATGCATACTCCCTTATCCCTTGTTTAGACTCTTTGGAAACCTTCTTAACTGCAATATAAGAGTTTTCGTCCCTTAAAAATCCTTTATAAACCCCGCCGAAACCTCCCTGTCCTAACTTGTTTTCATCATTGAAATTATCTGTAGCGCTTGCTAATCGCTTATACGAAAACTTCTTAGGTCCAGTTCCTCTCTGAAATTCATCATCCATATTTTCTTCTTCATCTTTCCCATCTTTGTTCCTACCAAAGCAACCCAGCCCAACCAAAATCAACCCAGCAATTAACACACCGCCACCAATACCCAATCCCACTGCCACTCCTGTTTTGCTGCTCTTCCTACCGGCAGAAAGATTTGGGTTTACTGCTATTCCTGTACTAGTTGAATCACGGTCTTCTAAGCTTGATCTGAACTCCCACGAGTTAATTGTATGAGTTGCAGTTGCATTTCCAGTTGCTCCTGAGAAACCGAAAGTTACAAACTCAGGTAAATAAAGCCTCAAATCGACTTTATAGTCGAGGTACTGCTTCACATTGGTACCATTTCTAAAACCAGTGAATTCAACTGTCAAATTCTTT
Organism: Mangifera indica; assembly: GCF_011075055.1. Taxonomy (NCBI): domain Eukaryota; kingdom Viridiplantae; phylum Streptophyta; class Magnoliopsida; order Sapindales; family Anacardiaceae; genus Mangifera; species Mangifera indica. The sequence continues at coordinate 10,310,049 of NC_058140.1, forward strand.
GTGCTAGAATTATAATTGATCCATGCGTCGTTCCTTCTTCCACCCTTGACATCACTCCACCATTTCACAGTTTTCAAAGATTGCAAAGAGTTGAGGTCGATACCTACATGTTCACGAACGCCGGGCGGATCATGGTAATTTTCATAAATATCAAACTCAACTGCAACAAACGGATTGGATGTTGAATATAATCGCTCATCATCATTTGCAAGACCCAAAGATCCTCCTCTCGTTGCGTTCACCGGAATCATTGAACCCTGAGGCGCCAAAAAGAAGGTCAACCCATCTCCATAAGAACTTCTATTTTGAGAATCGATGACAAAAGTGAAACGGGTAGTAAAGTCTGTGAGATTTCCAGTGGCATTGTCCCAAAGGTGCAGAGGTTTATAATACATGGCCCGGCCGAACATGCCAGTTCCTGAGGCAAGCAGAATTACTTGGTTTTGTGGGTAAGCTCTCTGGTATGTCATGTTTTCCCCATTAGAACGGAAACTGGAGAAGTTGAAAGATAAAGCCCTCAACACTCTAATTTTTACCAATAACAAGATGATGATCACGAAGAATTGAAATAGAAAAGACCTTTTCGTGCTGGGGACTGCCATTTTTGGGAGGTAGGAATAAGATGGCTCTGAAATTTCTCTCAAATCTACATATTTAGAAGGTACAAGTCTTCACGTGCTTAAACCCCACCCAGTGCAGACTATAGTGATAAGAACTAATTTTAAATTTGCAAGTAGGAAAAGGTGTACTAACAAGTCGGCAGCCTTTGTTTAACACAGCCAGTTATCATAAAAGGGAATGTTATAAAATAACTACTTTCATGGATAAGAGTAAGAGATCTCGAAAAACTTAGGGGTGTTAAGAGAACTTGTTTTATATTATATAACATTTTAAGATTATTAATAAAATTTGAGTCAATTATCCTAATCCTCAACAGAGAAGTATCGTAATAATAATATAGTTAATTAACGAAAAAATATAGTTGCGTTAATTTTTTGAGAAATTACGTCCAGTTACTGCCCTTTTTTTAAAATATCCCATGAAAATATAAATTAAAAAAAAGAAGCAACAATCAAATTACAGATATATAAAAGCTTGGACCAAAGTTTAACTTATATTTATTTATAAGGTTAAAATTTCATATAAGACATACATGTACAAACATGTGTAGTTTATTATATTATTAAATTTGTTAAGTATTTAGTAATACTCAGTTTTGATCTTGATTAAAAAGATCTTAAACGAACTATCAATTCCTAGAGTTGTTCTTGACCGGTGGTGTTGAGGAAAAAATGAGTGAAACGGCACAATTTTGCTTATCAGAAAAACAAAATATTTGAAAGAACCATGTCCATTTGCTGTCTTGAAAAATATCTTCAACAAACCCACGCTTTTCTTTTATCCATTTCTAATGAGATCGATTCTCCACAAGTTGTCCACTTGCAAGATCTAAAGGTGAATTTGTATTTTCTGTTTTAAATCAAAGGCTGCAAATGCTATATGCCTTTTCTTGTTGAATAAAAACATATTTGTATAGTTTCTTCAATGTCAATGAAAAGATAATGAAAAGAAAGTCTATCAATTGATCTATGTGGTATGATACATCAGGACCAAGAGTCTATCGATTGTCACCTATAGTAGAACCACTAGGATGTAGATACCATAAAATGAGTAACATGGCAGGCTGCTAAATATCTCACCATAGTTCAATTGTTATGAGATGATGATAGAAAAAAATAATAGATGAGTCCGCTTTCACCCTAGATGTGATATAAAATATGTATATGTTAGTATTCTAGATCATTTAAATTAAGGTAGAGACGAACCCTAGATAGCAAGAGAGATTAATTATAGAATGTGATAAGAATATGAGAAGAGTAATAATGTGATTTGAATATTATAGGATAGATACTCATCATTATTAAGTATTTTATCATTCACCCCTTTTTCTCGTTCACTTATTTCTCTTTGGTTTTATAGATGAGAGATGATATAATAGTGAAAAAGTGACTGATTAGCGATGAAGCATAACAAGGGGTGGACTCTTTTGGATTTAATGTTTTGTTTTGGATTTGTTAAACTTGATACTTCTTTTGATGTTTGATTTATACAAACGCTTTATGATGTGTCTTATGGATGTTTTCGTGATTAAACTGTTGAGATATTTATGTAATTTTTGCGTTGTTATATGTTTTATGACATTATGCATGGTTAAGCGTTAAATAAAGCGACATTTCACTCCACGCGACAGGACTTTGGGAGTAAGGTGTTACACTAAATAGATTCAATCTTATCATAAAGTTATCTCAAGTTTTCGTGGGACCATCCGTGACTTCATTTCTATGGTCGTTTTAAATAAATATTGGGACAAGGTTTTCACGCTGCTTTCATTGGACATTTCAAAAGCTAAACTAGACAAATTAATGGCCAAAACAGCTTTTATTTTGTTAAATATTTAGCCCATATATTTCAGTTTCCTCGTGTGATGTTTTCACATTTGGATATTAGACTCTTCCTATCTCTCTATATTAAAGAATAGTCAACACTCACTTTTCTTCATAAGTAGACTATAAAAAAAATAAGGGAAATTTTAAAAACTAGGCAAAATTAAAGGGGTCTAAGCGAAATTGCCCAAAAAATTCAGGTTTAAGCAAAAATGCCCAGGTTTTGTGAAATGACGAAACTGCCCCCATATATAAACACAGCAATTTTTCACTGTACAATTCAAAGAAAATTCGAATTTTTTCCACATCCCACGGCGAACGTCATTTCCGCCGATTTTCTTGCTTTCCGGCAACCGAAAATGGAAAATAATGTTATCACATCTCCTGTAATCTTGTTTGGATCAAGTTATTGCTCATATTATTGCGATTTGATTAAGAATTTTGGGTTTGAAATTTTAGGGTTTACGGTTTGAATAATGCTTAAAATGTTTCAATTTTTGGTTGTTTTTGTTGAATTGATTGAGGGGTTTTATGTTATACAATGTGTAGATTTGATTTATATGAAAATCGGAGGTCGAACGACCAAAAATTGGCCGAAATTGGCTGCCGAATGGATCGGCAGTCTGCCGTGGGAACGGAATTTCCCACGGCAGGACGAATTCTCCCACGGCAGCTGAATGAACAATGGATTTTAGGGGGGTAAACTGGCTTTTTTAAAACATTGGGGTGTCGGGGAAATCCTTATCCCACGTTGGGTTTTTGTGAAATTTCGCACGTTGTCGTGGGAAAAGCAAAATTACGAAACTGCCCCCCTTTATATACAAAGCAAAATTTCCCACGGCAGGTTCTGATTTCACTGTTCATTTCCACGAAAAATCGCAAAATTTCCTCCTCCCACGTCAATCCCACGGTGAAGGTCATTTCCGTCGATTTTGAAGCTTCCCGGCAACTGCAAATGGCAAAGAAGGTTAGTATATCTCTCGTAATCTTGTTTGGATCAATTTATTGCTGATATAATTGAGATTTGATTGAGAATTTTGGGTTTGAAATTCTAGGGTTTACGCTTTGAATATTGCTTAAAATGTTTGGATTTTTTGTTGTTTTTGTTGAATTGAATTAGGGGTTTTATGTTATACAATGTGTAGATTTGATTTATGCAAAAATCGGAGGTCAAAACGGCCAAAAATTGGTCGAAATTGGCTGAAACTTGGATCGGCAGTCTGCCGTGGGAACGGAGTTTCCCACGGCAGAACGAAATTTCCCACGGCAGTGTCATTTTCAAACTTTGTTGGGGGGTAAATTGGGTTTTTTAAAATCTTGGAGAGCTGGATGAGATTCATTACAACAAAGGGGGTTTTATGGAAATTTTTGATATAACATTGGACCTTTTTAATTAAAGAATTTTCATTAGGGGTTAAATTGAGATTTTTCTCATCTACGGTTTCTGATCGTGTAGTTTTCGAATTTTATATCCGTTTTTTCTGTTTTAGGTTTTTCTATATGTATTTTTCAAATTTCAAATTCGAGTTTTCAAATTTTGGTGTTTTTTGACACAACTTACGATGTAACGACGTTATTTCAGTTTCGTTTTTCTAAATTCGAATTTCAGTTCCATTTTATTGGATTTCACCATTTTAGATTATATCGATTCGTATTTCACGATATCCGAATGATTTTCCAAGTATCATCACTTTAAAGTATTTCAACGTATAGAATTCGAATTTCAGTTCCATTTTTTCGGATTTCACCATTTTAGGTTATATCGATTCGTATTTTCACGATTTCCGAATGAATTTTCGAGTATTGTCACTTTGAGGTATTTCAACGTATCGAATTCGAATTGTAACTCCGTTTTTTCGAATTTCACCATTTCAGAATATATCGAATCGTATTTTCATGATCTCCGAACGATTTTTCAATTATCGTCACTTTAAGGTATTTCAACGTTTAGAATTCGAATTCCAATTCTGTTTTTTCGATATTCACCATTTTAGGATATATCGATTCGTATTTTCATGATTTCCGAATGATTTTCCGAGTATCGTCACTTTAAAGTATTTCAACGTATAAAATTCGAATTTCAGTTCCGTTTTTTCGGATTTCACCATTTTAGGTTATATCGATTCGTATTTTCATGATTTCCGAATAATTTTCTGAGTATCGTCACTTTAAGGTATTTCAACGTATCAAATTCGAATTACAACTCCATTTTTTCGAATTTCACAATTTCAGGATATATCGAATCGTATTTTCATGATCTTCGAACAATTTTTCAATTATCGTCACTTTAAGGTATTTCAACGTATAGAATTCGAATTTCAGTTCCGTTTTTTCGGATTTCACCATTTTAGGTTATATCGATTCGTATTTTCACGATATCTGAATGATTTTCTGAGTATCGTCACTTTAAGGTATTTCAACGTATAGAATTCGAATTTCATTTCCGTTTTTCGAATTTAACCATTTTAGGATATATCGATTCGTATTTTCACGATTTTCGAATGAATTTCGGAGTATCGTCACTTTGAGGTATTTCAACGTATCGAATTCAAATTGCAACTCCGTTTTTTCGAATTTCATCATTTCAGGATATATCAAATCGTATTTTCATGATCTCTGAACGATTTTTCAATTATCGTCACTTTAAGGTATTTCAACGTTTAGAATTCGAATTCCAGTTATGTTTTTTCAATATTCACCATTTTAGGATATATCGATTCGTATTTTCATGATTTCCGAATGATTTTTCGAGTATCGTCACTTTAAAGTATTTCAACGTATAGAATTCGAATTTCATTTCCGTTTTTTTGGATTTCACCATTTTAGGTTATATCGATTCGTATTTTCATGATTTTCGAATAATTTTCTGAGTATCGTCACTTTAAGGTATTTCAACGTATCGAATTCGAATTGCAACTCCATTTTTTTGAATTTCACAATTTCAGGATATATCGAATCGTATTTTCATGATCTCCGAACAATTTTTCAATTATCGTCACTTTAAGGTATTTCAACGTATAGAATTCGAATTTCAGTTCCGTTTTTTCGGATTTCACCATTTTAGGTTATATCGATTCGTATTTTCACGATATCTGAATGATTTTCTGAGTATCGTCACTTTAAGGTATTTCAACGTATAGAATTCGAATTTCATTTCCGTTTTTTCGAATTTAACCATTTTAGGATATATCGATTCGTATTTTCACGATTTTCGAATGAATTTCGGAGTATCGTCACTTTGAGGTATTTCAACGTATCGAATTCGAATTACAACTCCGTTTTTTCGAATTTCATCATTTCAGGATATATCAAATCGTATTTTCATGATCTCTGAACGATTTTTCAATTATCGTCACTTTAAGGTATTTCAACGTTTAGAATTCGAATTTCAGTTCCGTTTTTTCGAAATTCACTATTTTAGGATATATCGATTCGTATTTTCACGATTTCTGAATGATTTTCTGAGTATCGTCACTTTAAAGTATTTTAACGTATGGAATTCGAATTGTAACTCCATTTTTTCGAATTTCACCATTTCAGGATATATCGAGTCGTATTTTCGTGATCTCCGAACGATTTTTTAATTATCGTCACTTTAAGGTATTTCAACGTATAGAATTCAAATTTCAGTTCCGTTTTTTTGGATTTTACCATTTTAGGTTATATCGATTCGTATTTTTACGATATCCGAATGATTTTCTGAGTATCGTCACTTTAAGGTATTTCAACATATAGAATTCGAATTTCATTTCCGTTTTTTCGAATTTAACCATTTTAGGATATATCGATTCGTATTTTCACGATCTCTGAACGATTTTTTTATTATCGTCACTTTAAGGAACTTCAACGTATAGAACACCTTCCCCGAAAGTTCAGGTTAACTTTATTTTTACGGTGTATGATTCAGATGTTTCATATTTGGGGAATATAGGGACTCTGGAGCAGCGCATGCGACCGTACATGACCTTTATTCCCGCGTTATTAGAGGCGACGACTTTTTGGACAGCTTCTAGGAGGACTCCACGACGTGATCCCCTCACTTTACATCGAGCGTCGAATGTCCCTCAGCAGGGGTTGGGCTCCGGTGACTGTGGCGTTTTTATGTTGCGATTTTTTGAGTGTTTGGCGTTGGCACGGAGCTACATTTTTCCCCGAGAGTCGTCTACCTCTATGCGTCGACGATTAGCGACACAGTTGTATTTTCATTGTATCGAGTAGCTCACGGATGTATATTTATCATTATTTCTATGTTTAGATGTATATATTTATTGTATTTTCATATGTATATGATATACTTTATTTGTGGTTATATATGAATGTGTATCGTATTTGAGTTCATTTTTTAAATAATCTTGTCATGAAAAAACAATAAAATCCTTATCTAAAAGTTAAAATTCGAATTCTAAAAGTTAAAATTCAAATTCTAAAAGTTGAAATACCCTAGAACGGAAACAATTAGAAAATCCTTCAGAAATCTAAAAAATACGAGTCGATATCTCGTAAAACGGTGAAATCCGAAAAAACGGAACTGAAATTCAAATTCTAAAAGTTGAAAAACCCTAGAATGGTAACAATCGAAAAATCCTTCAGAAATCTGAAAAATACGAGTCGATATCTCGTCAAACGGTGAAATTCGAAAAAATTGAATTAAAATTCGAATTCAAAAAGTTGAAAAACCCTAGAATGGTAACAATCGAAAAATCCTTCAGAAATCTGAAAAATACGGGTCGATATCTCGTAAAACGGTGAAATCCGAAAAAACAAAACTGAAATTCAAATTCTAAAAGTTGAAAAACCCTAGAATGACAACAAACAGAAAATCCTTCAGAAATCTGAAAAATACGAGTCGATATCTCGTCAAACAGTGAAATTCGAAAAAACTGAATTAAAATTCGAATTCTAAAAGTTGAAAAACCCTAGAATGGCAACAATCGAAAAATCCTTCAGAAATCTGAAAAATACGGGTCGATATCTAGTGAAACGGTAAAATCTGAAAAAATGAAACTAAAATTCAAATTCTAAAAGTTGAAAAACCCTAGAATGGCAACAAACGGAAAATCCTTCGGAAATCTGAAAAATACGAGTCGATATCTCGTCAAACGGTGAAATTCGAAAAAACTGAATTAAAATTCGAATTCTAAAAGTTGAAAAACCCTAGAATGGCAACTATCAAAAAATCCTTCAGAAATCTGAAAAATACGAGTCGATATCTCGTAAAACGGTGAAATCTGAAAAAACGAAACTAAAATTCAAATTCTAAAAGTTGAAAAACCCTATAATGGCAAGAAACAGAAAATCCTTCAGAAATCTGAAAAATACGAGTCAATATCTCGTCAAACGGTGAAATTCGAAAAAACTGAACTAAAATTCGAATTCTAAAAGTTGAAAAACCCTAGAATGGCAACAATTGAAAAATCCTTCAGAAATCTGAAAAATACGAGTCGATATCTCGTAAAACAGTGAAATCCAAAAAAACGAAACTGAAATTCGAATTGTAAAAGTTGAAAAACCCTAGAATGGCAACAAACGAAAAATCCTTCAGAAATCTAAAAAATACAAGTCGATATCTCGTAAAACGATGAAATCCGAAAAAACGAAACTAAAATTCAAATTCTAAAAGTTGAAAAACCCTAGAATGGCAACAAACGGAAAATCCTTCGGAAATCTGAAAAATACGAGTCGATATCTCGTCAAACGGTGAAATTCGAAAAAACTGAATTAAAATTCGAATTCTAAAAGTTGAAAAACCCTAGAATGGCAACAATCGAAAAATCCTTCAGAAATTTGAAAAATACGAGTCGATATCTCGTAAAACGGTGAAATTCGAAAAAACGGAACTGACATTCGAATTGTAAAAGTTGAAAAACTCTAGAATGGCAACAAACGGAAAATCCTTCAGAAATCTGAAAAATACGAATCGATATATCGTAAAAAGGTGAAATTCGAAAAAACGGAACTGGAATTCGAATTCTAAAAGTTGAAAAATGAAAATGCCTTTACAATGTAAAATATCCAAAAACCCCTCATATTTATCTAAAATTATTTTAACCCCCATAATGAGTGAGGGGAGTTATATAAATAAAGAGAAGGGTAATTTTGACATTTTAGAAAAAGTTTGAAATAAATAAATAAATATCAAAATGCCTTTATAATATAAAATATGCAAAAACCTCTCGTATTTATCTAAAATTACATTAAAACCCCATAATAAGTGGGAGAGTTATATAAATATGAGGGGAAGGGTAGTTTTGGTATTAAAAAAAGTCATAGGCATTTTTTTTTGAAACAGTGATTTTGGGCATTTTGGCTTGAAAATAGTGATTTTGGCTATTTTTGCTTAATGGGAGGGCATTTTGGCCATTTTTTAAAATTTCCCAAAAAATAATTACCTGAAAAAAAAAAGGAGTAGGCTATAAAAAGGCAAAATATTAATGATAATACAATTCATTTAGAAATATTCAGATTTTAAACGAGTTTAGCCTTATTGTTGTTTTAAATGAAAAATGAAATACAGCAAACAAAATCCGCCAGCATTATTCTTCAGGTTTGATTGAGTTGTGACAACTTAAAAAGGGTAAGAATGTGGTCAAAATTGGCTTAATAATTCAAACTTAAAAACATTGCTTAGTTTATTCTGATAAGAACAAATATATGTCTCTTAATTGCGTTCGATAGCCCACAAATCAAGAACAACTCATGCAGAAGTGTAAAATTTTAGAAAATTAGCTGAAGATGCCAACAAAGAATTATATATAGGTTGTAGGAAATTTAATAAGCTTTCTTCCATATTGCATCTTAATAATTTAAATGTCATTTTGGTTAGTCAAATGAATCACTTGATGCATTTATTAAACTTATAAAATATGCTTTCCTAGAGGGTGAGACATTACCAAATTTTTTCCTTGAAACCAAAAAAAAAAAATTATTGGTGCATTAAGTCTTCATTATGATAAAATTGATGCTTGTTTTAATGATTGTATGCCTTTTTTTGGAAAGAACAGTCTTCTGATGATATGTGTTCAATTTGTGGCACTTCCGGTTGGAAAACTAGTGAGAATAATTCTTGTAATAATGCATTATTTGAATTTTTGTGACAAAAAAGAAATTTACATTTGGCTAAGGTATTTTCCTTTAAAATGTAGACTTCAAAGATTATTCATGCCATTAAAACTTCTAATTTGATCATATGGCATGACAAAGACCACACTAAGAAAAAGTTCTGACTCTAGATAACCTGAATCTTCCAAAGACTTTTGTAATGTTAGATTGGGTTTAACAAATGATGGATTTAGAGATGCTATGGGTCAGGCCATTGGGCCCATTGGTCGGGTCGAGCCTTAGGCTCGCACAATGATGGGCTTTTAAGTTGGGTTGATGCATGAAATTTTTAAGGCCCAAGCCTGACCTTAAATATATAAGGTTGGGCAAGTTGGGCTTTAATTGAGCTAGCACAATGGTCAGCCCATTTAAAAAAAATTTTTAAAAAAAATTTATTAAAAAATTTAAATACATTATTTTTCAATTATTAAAATTGATAACAGTACTTTAAATATTTTATTTACAATCTTTTACTTATGGCAAATGAATATCGTGGTTAATGATGAAAAATATTATAACATTAAACAAATAAATTAATTTACATACAATGTACTTATAGATATAAATATATATATTATACTATTTATCTACTCATCCTCAACGTCTAAATTTGTGAATTCTTTAACGATATCTTCTGTCCCTTACTTTGTAATTTGAAATTAGCTTTGACCGAATCCTTCATGCACATGAACTCATCGATTATGTTTCGATGTAAATTGGATCACATATCATCTAGCACATATCCACCTACACTAAAAGTAGATTCCGATACTACAGTTGACACTGAAGTGTTAGTAGATCTCATGTTATGGCGGTAAGCATAGGAAAAGTTTTTGCCTTATCTTTCCACCATGTCAAAACATCTAGTTTTTCAATATTATATCTTTGAACAATTTTTTGATAATGGTCAATATTGATATAATTATAAAATTTACCATAATTTGTACTTCGACTCACAACTGCTTACCTTTGTGTAATAGCAATCATATGCATGACTTCTTTTTGTTTAAACTACCAAAACTTACCTCTAGTATAGAGCTTTGTCCAATCCTTCCATAATTTTGTTCATAAATACTATATATTTCAAGAAAAAAAATCTTGAACATATTCAATATAATTAACATTACTATTAATTGGCAAACTTTCATTAATAACATCAAATAAATTTTGTAGTTCATTAGTTTTTGTCCCAAGATTTAAAACAATAGCTGCGGAATAACGTAAAAGAATTTAACCCTAATATTTTTTTAATTTTTGCTTCATTTGCCTAGATATATTCTGAAAAGTATAATAAGAGTTATGAGACTCATATTCTTTAAAAAAACCACATATTTCTATCATACTATATATTATTGAACTAATAATTGAATAATAGAATGTGCTATCGTCGACACCCAAATTAAAATCCTAAATTCCTACAACAAAAATGTAGTAAAGAAAAGTAGGGATCGTTCTCTCAAAGAGTTTTAATTATTACATTGTCAAAAATCAATCAAAACAAGGAAATAAAAGGGGGTTTTAAATTGAATGCAAATTATAATTTTAAAAAACAATAAATAAAAATTCAGCAAAATAATCTAAAGCAAATAATCGATTAAACAAACCTTGGTCTATGGTCACATCCACTATTAGAACTACGATTGATTATTGAAATCAAAAATATCAAATTAATTATTCAAATATTTGTTGTAGTATTAAATTTACCTGTCATTTCTTATGATTAGTTAACCAAAAATACGTATTTCAATTAACCCTTATTGATTAATAATTCGGATACGATCTCGAATTTAATTAAACAATAACATTACGAATTAGAAAGACCAATGAAGTAAGACAATACAAACGTACGACGTTGCATTTAATCTAGTTGATTATTTTCCTAGGATTTACAGTTTCTGACGCAGCAAATGATAAACCTAGTTGCCACTTTGATTAGATGGATTAAACAATTACGGATTCAACACCTAAACTAGCAGTAAATTAGATTAATTGATAAACTAATCGCGCGCTTTAGCAATCAACCAACACAATCATGAAAAATAATTCAGAAAGATAATCAATACTCGAATAATTAAAAAGATGCATTAAAAAACAAAAATAAATCTCACAATTATTGTAGTTCCATGGTTTCAGATCCCTTCAACCAAGAGAAAACATTTAGCCATTGTAAACCATATTTAGCTCTCTAATCTTCTAATTACAATGATGAATCCTTAGCAAAATAAAAATAAAAGTATATATATTTTCTTCCTACTAAAATCTGGAAATAAAAGTCAATCATAATCTCCTAATCCAACCAAACAAGGTGATACATATCTTCCCAAAAATAAAGGAAAAAATATATATTTTAATGTATATCCTTCCTTCAAAAATATTTTTCCTCATCTATCTTAATTAATCTCTTTTTCCAGCTAATAATTATCTCTTTTCTAGGAAGCAAATCTTGACATTTTGTAGACTTTTTCAGCTGATCTGGACATCCAAATTTAATTTTTGAATTTGGCTTTCGTCATTTCACGTGCCCACGCCTAGTTAGCATCACAACTTTTTGTTGATTCATAAATCTACTGCAATTTTAAACTTTTTGGCCCAACTTAGTCCAAAAAATATTCAAAGCTTCCTAAGTGCAGAAAATAAATAATTCCATTAGATTGAATTAAATTTCCATATAAAATAAGGGAATTAGAACTCAAAATAATAACAATTAACGACGTTATCAAATTCCCCCACACTTATCTTTTGCTTGTCCTCAAGTAAAACAAAAACAAAACAAAAAGGTTCCATCAATCTATTTTCTCATGATACCAAAAAGTGCGCGTACCTTAGGATTCAAACCAACCAAGACTCAAGCATCAAAACACATCATCATCAAACTTCAGAAGGAAATATGCACAAAGACAAATCAAAACAATCACATTCTAAAGCATGTATAAAGTTTTAGTGAATCTCCTCACGATTATCACTCATACCACTCATGACTTTAATGGTTCGGTGTTTTGCTCAAATTCTTCCAATGCAAACATTCTACCATAAGCTTGCTTATGCACCAAATCTCCACCACTTAGATTATATACATGCATAAATCAAAAGGATTTTATTTTAGGTTGGAATGGGGCTTTGGATAAAGGTGAGGATTAATGGATACAAAAGGTTAAAACCATGAGCATTAACAAAGCATTTAAACACATAAAGGGAACAAAATATAAAACCGAAAACACTACATTCACCACATTTCTCTTTTGTAATTTCTTTCTACCACCTTTTTTTTTATTGAACTTCTTTTTTTCCCTTTCTTTTCTATGTTTTTCTTTTTTTTTTCTCTCTTTTTTTGATTTTTTTCATAATTTTTTTCTTTTCTTTTTTTTTCTTGAATAACTAAGAGAATTAGATAGTAAAAATAACAATATAAGGTAGTAACAATAACAATCTTCATGCCAACTTTTCATCATCTCATCCTAATGCATTTAAGTCCCTTTTCCCCCCACACTTAAAATTTTTCAAGATAGCAAATTCACCAAACAACAAAATTTAGTTTAAATGCCTTGCTAATTTTCATTGTTTGGTAAGGATATTTGCTTGAAGGCTTGGGTTTGTAATATGGTTTTAGCATAAAGAATCAAGGGCTTTGTAAGGCTCAAGGGGCTAACTAGGGAAATTAAAATAGGTTAGCTTTTTAAGCTAAAGGTTTTAAACAAGAATGCCTTTATCGTTTTCATGCAAGTATATATTGATGCGGTCTCAAAATGGTTCAAAACAAGTTCTAAAGATATATTCACATGGGAGAACATCACTCATCAAAGAAGACATAGATTGATATGTATGTTTCAATCTTTTTTAGCTCAAAACTCACGGGTTAAATCAATTCACCTCAACTTCAAACAAAACTCTAGCACTCAATTATCAAAGTTTGTTTAAGTGCATACCCCTAGTTAATTTAACAAATCAATGTACATTGCTCTCTTACTTAATTAGCTAAATCCCAAGGCATGCATAAAATTAATTCATTCAAAATGAAATTACTAGAACTATTTGGTTAACTAAAAATAGGGAAGAATACACTAATTACCATATCAATGAAAAACATAACCAAAAACCAAACTTTAACCAGCAAAAAATAGCAATACAGACAGAACAAAGCAAAAATAAGGCAAAACCTCAAGAAGAAAACACAAGACATAATAGTAAAAAAAAAAAAAACAGAATAAAGAAGAACACAACATAGAAGAGCAGAACATAAAAAAAAAAAGACAGAACATAAAAGCAAATAAACCTTCCCTCATACTTAAACCAAACATTGTCCGTAATGTTTAAACAAAAAAACACAATGATGAAAACTAAAATTTAAAAGAAAAAGGAAAGAAAACTTCTTTGAATTTGGGGAAAAGAAACAGCAGACAACATCGTTGAGAGTTGCCATTGACGAAAGATGCTTCGAGTTTTGGTGATGGTTCTATTGTAAGGGGTTTCTAACAGGTTGATCTTGCTAGTCTTTGATGTTGTGAGTAGGTTCTTCCCATTGCGGTGTTATTAGAATATGCTCTAAAAACCAACCACTTCGTTGGTTTCAAGGGTTGTATATCTTGCATACACATTATTAATAATACTTCACATGTTTTCTGCATCACTTTTATATATATGTTGTAGTTGTATATTACATCCATATCAGCTACATGCATATGACATGTGAAAGGTCCTGATGAGCTTTAATAAACGTCATTAAATTGTTCCCTGCACAGACAATCTATTTGGGTAATAGTATTGCATAGTGGGTGTGTGCTATATCACCACAGTATATCAGTGGATGATATTAGACATGATGGATATACACATAGGTAAATAATAAAATCGTTTGATGGTTAGAAGACTGATCAAAGGTTATTATATTATATTATTTATCGAACGTGACTACTAAATGATGATTACATGGGCATTAATATTAGTCAATGACATATCATAAATCATATTAATGTGTAAATCCTTTGACTTGAGATATCATAATTATGCTTTGTTTAAGAATATATGGTTCATACGGTGTATACTATGAGACTAATCATGTCTCGTTCAGAAGCCGCTTTGATCATATGTTGCTTGAGCGAGAGGACAAGTGATGATCATACAGGGATCCGTTAGCTCAACTGCTCTTGAGTTCTCATATGAATATCAAGAAACATGAAAATCTAAGACATTGGCCAGTGTAGGTAAAAGACTACATGAAGAGAGTTTCGATATGGGATGTTATGATGTATTACTTGATATTTGAAAAGATTAAATATTGGATTTTGACATTCCATGAATCCAAGTTTAATAATCAAGATGTAACGACGGAGGGATTGAACTACATGGTAAGTGTGAGTAAGAAAGGTTCATTTGATATTATGCGAAGCTTGTACTTCATTGTGATGTAGGGGTCATGAGATATTACTAAATGACACCACATGATCAGTGGGAGCTTCGTTTTGTGGCGAAAAATGAAGTATATCGGTTAACGATAGTTTTAGGTTATACAATGATATAATAAAATGTATCATTCGATATGGAGTCCACGACTACGTTATTATGAACCTTGAAGGTCACACCCATGTTTCAAGGAAGAAAATGGTGCTATAAGGCTGAAAATATTTATCCATGGTTGGCTAGCACTTTTCGAGGATAAAAAATTGTGTTTTTCAAATAAGATTCGAAAAAAGGGCAAAATTGTCATTTTACACCTTTTAAATTGTTTAGAAAGTTAGAATGAATAATTTTGGGAACAAATTATTCAACATGTGTCAAATTCTAATTTGTCTTAATTATCAACTAATGAGAATTGAACACATGCTTTAACTTGATAAATATCAAGTTTTAGTTTAATAAAATAGAGAAAAATGTAGAAAAATAATATATTTTTCTCTTTTTCTTTTTCTTTTGTCGGGAAAAAACATTCATTTTCTTCCATTTTTCTTCCTTGAAGGGTGCAAGTCAATAGATCACTTATTTTAGTGATTCGAGCTTCCAAACTTCAAGTCAACTTACAAGGTACAAGGTAGATTACATGTTTCTATGTTTTATTTCTTGAAACAACATGTAAATTTTATATTACCATTATTATATTTGATGTGAACATGATCTAAAAATTCTAATTTTCTTGCCAAAATCCTTCAAATGGAATCTCTTCTAATGGGAGAAACTGAGCATCTAAAGGATCCAAAAACTTACCAAGAGGCAATATTGGATATTGACTCCAACAGATGGCTAGAGGCAATGAATTTAGAAATTGAATCTATGAATGCCAATCAAGTATAGACACTCGTTGATCCACCTGATGGAATAGTTTTGATCGGATGTAAATAGATCTTCAAGAGGAAAATTGGCAAGGATGGAAAAGTTGAAACTTATAAAGCTCGATTGGTAGCTAAAGGTTATACTAAAAAACATGGGTTGGATTTTGAGGAGATATTTTCACCAGTCGCGATGCTTAAATCCATCAGAATCCTATTAGCTATGGCAGCACACTATGATTATGAGATATAGCAGATGGATGTTAAAACTGCTTTTCTCAATTGGTATATTGAGGAAAATATCTATATGAAGTAGTCATTCGGTTTTATATCTGCTACTGAGAGATATAAAGTGTGCAAACTACATCGATCTATATATAGATTGAAACAAGCTTTAAGAAGCTAGAATATCCAGTTTGATGAAACGATCCGAGTATTCGGTTTCATAAAATCTGAATAAGTTGTGTGTTTATAAATTGGACAGGGATAAAATTATCGTTTTCCTAGTCTTGTATATAGATGACATATTATTAATTGGAAACGACATCGCCACTATGACTGAGGTTAAGCTATGGCTAGTGAAATCTTTCTCCATGAAAGATCTAGGAAAAGCAACTTATATTCTAGGTATTCGCATCTATAGAGATAGAGCGAAAGGATTAATAAGTTTATCTCAAAAGTTGTATATAGAGAAAGTGTTGAAACGCTTTCATATGCAAGACTTTAAGAGAGGTTTTCTATCATTTTATCATGGAAGACATCTATCAAAAGATATGTGTCCAAAAACTGATGAGGAACGACAATAAATGTCTGAGGTGTCATATGCTTCGACAGTAAGGAGTCTCATGTATGTCACATTATGTACACGACCAGACATTGCTTTTGTAGTTAGTGTAGGAAGCAAATATCAGTCAAATCCTAGAGAAAGACTCTGGACTGTAGTAAAAGCCATCCTAAAGTATTTAAGAAGGACCAAGGAGTTGATACTAGGTTATAGGGGTTCAGAGTTGACGCCTAAAGGATACCCAGATTTTGATTTTCAATCAGATATAGATGATAGAAAGTCTACATCTGCATTTATTTTTGTTTGTAATAGAGGTACGGTCAATTGGAAAAGTGCTAAACAATCGACTACTACAAACTCTACTATAGAAGCTGAGTATATTGCCACTTCAGAAGCTGCAAAAGAGGCCGTTTAGATGCATAAATTTGCCACAGAGTTGGACATGATTCCTTAGATGAGTCAACTAGTAATTATATTCTGTGACAATACTGGTGCCATTGCACAGGCAAAGGAACCAAGAACGCATCAAAGGTCAAAGCATGTTTAGCGAAAATATCATATATTAAGAGAATTTGTTCAACTTGGAGATATTGTCATTCAGAAGATTGCTTCAGCAGAGAATCCTGTAGACCCACTAACTCAAGCATTGACGTAAAAACTATTGGACCAACTTCTAGAGAGGATGGGCATTAGGTACTACAACGATTGGCTTTAGTGCAAGTAGTAGTTCTTGTTAGAATATGCCCTAAAAACCAATCGCTTTGTTGGTTTCAAGGGTTGTATATCTTGCATATACATTATTAATAATACTTCACATGTTTTCTGCATCACTTTTATATATATGTTGTAGTTGTATATTACATCCATATTAGCTACATGCATATGACATGTGAAAGGTCTTGATGAGTTTTAATAAACGTCATCAAATCATTCCACGTATAAGCAATCTATTTAGGCAATAGTATTGCATAGTGGGTGTGTGCTATATCACCATAATATATCAATAGATGATATTAGACATGGTGGATATACACATAAGTAAATAATAAAACCGTTTAATGATTAGAAAACTGATCAAAAGTTATTATATTATATTGTTTATCGAATGTGACCGCTAAACGATGATTACATGGGCATTAATATGTAGTCAATGAAACATTGTAAATCATTCTAGTGTATAGATCCTTTGATTTGAGATATCACAATTGTGCTTCGTTCCAGAACATATGGTTCATACGGTGTATACCACGAGGCTAATCATGTCTTGTTCAGAAGTTGCTTTGATCATATGTTACTTAAGCAAGAGGACAAGTGATGATCATATAGGGATCCATTAGCTTGACTGCTGCTAAGTTCTTATACAAATATCGAGAAACATGAAAATCTAAGACACTGGCTAGTATAGGTAAAAGACCACATGAAGGGAGTTTCGATGTAGGTCATTATGATGTATTACTTGATATTCGAAAAGATTAAATATTAGATTTTGACATTCCATGAATCCAAGTTTAATCGGGATGTAACGACGGAGGGATTGAACTAGATGGTAAGTGTGAGTAAGAAAGATTCATTTGACATTATGTGAAGCTTATACTTTATTGTGATGTAAGGGTCATGGGACATTACTAGATGACACCACATGATCAGTGGGATCTTCGTTTTGTAGCAAAAAATAAAGTATATTGGTTAATGATAGTTTTAGGTTATACAGTGATATAATGAAACGTATCATTCAATATAGAGCCCACAGCTACGTTATTATGAACCTTGAAGGTCACACCCAAATTTCAAGGAAGACAATGGTGTTATGAGGCTGAAAATATTTATCTATGGTTGGCTAGCACTTTTTGAGGATAAAAAATTTTGCTTTTCAAATCAGATTCGAAAAAGAGGCAAAATTGTCATTTTACACCTTTTAAATTGTTTAGAAAGTTACAATGAATAATTTTGGGTACAAATTATTCAATATGTGTCAAATTCTAATTTCTCTTAATTATCAACCAATGAGAATTGATTAGATATTTTAACTTGATAAATATTAAGTTCTAGTTTAATAAAAGAGAGAAAAATGTAGAAAAATAATATATTTTTCTCTTCTTCTTTTTTTTTTGCCGGGAAAAAGCATATATTTTCTTCCATTTTTCTTCCTTGAAGGGCGCAAGTCAAGAGATCACTTATTTTAGTAATTTAGGCTTCCAAACTTCAAGTCAACTTACAAGATACAAGGTAATGTACATGTTTCTATATTTTATTTCTTAAAACAACATGTAAATTTTATATTACCATTGTTATATATGATGTGAACATGATCTAAAAATTCTAATTTTCTTATCAAAATCCTTCAGGTGCAGAATGAGAACAAAGGCTACTAGGGCTTAAAAGGGAAAGAAAATGTGGTGTGACCGTGTTAGCAAATATGATTTCATATAACCTAACATTATACTTGCACTTAAGCATATGAGCCCCTTATATTTAACATAATAGCAAGGAAAGAGCTAGACCTTGACAGAAACACATGACCCAATTCTAACACATTAAAATACAAGATTGCTCTCCCGTGAACAATTACGAAAGGCTAATTGGAACCTGGCAGAAGGAGGAAGATGATTGAATAGTAAAAAAAATTAATTAATTAAAACAAAAAATAATCATAAAAATAATTACCAATTAAACATCAAAGATCTTAAAACTAAAATTTAAAATCAAAATTAAAACCCATAAACTGAAATTAAAAACAAATGTCCAGAAAAATTAAAATTGAGGTATTAATCAAAATAAGATTGAAAGCTTAGGTTGCCTCCCAAATAGCATCTTTGTTTATAGTCGTTGGCTCGATGTAATTCCTTCATCTATTTATCAATGTAGATAGGATCTCTCAGTTCCACTTTTTCGACATTTTCAGCTTGCACTCCTTCATAAAAAGGTTTGAGTCTATGGCCATTAACTTTAAATACTTTCGAGGTCACTAAGCTCTGAATTTTTACTACACTATAAGGAAAAACGTTAGTAATAACAAAAGGTCCAATCTAACGAGAACGTAATTTACCTAGAAACAATTTAAGTCTTGAATGATAAAGGAGAACTTTTTGGCCAAGTGAAAATTCTTTTCTAAAAATCATTTTGTCATGAAATGCTTTTGTTTTCTCCTTATAAATTCTTGAACCCTCGTAAGCGTCATTGCGAATTTCTTCTAATTCTTACAACTGTAATTTCCTATGTTCACCACTCTTATCCAAATTCATTTTGCATTGCTTGACAACCCAATATGCTTAATGCTTTGATTCAATTAGAAGAAGACAGGCTTTATCGAATACCAACCTGTACAATAACATACCAATTGGCATTTTGTACGTTGTTCTATATGCCCATAACGCATCCTCGAAGCGTAAACTCCAATCTTTTCTTATTGGACCAATGGTTTTCTCAATGATAAATTTAATTTCTTAGTTTGAAACCTCAGCTTATCTGCTAGTTTACGGATGGTACGTCGTAGCAATCTTATATATTACACCATATTTTTTTAGCAATGCCTCCAATGTTCGATTGCAAAAATGTTTCACTTGATCATTAATTAAGGCCTTCGGAATGTCGAACCTACTGAATATGTTAGATTTAAGGAAACTTGAAACAATTTTAGAGTCATCAATTCGGGTAGCTTTCGTTTCTACCCACTTTGAGACATAATCAACCACTAATAAAATATAAATGTAACCAAACAAAAATAGAAAAGGCCCCATGAAATCAATACCCCAAACATAAAAAATTTCATAAACTAAAATAGGAGTTTGAGGCATTTCATTTTTCTTTGAAATATTACCCGTTTTCTGACAGCGTTCACAAGTTTTGCAAAAAGAGTATGTGTCTCAAAACAAAGTTGGTCAGAAAAATCCACAATCCAAAATTTTTCTTATTCTTTTGGCTCCAAAATGGCCTTCAAAAGCATACGAATAGCAGAAGGTGATAAACAAGAAATTTTAGTTTCAGGTACACACATTCTTATAACCTGATTAGCATAATATTTCCACAAATACGAATCATCCCATACATAATACTTTGCATCATTTTTCAATTTGTCTTTTTGAGCCTTAGATAAATCAGTTGGCAGTATGTTAGTAACCAAATAATTCACAATGTTTGTGTACCAGGGTAGCCTACAGCTTGCTGAAAATAACTGTTCATCAGAAAATTGCTATAATGTGTACAACATAATCTAAAAATATACTGACCAGACACTTTTGAAAAATGGTCGGTGCATTACAAGCTCTAAATGACATTCGTCAATATGTAGGTTCCAAATAGGCATGTGAAAGTCTTCTTCTCCCGATCTTTTAAAGTAGTTGCAATTTGAAAATAACCTGAAAAACCATCTAGAAAATAGTAGTAAGCTCGACCAACTAGCTTTTCCAACATTAGATCAATAAACGACAACACAAAATGATCTTTACGAGTTACAACGTTTAATTTCTTATAATCTATACAAACCTACCACCCATTTTGAACTCAAGTAGGTACCAATTCATTATTTTGATTTTTTACCATAATGATATTGGTCTTCTTTGGTACAACTTGAACAAGGCTGACCCATTTGCTATCTGAATTTGGATAAATTACTTCGGCTTGAAACAACTTCAAAATCTCCTTCTTTACCACTTCTACCATCAGTGGGTTCAACTCTCTCTTCAAGAAGAATTCGATGCATGTAGGTAGAGGAACTAATTCCTTTAATATCAGCATTGGTCCATCATATGGTTGTTTTGTGCTTCTTAAGAATCTGCACTAGTTTTTCTTCTTACTACTTATTTAACTTGCTAGAAATGATCACTAGTAAGGTCTCCCCATTTCCAAGGTACACATATTTGAAATGATTTGGAAGAGGTTTCAGCTCTAACTCTAGTGCTTACAAAACAGAAGGTACTAATTTTTTATTAGGCATTGGTAGCACAATATAAGATACATTACCTGCATTTTTCAATTCCATAAACTTATTCATTTCTACCACTGTATCCTACACATCAGAGTTTAACTTAAATTCATCACTTCCTTTCAAAAGCTTTTCATGGTTAGCCACTTCCAACTCATTTTCACCATCAAGTTTAAAATATCCTATGTTAAAGAATCAGTTAAATCAATTGAATACACTGGAAAATCCACATCAAGATATTTTATAACATCATAAATATCAAACTGGACAACTTCACCATCAAACTCCATGGTTAATGTGCCTTAATGAACATCAATTTTTGTTTTAGTTGTTTTTAGAAAGGGTCTTTCTAGCAAAATAGGTGCAGATTGGTCATTATTTTTCATGTCAAGAACATAAAAATCAACTAGAAAAATTAACTTGAATAAGAACATCTTTAATCAACCCCTTAAGATATGTATTCGATCTATCAGTCAACTGAATAACTACACCAGTTTTTTCCAAAGGTCTAAGATTAAAAACAGAATAAATAGAATATGACATTACATTAATAGATGTTTCTAAATCTAACATAGCCTTTTCAATTTAGTACCCTCTATTGTGTGAGGCACTTGTTTGATTGCATTAAAAAATGGGATGTTGACTTCACACTTTTGAAAGGTCTCATATAAATTCACATTACATTCGTACTTCAGTTTTAAAGCTTCAGGAAAATGAGGAACAGGTTTATATTTGCTGAAAGAAGGATATTAACCTGTCATTGCATTTTCAGAAGAATTATTTTCTGTTACCAATTCTTCTTTATTTTGTACTTGTTATGTTGGTGCAGGTGGTGCTTTAATTGACATTTTTAACTCTTTTCCACTCCCTAACACTATGGCATTAGCATTTTCCTTTGGGTTTACTATAGTTTGTGACAGCAGTTTACTTGAATTTTATGCTTCCCGTTTATTGATTGTAGGAGCCATCTAACTCGTTTGATTTTCTAGATTTTGAATGCTGGTTCTTGTTTCCTGCTAAAATTTCATAGTGTTAATAGCCAAAGTTTTAACAATATCTTCAAGAGATATACTTAAATTAGAATTTTGAGTTGGTTGTTGCTGTCTAGGAATGTAGGGCTACTAATATAGCTGAAAGTTATTCGAAAGCTTATTTGCTTATACATTCCCATAACGAAGATTAGGATGATCTCTCTAACTTGAGTTGTAAGTATTTAAATAAGGATTATAATTCTGATTTCACTGTTATTGTCCTAGAAATCCACCTACTACATTAGCTTGTTCAAAATAGTCCTCTTGAGGTGTTAGACATATATCAGTTGGATACACCCTCACAGAACAGATTTTGTAAACTTTTGTTGCCTTCATTTTTCCTATAGCCATTTGATGTACAAGAGTAGTTAGATCATCAAGTCGTCTTTGAAGAAAAGAGACATTTACCTCATTTACATGCCAAGACGAATGGTCCAATCTATTCTCAAATTGTTTTGAATTTGACGTCATGTTTGTAATTAAATTTTGGGTTATTTCATGTGTTTTGTTAGCTAATGCTCCACCACTAGTTACATCAATCATATTCCTATCATTTGATAGGAGTCTTTCATAAAAATATTGAATAAGAAATTAGTCATTAATTTGGTGATGTAGACAGCTTGCATAATTTTTTTTAAAGTGCTCCCAATATTCGTATAAAGACTTTCCATTATGCTACTTAATGCCACAGATTTCTTTCCTTATACTAGCAACTCTTGATGCTGGAAAAAATTTATCCAGAAATAGCCTTTTCATCTTATGCCAAGTGGTAATACTTCCACCAGGAAGATAATAAAGCCAATCTTGTGCACATCTTTCAAAGAAAATGGAAAAGATCTCATCTTGATTTATTCTTTGGTTACTTCATTTGGTTTCATACTTGTGCACACCACATGAAATTCCTTTAAATGTTTATGAGGATTTTCACCGACAAAGCCATGAAAAATAGGTAAAAGATGGATTAGTCTAGATTTTCATTCAAATGTAGTATTAACATCTAAATTAGGAAAAGCAATGCAGTGTGGTTGTTGATTCAAATTTGGAGCAGCAAGCTCTCTTAAAGTTTGATTCTCAACCATGTTTTCCTCTATTTCGCGAGTAGATTTGTGTGCTTGCAGTCTCCTTTTTGCTTCTTTTCTCAGCTCTTTTGTAGTTTTTTTAATCTCTAGATCAAATTGTAAATTAGTTTGTTTCGAAGATTGCATAACAAACATACAAAGTAAAAACTCCTTGGCAACGACGTCAAAATTTGGTACGTGCTATCGTCGACACCCAAATTAAAATCCTAAATTCCTACAACAAAAATGTAGTAATGGAAAGTAGGGATTCTTCCCTCGAAAAGTTTTAATTATTACATCGTCACAAGGAAATAAAGGGAGCTTTTGCATTGAATGCAAATAATAATTTAAAAACAATAATTTAAAAATTCATCGAAATAATCTAAAACAAATAATCAATTAAACAAATCTTAGTCTACAGTCACATCCACCATTGAAACTACAATTGATCATCAAAACCAAAAATATTAAATTAATTATTTAATTATTCATTGTGGTATTAAATTTACCTATTTTTCCTAATGATTAGTTAACAAAAAACACGTATTCCAATTAATCCTTATTGATTAATAATTTGGATACGATTTCTAATTTAATTAAACAATAGCATTATGAATTAGAAAGACCAATGAAGCAAGACAACACAAATGTATGAATGTTGCATTTAATCCAGTTGATTATTTTCCTAGGATTTACAGTTCCTAACGCAGCAAACGATAAACCTAGTTACCACTTTGATTAGATGGATTGAACAATTACGAATTCAACTCCTAAACTAGCAGTAGATTATATTAATTGATAAACTAGTTGTGTGTCTTAGAAATCAACCAACACAATCATGAAAAATAATTCAGAAAGATAATAAATACTTGAATAATTAAAAAGATACATTAAAAAACAAAAATAAATCTCACAATCATTGTACTTCCATGGTTTTAGATCCCTTCAGCCAAGAGAAAATATTTAGCCACTGTAAACCATATTTAGCTCTTTAATCCTCTAATTACAATGATGAATCCTCAGCAAAATAAAAACAAAAGTATATGTATTTTCTCCCTACTAAAATCTGGAAATAAAAGTCAATCATAATCTCCTAATCCAACCAAGCAAAGGTGATACATATCTTCCTAAAAAGAAAGAAAAAGATATATATTTTAATGTATATCCTTTCTCCAAAAATATTCGTTCTTATCTATCTTAATTGATCCCCTTTTCCAACTAATAATTATCCCTTTTTTAGGAAATAAATCTTGACATTTTGTAGACTTTTTCAGCTGATTTGTACATCCAGATTTAATTTTCAAATTTTGCTTTTGTCATTTCACATACCAACGCCTAGTCAACATCATGACTTTTTGTTGATTCAAAAATCTGCTTTAGTTTTAAACTTCTTGGCCCAACTTACTCCAAAAAATATTCAAAGCTTCCTAAGTGCAAAAGATAAATAATTTCATTAGATTGAATTAAATTTCCACACAAAATAAAGGAATTAAAACTCAAAATAATAGCAATTAACGATGTTATCAGATAATACACACCTAAGTGGTGGTCTATGACTATCTTCAATAGCTTTAACATGTTTATTAGAATTATAGCTATCTTCCAATCTTGATCTGTCGAAAAATAAGATTTGTCAAATCTTTTGGTCGAATATTGAAGTACCATGTTATAGGAACTTTATACACTTCGCTAGGCCTGGAAATGATCCAAGCTGACTCAGTTTCAAAAGTTGATTCAACTCAATTTAACTTGACTCAAATTCGTTTAATTAAAATTAGAATCGAACTTGAGTAAAAAAAATTTGGCTCGTTTTTTAATTAAAGCTGAACTTAAGCCAAAGGGCGTTCGACTTGGTTTAGCTCGAATTCAACTTGATTGAAAAATGCTCTAGTGCAGTTTCTTGAGTAGATACTCTTTCTCTAGTTACAAGTGACTCAATTATTACCATAGTAAGAGCTCCATTAAATTATCTTCAAACATGTTTTTTATATTTTTATATTCTCTAGATTTCATTTTTGTCTTACCATCCTCTAAATAGGGAGGTCATTTTTGGAATATTCTAACTGGACATAGAGATAGGATGATCTTTAATTTTTAATACAGTCTGGATATAATTTGAATCAGCTCGGTCTTGAAAATTGATTAAGCTCGATTTAGCTTGACTCAAATTCCTTTTGATTAAAATTTGAATCAAACTAAAGCCAAAAAATTTAGCTTGTTTTTTAATATGAGCCGAACTAGAGTTAAGGGGTGCTCAGGCTTGGCTCAACTTGAGTCCACCCCTATGCATCGTATGCTTTGAACATGAGGTATGCTAAATTTCACCTAATTTTAATATATACTTTTAGGGTTTAGGGTACCTTAAACCCTAACCCTAAACCCTAAACACTATTAATTTATATAATTGATTATATGATTGTACCTATGATGGAAATGATGAAATGTATGTAATGACATATCTAATTATTTGTATATATTTTTTAACTAAGCCCAAGCCTTTTTGAGCTATTAAATTAATAACATGACAACACACCTAATATAAAATATTTTTTCATTCAACGAAAGTGATAAATGATTATCCATATATTTAGTAACTTTTTCATTATTTTTGGCATTATCAAAAGTAATTAAAAAATAGAATTATTAATGTTATATTCTTAAAAGTATTTGCTAATGCATGATAAATTATAAGACCATCATGTGGATATTCTAAATTTTTAAATGCAATAATTTTTTGCATAACTATAAATCAAAATTAATATAATGAGCAGTTACACATAGATACCCTATATCTTGATTTGTAGTTGTCCATAAATCAGAAGTTATTGAAGTAACACTATTAAAATTATTTAATTCTCCAATAAACTTTAATTTCATTAATTTATAATTTCTCAAGATATCTGACCTAAGAGTTGACCTATTAATTCTTCTAAATGTTGGTTAAATACTATTTTGCATCATCTATTTTAAAATTTTATATTCTACATAACTAAAAAGTTGATCAAAAGCAACTGCATACTTGTTTATGTAGTCTCACATCTTCATTTGATCATATGTGAAAGTTGACATTTCTCTTATATGTCCGAAACTACTCAGACCTCCTATTGAATTGACGCTAGGAAGATCAAATCACAATCGGTAAATGCAATTTGTTTTTACCCTCTAAGCTCTTATAGAATTTTTTTTTACAATAATCAGTAATGTGTCAATGAAGATGCCCCATGCCACTCATACTTGCACATATCAAACAAGAACCACAATGTTCACTTACTACTCGACGAATTATTTTTTCTCCAATTTTTTCCTGTATTTGATTGAAATGCTCCTACATCATTAATGTTTGTTTTCTTTTTCTCTTTTTTAAGTGCAAACTTGTGTTTATACCTCTTTCATTTGTTGGTACTCCACCTATTGTACCTTGTACATCATCAATAATATCATCAGTGCAAATATGATAATATTCAAATAGATTGAATTCATTTGACCTTGGATCAATTTGTAATATTTTGTAATGATAAAATTGAAATAAAAATAAAATTGTAAACACAGAGAATTATTGTTTTTGAATTTAAATAGTTTTCAAAAGAGAGTTAATGAGAGAAAATTGGATTGAGAATCTAATAAAAGAATTGAAATTGAGAAATTTATACATAAAATTCGTAAATAGAGAAGATTTGGGTTATTTATATGGGAGGAAAAAATAAAAAAATTAAAACAATGGTTGTTGGTTAAAGGCCAGTAGTCATTCTAGCTTCTACTTGTGTGGTAGAAGTCCTTGCTTTTACTTGTGGTAGAAGCTTTTGCCTATTGTAGAAGTCATCGGCTTATACCTATTGTAAAAGCCAATTGTCATTTAATTTTTTTTTATTTCTTTAATGTTTGAACAATATTGGGTTGGCCTAGCCTATGGGCCTAATACCTAGGCCCAAAATCCAACTGGAAGGCCCATAGGTTAGGTCAAGCCCTTTAAACCTGACTTTATTTATAGGCTTTTGGTCAAGCCTCCATTTGGCCCGACCTAATTAATATCTCTAGATTGATTCAATCTCTTTGGTTCAATGCAAAATACCTATAAAACATGACCAGTTATCTTAATTCCCTATAACTTACCACCATGATTACGTATGAAACAATAATTCTTTATGCTTTCATTGCTAAATCCTAGTCCATTCAATCTTAGAAATGATATTTATGTTTACTTGTAACCTCTTATAGAGGAGTTGAATGAATTATAAAAGGTAGGGTAGGAGACTTATGATGTTTCATTTATGGAAAGTTTTCAGTTGTAAGCAACTATTATAAAAGACAATAAGCAATACTATATGTACTCATTTTGAGTATACAAATTGTTATTCACTTATGTGTGTCATCATGTGATTGAATATTATTTTATCTTTAATTTAAAATGACACAATCACATAATCACAAACGTCAAGTGTGTACTTATTTATGTACTTAAAATAGGCATACATAGTTTTATTATATGGACAATAAATGATTTTCTAGCTTATGGCAATCTTTCTTGTTAGAACACTTATAGTTGTTTTGCATGCCTTTCTTGTAATATAGATACTTGGTCTGGGAGATTAAAAAGTAGTAAAAAAGTTTTCTTTATGAGTCATCAATGTTTCTTACATATGAGCCATAAGTTTCAATTTAATGCAAGATCACTTGATGGGACTACTGAATTGAGATATTCTCATGTGCCATCCTTTGGGTTAGAAATTTTGGATCAATATTAAAAATATTGACTTTACTTCTGGGAAGATGAACAATAGGGATAGGAAAAGCATTTTTTTTTTTAAATTGCCTTACTGATAGTATAATTTAATATGACGTAACATTAATGTGATGCATATAAAGAAGAATGCTGTGATAATGTGATGAATACTATACTCAATACTATAAGGAGTCAAAGGATAACATAAAAGCTCATCATGACTTGGAAGAGATGAATATAAGAAAATATTTATGGCCTTAACAACCAGATTTTGGAAGAACATATTTGCCTCTCTCATGTTATACTATGGCTCCAAATGAGAAATTCTTTTTAAAGTTTTGGAGAATGTGTTATTCTTTAAACATATAAAGATGTGCTCATAAACAACACAATTTTTCTGGTCTTAAAACCCATTATTGCCTTTCATGTCTTAACCACAAGGTTTTATTGATTCTTCAAAACCTAAATATGTGTACAAGTTGAAAAAGACTTTTTATGTCTCTAAATGGGCTCCTCGGTTTCAATATGAAAAACTTAGAGATGTCTTTATAGCCAAAGGTTTCTCAAATTCCAAGGATGAATTTAGTCTATTCTTTCTCAAGTCTGAAAAGGTTACTATTTTTGTTTTAGTCTATGTAGATGACATACTATTGACAAGTGCAAATTCTTCCTTTATTTAGGATCTTGCTTTTGAATTGATTATGACATCTATATTGAAAACTCAAGGAGAACTGAGTTACTTTCTAGGATTTGAGGCATATAGAATTAATAAAGGTCTACATCTTTGCCAGTCAAATTATGCTTATGATTTGTTGCTTAAAACTCAATGTAAACACCCAATTTTAGTACTACTCATATGTTTGTTGGTGTGAAACATTTTTCTTCTAAGGATAATGGCTTATATGAAAACCTTAGACTATACGAAAAAACTATAGAAGCACTTTAGTATCTAACAATGATAAGATCTTATATGTCATATGTTGTGAATAAGTTGAGCCGGTTTTTTAAGTCCCCAACTTAGCAACAATGACAAACATGTATAAGGTATTGAGGTATTTGAAAGGAACAATACATTATGAGTTATCGTTTAAACTGTTTGCCTTAATGAGTATAAATGCTTCTATTGATGCTAATTAGGTAAAAATCTAAGTGATAAATGATCCATCGGTGGTTATTGTGCTTTTAGGGCAACAACTTAATTCAGTGGAGTTCTAAGAAGAAAAAAACAGTTGCTCTTTCTTCAATTGAGGTAAAATATAGAGCAATGAGTTAAGTTTCCATTGACCATGAGTTAGCTAGGTTCAAAAGTCTACTCATTTATGTTACAAATGTTGTTGTATGGTGTGATAACCAAAATGTTAGGTCTCTAGCCTCAACTCCAGTGTTTCACAGTTGAACCAAACATATTGTTGAGTTTAACTCTTCATATTTATAATTACACCTCACATCTCAATTGTTACACCGTACTTGAATGTTTAAAAAAACTACACAATCTCATATGTTCTCCACACTAATTGGTCTTGTCATGATGTTAAGAAAAAAAGTGGTGATAAAAGGAATCCTTGAACCTTGAGGCATGAGGAAGAAGGTCATCTTATCTCCATATGGACTTATGTTTTAAGGATAAAAAACAAACGAGAAATAAGTTGTAAAATTTGTGAGATCTCTTAAAGCTTCATCCCAAGGGCATAACAGATTAAAGTATATTTGTGGCCCTACTTAGCAGTTTATAGGGTATTTGTATAACTTTATTTTGGGGAAAACCTATCTCTTATCTTATGTTATTGTCGTTAAAACTGAAATTGGAAATGTTATAAGTTATACCAATTGCCAATGGGAATTTTTGACACAACAAAATTAAAAAAATTGTAACGAGGCATGCTGTTGTTGTAGATTGACATTTTGGGTATAAGATTGGTTTTCTCCAAAGCTTGGGCTTTGATTTAAGTGTCGAATGCTTAAAGCATATTTTCAAATGGTGCAGCAGCCTTTCTTGACTAAAGTCGATTATATAGTATAAATAGGCCATCAAGGCATTATACCAAATTTAGAGTCCGTGAGTTGGTCAAAGTCAAAAGAAAGGAATTTAAAAGGAAAATCCAAGAGGATGAATCATTGAATTATAATTATAATGTACGAGTTGTATGACTGCCCGGGGCATGCCCACTAATGCGTTCACGTAGAAAATCCAAATATTGGCCTGCATTTTGCAAATTTATATAGGGAAAAGGACAATTTCTCACCTAAGTTTTAAATTAATCGTAAAAGTATACCCATGATAAAGAAAATTCTAAATATCTACCTATAGTTTAATCTGTTAGAATACATCCACATATTTTCTGTTAGGGTTAAGGGTCAAATTCGTTATTTCATCAATAATATTAAAATAATTATAATTTTATCTCATTTTCCTCTTTAATTTAAAAAACTAACATTTTTTCCTTGAATTAAGTTTTTACTTTTTTCCCTTGAAATCTAGCCACTTTCTCCGACGATAGCCGACTGATGACAGGGAGTTTTCATCCAGAGATCGACCTCTTTTCCAAGGATGATGACTGTCATCTAGATCTAGACGATGTTTGGTTATCCAAATCTTTGGACGATGGAGAATCATCTATTATAGATGATGCTTCGTTGTCCATTCTGGACAACAAGTGTCATCCTCATCGGACGACAAGAGTCATCTAGAATGGATGATGAGCATCGTCCAGAGAATGGATGACATTCCATCGTTCGGTGAAGGTCGACAAGCGTCATCCAGATTTGGACGATCCTCATCACTCTCCCTTCAGCCACATCTTCATTGTTGGTCGGAGGGAGAGTGAAAAAAAAATTAGGGATTTGGGGGGGTGAAAGTCACTTTTCAAAGTTCAGGCATAGGCATAAAATGTTAATTTTTAAAATCGGAGGGAAAATGTGATAAAATTATATAACTTTAATATAAACAGTAAAATGATGGTTTTACCCCTATATTTAACAAAAAACTTAACAGCCATTTAGAAATGGGTAAGTGTTTAGATTTTTCATTTGTTATGGGTATACTTTTTAGATTAGACTAAAACTTAGATGGGAAATAGTTCTTTTCCCATTTATGATTTCACCACTTCAGCTGGCCATCAACGAAAGATCAATGAATTGTTTCTCATGGGAGGAATATCTATTTTCTTTAATGTTGCACAAAGAAATAATTGCCCTTTATGACATCTGCGAGGAAATACAGTTTCTAGAATATTTCTGTCGTGATTATTCTCAATAATGATAAATTGACTTTCTTAGCTTTGCTTATGTACAGGAGATTTTCACACGAAACCCCAATGCTTTCTTAAATCCACGCTGAACCCAAATTTTTGAAAATGCATTAACAAAAAATCAAATTCGTTAATAGCACCAGTGACCTTCAATAAGCATAATTATTTTGTAAGAGTTTGATTGCTAACAGAGAAAGTGTGGAAGTAGTTAGCAGATCTAGCAGCAAAGGATAGTTGAGAATATTCATAGAGCCACTCATATTGAATCTTGATAAGACTAGATAAATCTTCTATGGAAAAGAAAGTGTTTGGTTGCTCAGATTTGCAGGAAAAATTTGGCCAAAAGACTTATTCCCACCCAAGGTATAGTAAAGTCCAAAACACACATCTATTAACTTTAAAAAACTCAAACATCTACTTATTACTAAACTTCTATTATAATTTTTTGTTAAGGTCAAGAGTATAACCGTTATTTTACTAATAATATTAAAAAAATTATAATTTTCTTTTATTCCCCCAGATTTAAAAACCAACAAGTTCACCCAATTTTCAAAATTTTTCTAGTTTTGAAGAGTAGCTCCCCCCCCCCTCAAATCCCAAGGTTTCTTCCCCTCCTCTCCTACGATAACAACAGTGGAGAAGAGACGATGATAGACATCTTTTCGTCTTCATCGACAAAGAGACGTCAATGAAAACGTCTCTTCATCGATGAAAATGAAGTGTCAATGAAAAGACATCTCTTCATCTCTTCATCGATGAAGATGAAAAGACGTCTATCGCCATCTCCTCTCAGTTGCCACCATTGCCAGATGGTCATCGGAGAGGAAGGGAAGAAACCTAGGGATTTGGGGGTGAAAAAACTACTTTTCAAAAATTGAAAAAATTTTGAAAATAGGGTGAAATTGTTAGTTTTCAAAATTTGAAAGAAAAAAGGATAAAATAATAATTTTTTTAATATTACTGATAAAATGATGGTTTTATCCTTAATCTTAACAAAAAATTCTAATAGAAAATTGAGTAATAGGTAGGTGTTTGGGTTTTTGAAAGTTAGTTGTTATGTATTTGAGATTTTACTATAACTTGGGTGGGAATAAATCTCTTGGCTGAAAAAATTTCCGTAGCTCTAATACCATAAAAGAAAACAAAGTTTGCTTAAAATTATGATTTCATTCAATAATAATAAGCTAAGTTCCCTAGCTTAGCTTATATGTGGTGGCTTAACATAAAGTTATGTAAGCAAAACATAAAAGTTAAAACAAATATTGTTTACTAGTAAGCCACACATTGCTAAACATTAGTGCTGACTTAGCATAATTATGCAACAATCTAAAATCATGGAAACATTTACTTTAAACAGGCTCACCACTTCACTTTACTGAAATGGTGAGACCATCTAATAAAATAATGGTGATAACTGTGCATTAATTTTATCAACAAACACCATCATATGAATTAGTTTTTACTAATTATTATAGACAGGAATTATTATATGGTTTTCACCTCTTTTTTTTTTTTTTCCATACAAATAAGAATATTAAATCAGCATTACATTTTATTAAGGGGACAAAATTACCAGGGTATAGTCAATCCAAAGAAAGGAAGAAATCGTCCGTCGGAACTTAGAATAGTAAAAAAAAAATGACACATTTAGTAAAATCAGGACAAATGGATTAACGTAGAATAGTCAAAGACTGAGAAGGCTCATGGCTTGAACCTAAACCTGCACCCGTATATAGCAATACACATTGTTCCCATTCTTCGTGCAAATTCTGTAATCCGGAAGTTAAATCTTGAGCTATTTTGTACCTCAGCTCCCATGGCAATAAGCTTTCTCCTTTGAAAAGATGGAAATCCAAGCTGCCATTAGGCATAAATTCATAAACAAGAAGAAGATTCCTTTTCTCAAGGCACCAACCCAGAAGTTGCACCAGATTTCTATGCCTCAGTCTAATAATGATTTTCACCTCTGACGCATACTCCCTCATCCCTCGTTTAGACTCTTTGGAAACCTTCTTAACTGCAATATAAGAGTTTGTGTCCCTCATAAATCCTCTATAAACCCCGCTAAATCCTCCCTGTCCTAACTTGTTTTCATCATTGAAATTATCTGTAGCGCTTGCTAATTGTTCAGAAGAAAACTTCTTAGGTCAGTTCCTCTTTGAAATTCATCATCCATATTTTCTTCGTCTTTCCCATCTCTCTTCCTACCAAAGAAAGACATCCGAACCAAACTAAACCCAGCAATTAACAAACCGCCACCAATACCCAATCCCACTGCCAGTCCTGTTTTGCTGCTCCTCCTAACGGCAGAAAGATTTAGGCTCGTTGGTATTCCTATGCTAGTTGAATCACGGTCTTCTAAGCTTGAACTGAACTCCCACGAGTTAATTGTATGAGTTGCAGTTGCATTTCCAGTTGCCCCAGAGAAACCAAAAGTTACAAACTCAGGTAAATAAAGCCTCAAATCGACTTTATAAAACCAGTAAATTCAACTGTCAAATTCTTTGTACTAGAGTTATAACTGATCCATGCCTCGTTCCTTCTTCCACCCTTGACATCACTCCACCATATCACAGTTTTCAAAGATTGCAAAGAGTTGATGTCAATACCTACATGTTCAGGGACGCCGGGCGGATCACAGTGATTTTCATAAATATCAAACTCAACTGCAACAAACGGATCGGATGTAGAATTTATTCGCTCAACACCATTTGCAAGACCAAAAGATCCTCCTCTCCTTGCGTTCACCAGAATTATTGAACCCTGAGGAGCCAAAAAGAAGGCCAACCCATCTCCATAAGAACTTCTATTTTGAGAATAGATGACAAATGAGAAATGAGTGGTAAAGTCTGTGAGATTTCCGGTATCATTGTCCCAAAGGTGCAGAGGTTTATAATACGTGGCCCGACCAAACATGCCAGTTCCTGAGGAAAGTAGAATTACTAGGTTTTGTCATGTTTGTGGGATTCATTAATTAAAATATATTCTTATCATTTTCAAAGCTAAGACAAGAGCTGGACAATTTATTAGACTATAATTAGGGCTAATAACCGGTGGCGGCAGCATTCCTAGCTAATTATAAAACGGCCAAAAGACTTAATCCCACCCAATGTTTGGTGTACTCCGAAGCTTCCACCCACAAAGTATCAAAAACTTAAGTACTCATATTTTTGTTAAAATTCTAAAATGGTTATTTAACATCAAATACCCACCCACAAGCATAAAATCGTTATTTAACAAAAAATTTAAAAAAACTAAAATTGTTATCTCATTTTCCTCTTAATTTAAAAAATTAACAATTTCTCCCACCAAATTTTAAAAAGTTACATTTTCCCCGATGGTTTTTTTTTTATTCACCACTTTTCGACGATCACTTCATTTTGGTCATCCGCTAGCCTTCTCACCATCTGTCTCCCTAGTGGTTTCCTAACATGCAAACCACTCAAAATCTAACTGAAATGGTCGGACAATGTTGCATAGATTTGTGTGATATCACACAATCTATACATCGACCAAACGACATACAAACATGTACATCGTCGTTTGTGCATCATCCTATTGACACACAGATGGCTAGACAATACACAACTTCGTGCAACATTACACAAATCTATGCAATGTCGTCCTACTATTTCAATTGAATTTTGGATGGTTTCTATGCCAGGAAAGCACTAGGGACTGAGATGGTGAGAAAACCAATCAATGATCGAAGTTAAGTGGTCGTTGGAAAGTGGTGACTAGAAAAAATTAAACCCTGCAGAGAAAATGCAACTCTTCAAACTTTGAATGGGAGAAAATTGTTGGTTTTTTAAATTGAGAAAATGAGATAAAATTTTAGTTTTTAAAATCTTTTTATTTAAATGATGGTTTTACTTTTAACCTTAATGAAAAATTTTAATAGAAAAGTGAGTATTTGAGTTTTTGATATCTTATGGGTAGGAATGTGGAAATATATCATTTGAGTTTTGGATATCCTACTATTTCAATTGAATTTTGGGTGGTTTCCATGCTAGGAAAGCACTAGGGGCAGAGATGGTGAGAAGACCAATCAATGATCAAAGTTAAGTGGTCGTTGGAAAGTGGTGACTAGAAAAAATTAAACCCTACAGAGAAAATGCAACTCTTCAAACTTTGAATGGGAGAAAATTGTTGGTTTTTTAAATTGAGAAAATGAGATAAAATTTTAGTTTTTAAAATCTTTTTATTTAAATGATGGTTTTACCTTTAACCTTAATGAAAAATTTTAATAGAAAAGTGAGTATTTGAGTTTTTGATAACTTATGGGTAGGAATGTGGAAATATATCATTTGAGTTTTTGATATCCTACTATTTCAATTGAATTTTGGGTGGTTTCCATGCTAGGAAAGCACTAGGGGCAGAGATGGTGAGAAGACCAATCAATGATTGAAATGGAGTGACTAGAAAAAATTAAACCCTAGGGAGAAAATGCAACTCTTCAAACTTTGAATGGGAGAAAATTGTTGGGTTTTTAAATTGAGAAAATGAGATAAAAATTAAATTTTTTAAATCTTTTTATTTAAATGATGGTTTTACTTTTAACTTTAATGAAAAATTTTAATAGAAAAGTGAGTATTTGAGTTTTTGATATCTTATGGGTAGGAATGTGGAAATATATCAAACCTTGGATGGGAATATGTCTTTTGGCCTTGTAAGATTGAATGAGTCAAAAGGAATGAAAAATAGAAGGAAGAAACCTAAAAGCAGCTACTAAGTATTGGTAATGTTGGCATTCAACGTCTAGGAGGCTAAAGTTAATTTTGGAGGGCATTTTAGCTTCTCATATAACAATATCATGGTTGTCTACTGATGCCTATATGACCAATAAATGGTCTACAATCTACAAATATTATAAGGTTCAAATTCACAAATCTGTTTTACAAATGCATTCTTATTTTTGCCTATATTAGGCACTAAAGACTTGATCATTCACAAGCAATAAGACTTCTATTGTCATTACAAATATCATATGAAAGTGACATAAAGTTTGATAAAAAGGATAAAAGACTTCTATTGCGTT
Organism: Mangifera indica; assembly: GCF_011075055.1. NCBI lineage: Eukaryota > Viridiplantae > Streptophyta > Magnoliopsida > Sapindales > Anacardiaceae > Mangifera > Mangifera indica. The sequence goes on from NC_058140.1 coordinate 10,346,648, forward strand.
GCATTAGTAATACTCAAGGTAATGCATGTGCTAAAATACTCTAATTAGAGAATTTATATGTAAAGAGCTCACATTTCTACTAAGATACTTTGGATAAAATCTACATTGACTTTAAATTGATTCAACATTAGGCTCCTATTTGCCGATTCAGTCTAGAAAACTTCTATGTTATCAGGAGGTCAAATTTGGATAAACATTGATTATGCTTTTGCAAACAAACTCTGCATCAAGAGTTTTAAAATGAATAGAATTTTCAATCTATTAAATGTATACAAATCCATATAAGGTGGATCCAACAACCTAAAATTAGGTTATACTTTTCCTTATTATTACATTAAGTATGAATATATTATGTTGAAAAACAACACTCATCTTGTAACACCAAATAACAATAGTACCAGATATTAAGACATCTATCTCTTTAAAACAACTTCTCAACAAAGCAATTTTTATGGATAAATAACTAAGTGTCCTATATTCTGATTTAGTAAAAATGACTATCATTACCTTTTTCATTTAGAACTCCATAGGATCAAATTATATTCCAAATAAACATAGAATTCACTGGTGGACTTTCTGTCTCATAAACTCCCATCCTAATTTGCATAATAGGCTTCTAAAGTTACTAAAGAAGTTGGTTTAAATAGAATGTCATGTTGTAATGTTCCCTTGACATATCGCAAGACTCTCTTCATAACTTGCCCTTGTAATTGATAAGGATCCTTAAGAACTTGACTCAATTTATTTACAACAAAAGAAATATCATGTCTGATTAGGGTTAAATATTGTAGTGCCTTTATTATGCTCCTATATTGGGTTGGACTGTTATACTAATCATTGTCACAAAATTAACATTATAGAACATGGGTTTGAATCTTGCATGTGAGTCTTAATCAACTATTTTGCTAGCATACATAAATTTCTTCTAATGTTCTATGGGTTTCCAAGCCAAGAAAATAACTTAATTCACCCTAGTTCTTTAAAGCAAATTGATTATTTAAATATGAAACTATTGCTTTTGTATACATTAAATCAAGACTAGTAAGTAGTATATATCATTCACATAAATGAGTACAAAATTTGAACCCTTTCTCCTTTGAGAATGAAGAGACTTGAGTCTTGAGTCTACAACTGAATTAATAAAACCTTTATTGATCATGGCTTTTTTAAGTTGTTAGTGTATGTCCTAAGAACCATTTATGTTTTTGGTTTCAAAGCATTTCATCTTGTATATATGTATACGTTATTTTGTTTATATACGTAAATTGCTTTCTTTATTAGTTTTAAATATGAAGTATATATATAAACTATCTAGATAATTCATTTAATCAGTAAAACAGATTATCAAATTGTTCTCTACAGACGTGATATTGATAAGACAATAATATCATACAGTAGGCATATTTAATACTTCTATTGAATATTATGAGTTGATATTAGTACGAATAATAATGATGGTCATATTACTATCTGATAATAGTATGAATTAATAGTTAATGAACTGTTTTTTGAATGTGACTAATTACCAATAAATCAAATGGACATTGCAATGTGAGTAATGACTTATTGTATGATTATACTAGTGTATAAAGTAATCCTTTAACCTAAAATATCATGATCAAATCAGATATGAATACGTATAGTTCATATGGTACATAAATACAGAGCTAGTCACATCATGTAAGATAAAACCATTTTGGTCATGTTTTGTTCATATACAAAGATGAATGATAATTAGGAAGGGATTAGTTAACTCGGAGTTATAGGATTCAAAGTATTTGCTAACTCCGTAATTATTTGGTTATGAGTTTTTACATGAATATTGATAAATATTAAAAACAAAATCTCTGACCAAAGTATAATGTAAGTCATACAAAAAACATTGGTGATTACATATTTCAAATATATCAATCAATGATTCAGTAGAATATCAAGATTAGGGTTTTAATAAACCATGAACTGGTACTCAATCAGAATTTGATAATGGAAGGATCTTATCTATATAGAATGTATAATCAGAAAATAAGTTTAACGGAATGTGTCTTCATCATGGTTTAGAGACTATGACACATTGTTAGATATTTACCATAGTTGTTCAGTATTCGAACATATTTTTTAGATCATCTAAAAAGGATTCATAGCTATGTTATGATGAACCTAGATAGTCACACCAATAAACTATGTTTTCAGAGAGATAAAGATTTGATTATTTGAGGATGGCTAACACCTACCAAAGGTAATAAACATAATATCATATAAAGTGTTATATGGATGTGAAATAACATTTTTAAGAATTAAGATGTTCATGAGATAAAATTAAGGTGGGTAATGTATATCTATTATGTAAATTGAGAACTATGCAAGCTATCATGCAAGAATTAAAAATTTGCTAATTAAGTTTGCCATTATAAAAGGGAATAATTAGTTCATTTTAAATACATGAACTCATTTTGCACAAAACACATTATGTTACTAATTTCTCTCTCTAAGTTTTGGCTAAGAGCATTTTGAGCTGGGTTTGGTGTAAATTTTAGAGGTATCACAAGCGAGGTGTTCCACTCCATCATCTCCACCAAAAGAATTATTTTGGAGAAGGTAAAACTCTAACCATTCTCTTGTATCTTTTGAATGCTATTGATTCTTGCTTTCACCAAGCATGCATGTCCATTTCTATCATCATCTTCACCTCTAATTTTTAAAAACTTGTCATACCAAGCTTTAATAGCCTATTTTAAGCCATATAATGCCTTAGGTAGCTTGCAAACATACTATGGCTTTTCACTATCAACAAAACCTTGTGACTTTATTATATACACTTCTTGTAACTTACCATTCAAGAAGGCAACATTATCATTGATTTGATGTATTTTCCAATCGAAAGATACAACCAAAGTAAACATTACTTTTGTGGATACAAGTTAAAGGAAATACTTGTGTGTCAACTAGTGTTAACTCTGGTTGTATTTTCCAACATGGTTATTACCAGTCAAAAGTAAACATCCATTCAATCTATTTTCTATTAAAAAATACAACCATCAATTTATATTTATCAAATATTTTAAAACTCCCTTTTAGCTTTCCTTTGCCATACTCATGACTCATCATCAATAATTTGCACTCATCTTTCAAGGTTTTTTCTTTTTTTTTCTCTTAAGTGTATGTCATCCTTCCTTCTATACTATATTTTTCATTCTTTGTTTGGTATGCATTGTGTTAGGAAACTGGTAATGTACAATTGTAGGTGATTTTGATTTAAAAAAATGGACATACTTACTTTCATAATGTTTTCTTATTTACAATTATTTATGTAGTTAATTAGATCTTGATTTTTTTATAATATCAATGTTTGTTTCCGCATGTGAATGAACTGACAACTTTTGATATAATTCTTGATTATATAATTTGTTTCTTTCAAAAGCACTTTCGTTTTCCCTTAAAAACACCTTCAGTGATTTGCTTTTGTCATGACATATGTTTTGTTTTCTTTCTAAAGTACCTTATATCTTCCTTTTATATAAAGCTTGCACTCAAGTAGATATATATATGTCTTAAAATGATAAACCGGTGTCATGAGTAATTAATCTCATGATTGATGTGTTCATTTTCATCTCCTTGGCAAGAAAGATTTTTGGCTTGACCTATGGCCATATTACAATACAACTCATTCCAACAAACTATAAATTTATTGCTTCATTTATTTCAAATTTCTTCTTTGCAACACATGCAATAGACCGCAATATCTACACATGAAAGCATTGTCGTACATTATATATAAAATTCATATTAATTTTAATTATTTTATTTCAATCCTTTTCGACAACCGTTTTCTCTATTTTTGTACTTCCATCTCAGTTAGTTGCCACTCAGTTTCATCCTTCTACATGCATATTGTGCTCCATGCTTTTTATAGCTCTCTTTTTTAAGATTACAATAGTAATTTCATCTCAGTTGGATACTTTTGATGGATCAAGTATTGTATGTTAAATTAAAGACGTGGTTGATCTTTAAGTTTTAATACAATGTTTGATGATTACGATGTTTGATTATTTTAATAAGTGGGACTGCAAGATAGATGTGATAATAAAATAATACATGAAAGTTAAGAAATTTCAACTCAGTGGGCATAAAAGTGATGATTCATGTGTATATTTGAGTTTTCCTGTTAGCTTGTCCCGTACTTTTATTTTGTAAACTAGTGATTACATATGGTTGCAAGTTAAAACACTAATGTGTCTGATCATTGGATAAGTTTTAATTGTTAAAATTAATGTTTTTTTATATGTATTGACTTTTATGTCTTATCCTTCAACTCATTTAATCATTATATGTGGGATCTTGTTTTACGGTTCATTAAACAAGAAAAAAGAGTGGTTGTTTTGACATATATTTATGTTGAACCTACGATCCATGTGTGCTTTATAGTTTTAATTTTGACGGTATGAACTATGTTGTGGTTATAATTGTAAATAACATGTTTGATGATTTGTTAGTAAGGATGTTTTCATTTAGCACTAGATAAAAAATTATGACACTTGATTATAGTTATACATGTTACTTTTTATATAGGAAAATGTGATTATTTTACTTTCTTTATTATAGGGATAAATGCATAATTCAAATTAATACTTATTTTATTAGTGATCTTTAATGGATAATTGCAAGCGTAGGAGATGGATGAATTTTGATGCACTAAATAACAAATACCTTGAGAAAGTGAATAGCTTTATAAATATTGCATTTAGAAATAAAACAATTGATGAAAAAGTTTCGTGTCCTTGCAAAAAAAATGAAACATGACCTTTATAAAAAAATGACTTTATTTATAGGCTTCTGGCCAAGCCTCAATTTGGCTGGACCCAATTAACATCTCTAGATTGATTCAATCTCATTGGGTCAATGCAAAATACTTATAGAACATGACCAGTTATCTTAATTCCCTATAACTTACCACCATGATTACGTATGAAACAATAATTCTTTATGCTTTCATTGCTAAATCCTAGTCCATTCAATCTTAGAAATGATATTTATGTTTACTTGTAACCTCTTATAGAGGAGTTGAATGAATTATAAGAGGTAGGGTAGGAGACTTATGATGTTTCATTTATGGAAAGTTTTCAGTTGCAAGCAACTATTTTAAAGACAATAAGCAATACTATATATACTCATTTTAAGTATACAAATTGTTATTCACTTATGTGTGTCATCATGTGATTGAATATTATTTTATCTTTAATTTAAAATAACCCAATCACATAATGACAAACGTCAAGTGTGTACTTATTTATGTACTCAAAATAGGCATACATAGTTTTATTATATGGACAATAATTGATTTTCTAGCTTATGGCAATCTTTCTTGTTGGAACACTTATAGTTGTTTTGCATGACCTTCTTGTAATATAGATACTTGGTCTAGGAGATTAAGTTGTAAAAAAGTTTTCTTTATGAGTCATCAATGTTTCTTGCATATGAGCCATAAGTTTCAATTTAATGCAAGATCACTTGTTGGTAGTGCTGAATTGAGATATACTCATGTGCCAACTTTTGGGTTAGAAATTTTGGATCAATATTAAAAATATCGACTTTACTTGTGGGAAGATGAACAAGGAAGTTACAAGGAAAATAAGGGTATTTTTTTTTTAAATTGCCTTGCTGAAAGTATAATTTAATATGACCTAACATTAATGTTATGCATATAGAGAAGAATGCTTGAGATAATGTGATAAATACTATACTCAATACTAATAAGGAGTCAAAGGATAACATAAAAGCTCGTCATAACTTGGAAGAGATGAATATAAGAAAATATTTATTGCCTTAACAACTAGATTTTGGAAGAACATATTTGCCTCTCTCATGTTATACTATGGCTCCAAATGAGAAATTCTTTTTAAAGTTTTGGAGAATGTTTTATACTTTAAACATATAAAGATGTGTTCATAAACAACACAATTTTTCTGGTCTTAAAACCCATTATTGCCTTTCATGTCTTAACCACAAGGTTTTATTGATTCTTCAAAACCTAAATATGTGTACAAGCTGAAAAAAAATTTTTATGTCTTTAAATAGGTTCCTAGGTTTCAATATGAAAACTTAGAGATGTCTTTATAGCCAAAGGTTTCTCAAATTCCAAGGATGAATTTAGTCTATTCTTTCTCAAGTCTGAAAAGGTTTTTGTTTTAGTCTATGTAGATGACATATTACTGACAAGTGCAAATTCTTCCTTTATTTAGGATCTTGCTTTTGAATTGAATATGACATCTATATTGAAAACTCATGGAGAACTGAGTTACTTTCTAGGATTTGAGCCATATAGAAGTAGTAAAGGTCTGCATCTTTGCCAGTCAAATTATGCTTATGATTTGTTGCTTAAAACTCTATGTAAACACCTAATTCTAGTACTACTCATATGTTTGTTGGTGTGAAACATTTTTCTTTTGAGGATAGTGGCTTATATGAAAACCTTAGACTATACGAAAAAACTATAGAAGTACTTCAGTATCTAACAATGATAAGATCTTATATGTCTTATGTTGTGAATAAGTTGAGCCAACTTTTTAAGTCCCCAACTTAAAAACAATGACAAACATGTATAAAGGTGTTGAGGTATTCGAAAGGAACAATTTATTATGTGTTATCGTTTAAATTGTTTGCCTTACTGAGTATGAATGATTCTATTGATGCTAATTAGGCAAAAATCTAAGTGATAAATGATTCATCAGTGGTTATTGTGCTTTTAGGGCAACAACTTAATTTAGTGGAGTTCTAAAAAGAAAAAAGTGGTCGATCTTTCTTCAATTGAGGTAGAATACAGAGCAATGAGTTAAGTTTCCATTGATCATGAGTTAGCTTGGTTCAAGAATCTACTCATTTTTGTTACAAATGTTGTTGTATGGTGTGATAACCAAAATGTTAGGTCTCTAGCCTCAAATCCAATGTTTCATAGTTGAACCAAACATATTGTTGAGTTTAACTCTTCATATTTACAATTACACCTCACATCTCAATTGTTACACCGTATTTGAATCTTTCGAAAAACTACACAATCTCATATGTTCTCCAGACTAGTTGGCCTTGTCATGATGTTGAAAAAAAAAACGATGATAAAATGAATCCTTGAACCTTGAGGCATGAGGAAGAAGGCCATCTCATCTTCATATTGACTTTTGTTTTGAGAATAAAAAACAAAAGAGAAATAAGTCGTAAAATCTATGAGATCTCTTAAAGCTTCATCCCAAGGTTATAACAGATTAAAGTATATACGTGGCCCGACTTAGGAGTTCTTAGGGTATTTGTATAACTTTATTTTGGGGAAAACCTGCCTCTTATGTTATGTTATTATCGTTAAAACTGAAATTGGAAATGTTATAAGTTATACCAATTGCCAATGGGAATTTTTGACACAACAAAATTATAACGACGCATGTTGTTGCTGTAGATTGACATTTTGGGTATACGATTGGTTTTCTCCAAAGCTTGGGCTTTAATTTAAGTGTCGAATGCTTAAAGCATATTTTCAAATGGTGCAACAACCTTTCTTGACTAAAGTCGATTATATAGTATAAATAGGCCATCGAGGCATTATACCAAATTTATTGGCAGCTCTCTTCTCTTATACAAAGTAGAGTCCGTGAGTTAGTCAAAGTCAAAAGAAAGGAATTTAAAAGGAAAAACCAAGAGGATGAATCATTGAATTATAATTGTAATGTACGAGTCGTATACTGCCCGGGGCATACCCACTAATGCGTTCACGTAGAAAATCCAAATAGTGGCCTGCATTTTGCAAATTTATATAGGGAAAAAGACAATCTTTCACCTAAGTTTTAAACTAATCGTAATATACCCAGTACAAAGAAAATTCTAAATACCCACCTATAGTTTAATTTGTTAAAGCACATCCACATATTTTCTATTAGGTTAAGGGTCAAATTCGTTATTTTATTAATAATATTAAAATAATTATAATTTTATCTCATTTTCCCTCTTTAATTTAAAAAATTAACATTTTCCCCTAAATTAAGTTTTAAAAAATTCAGTTTTCCCCTTTGAAATCCAACCACTTTCTACGAGGATGACCAACTGATGACAGAGGAGTTTTCATCCAAAGGTCGACCTCTGGACGACCATCGTCATCCAAGGATGATGACTGTCATCTAAATTTAGACAACACTTGATCATCCAGATCTCTAGACGATGGAGAATCGTCTATTCTAGATAACGTTTCGTCATCTATTCTAAATAACAAGCGTTGTCCTCACTAGACGATGAGGGTCATCCAGAATGGAAGATAAGCGTCGTCCAGGGAATGGATGACACTCTATTGTCCAGTGAAGGTTGACACTCTATCTGGATGATGCTCGTCACTCTCCCTTCAGCCACGTCGTCGTTGTTGGTCGGAGGGAGAGTGAAAAAAAATTAGGGATTTGAGGAGGTGAAAGTCATTTTTCAAAGTTCAGGTATGGGAATAAAATATTAATTTTTAAAATCGGAGGGAAAAATGTCATAAAATTATATAACTTTAATATAAACAGTAAAATAGTGGTTTTACCCCTATATTTAACAAAAAACTCAACGACCGTTTAGAAATAGGTGAGTGTTTGAGTTTTTCATCTGTCATGGGTATACTTTTGAGATTGGGTTGAAACTTGGGTGGGAAATAGTCCTTTTCCCATTTATATATTGATTTCACCACTTCTCATGGCCATCAATGAAAAATCAATGAATTGTTTCTCATGGGAGGAATATCTATTTTCTTTAATGTTACACAAAGAAATAATTGCCCTTTATGGCATCTGCGAGGAAAGACAGTTTCCAAAATGTTTCTGTCGTGATTATTCTCAATAATGATAAATTGAGTTTCTTAGCTTTGCTTATGTACAGGAGATTTTCACACAAAACCCCAATGCTTTCTTAAATCCACACTGAACCTCAATTTTTGAAAATGCATTATCAAAAAATCAAATTCGTTAATAACACCATTGACCTCCAGTAAGCATAATTATTTTGTAAGAGTTTGATTGCTAACAGAGAAAGTGTGGAAGTAGTTAGCAGATCTAGCAACAAAGGATAGTTGAGAATATTCATATAGCCACTCATCTTGAATCTTGATAAGACTAGATAAATCTTCTATGGAAAAGAAAGTGTTTGGTTGCTTAGAAATTGCAGGAAAAAATTGGCTAAAAGACTTATTCCCACCCAAGGTATAGTGAAGTTCAAAACACACATCCATTAACTTTAAAAAACTCAAACATCCACACATTACTAAACTTCTGTTATAATTTTTTGTTAAGATCAATAGTAAGACTGTTATTTTACTAGTAATATTAAAAAAATTATAATTTTATTATATTTTCCTATATTTTAAAAACTAACAATTTCACCCAATTTTCAAAATTTTTCTAGTTTTGAAAAGTAGCTCCCCCCCCCCCCCCAAAATCCCTAGGTTTGTTCCACTCCTCTCTTGCGATAGAAACAGTGGAGAAGAGACGATGAAGAGACATTCAAACATGTACATCATTGTTTGTGCATCATCCTATTGATGCATAGATAACTAGACAATACACAACTTTGTGCAACATTACCCAGATCTATGCGATGTTGTCCTACTATTTCAATTGAATTTTGGGTGGTTTCCATGCCAGGTTAGCACTAGGGACAGAGATGGTGAGAAGACCAATCAACGATCAAAATGGAGTGGCAGTCAGAAAGTGGTGACTAGAAAAAATTAAACCATAAGGAGAAAATGCAACTCTTCAAACTTTGAATGGGGGAAAATTGTTAGTTTTTTGAATTGAGAAAATGAGATAAAATTTTAGTTTTTTAAATCTTTTTATTTAAATGATGGTTTTACCTTTAACCTTAATGAAAACTTTTAATAGAAAAGTGAGTATTTGAGTTTTTGATATCTTGTGGGTAGGAATGTGGAAATATACCAAACCTTGGATGGGAATAAGTCTTTTGGCCTTGTAAGATTGAATGAGTCAAAAGGAATGAAAAATAGAAGGGAAAAACCTAAAAGCGGCTACTAAGTATTGGTGGTGTTGGCATTCAACGTCTAGGAGGCTAAAGTTAATTTTGGAGGGCATTTTAGCTTCTCATATAACAATATCATGGTTGTCTACTGGTGCCTCATCATATTGACTAACGGGGTACATCATTAGATGTTACAAATAAGTGGTCTACAATCGACAAATATTGTAACATTCAAATTCACAAATCTATTTTACAAATGCATTCTTATTTTTGCCTATATTAGACACTAAAGACTTGATCATTCACAAGCAATAAGACTTCTATTGTCATTACAAATATCATATGAAAGTGACACAAAGTTTGATAAAAACGATAAAAGACTTCTATTGCGTTGCATTAGTAATACTCAAGATAATGCATGTGTTAAAATACTCTAATTGGAGAATTTATGTGTAAAGAGCTCACATTTCTACTAAGATACTTCAGATAGAATCTACAGTGACTTTAAATTGATTCAACATTAGGCTCTCATTTGCCGATTCAGTCTAGAAAACTTCTATGTTATCAGGATGTTAAATCTGGATAAACATCGATTATGCTTTTGCAAACAAACTCTGCATCAAGGTTTTAAAATAAATAGAATTTTCAAGAGTTTTAAAATAAATAGAATTTTCAAGAGTTTTAAAATAAATAGAATTTTCAATCTATTCAATGTATACAAATCCATATAAGGTGGATCCAACAACCTAAAATTAGGTTATACTTTTCCTTATTATTACATTAAGTATGAATATATTATGTTGAAAGCAGTAGTCATATTATAACACCAAATAACAATAGTACCAGATACTGGGACATCTATCTCTTTAAAACAACTTCTCAACAAAGCAATTTTTATGGATATCTAACTAAGTGTCCTATGTTCTGATTTAGTAAAAATGACTATCATTACCTTTTGTTTTTTAGAACTCCATAGGATCAAATTATATTCCAAATAAACATAGCATTCACTGGTGGACTTTTTGTCTCATAAACTCCCAACCTAATTTGCATAATAGGCTTCTAAAGTTACTAAAGAAGTTGGTTTAAATAGAATGCCATGTTGTAATGTTCCCTTAACATATCACAAGACTCTCTTCATAGCTTGCCCTTGTAATTGATAAGGATCCTTAAGAACTTGACTCAATTTATTTACAACAAAAGAAATATCATGTCTAGTTAGTGTTAAATATTGTAGTGCCTTTATTATGCTCCTATATTGGGTTGGATTGTTATACCAATCGTTGTCACAAAAATAACATTATAGCACATGGGTTTGAATCTTACATGTGAGTCTTAATCAACTATTTTGGCTAGTATACATAAATTTCTTCTAATGTTCTATAGGTTTCCAAGCCAAGAAAATAACTTAATTCACCCAAGTCCTTCAAAGCAAATTGATTATTTAAATATGAAACTATTGCTTTTATATACATTAAATCAAGACTAGTAAGTGGTATCTCATTCACATAAATAAGTACAAATTTTGAACCCTTTTCTCTTTTGAGAATGAAGAGACTTGAGTCTTAAGTCTACAACTGAATTAATAAAACCCTTATTGATCAAGGCTTTTTTAAGTTGTTAGTGTATGTACTAAGAACCATTTCTATTGTTGGTTTCAAGGCATTTTATCTTGTATATATGTAATTATGATTTATTAAATAAAAGAATATGTTATTTTGTTCATATACGTAAATTGTTTTTTTTATTAGTTTCAAATATAAAGTATGTATATAAACTATTTAGATAACCATTTAATCAGTAAAACAAGGTTAACAAATTGTTCCCTATAGACGTGATATTGATTAGACAATAATATCATACAGTAGGCATATTTAATACTTTTGTTGAATATTATGAGTTGATATTAGTACGGATAATAATAGTGGTCATATTACTATGTGGTAATAGTATGGATTAACAGTTAATGAACTATTTTTTGAACGTGACTAATTACCAATAAATCATGTGGACATTGCAATGTGAGCAATGACTTATTGTATGATTATACTAGTGTACGAAGTAATCCTTTAACCCAAAATAGCATGATCAAATCTGATATAAATACGTATGGTTCATGTGATACATAAATACAAAGCTAGTCATGTCCTATAAGATAAAACCATTTTGGTCATGTTTTGTTCATATACAAAGACGAATGATGATTAGGAAGGGATTAGTTAACTAGGAGTTATAGGATTCAGAGTATTTGCTAACTCAGTAATTATTTGCTAACTCAGTAAATATTAGAAACAAAATCTCTGACCAAAGTATAATGTAAGTAATTCGAAGGACATTGGTGATGACACATTTCAAATATATCAATCAATGATTTGGTAAAATATCAAGACTAGGGTTTTAATAAACCATGAACTAGTACTCAATCAGAATTTGATAACGAAAGGATCTTATCTACATAGAATGTATAATCAGAAAATAGGTTTAATGGAATGTGTCTTCATCATGGTTTAGAGACTATGACACATTACTAGATATTTACCATAGTTATTGAGTATTTGAATATATTTTTTAGATCATCTGAAAAGGATTCATAGCTATGTTATGGTGAACCTAAATAGTCATACCAACAAACTAAGTTTTCACAGAGATAGAGAATTGGTTATCTGAGGATGGCTAACACCTACCAAGGGTAATAAATGTAATATCATATAAAGTGTTATATGGATGTGAAATAACATTTTTAAGAATTAAGATGTTCATGAGATAAAATTAAAGAGGGTAATGTATATCTATTATGTAAATTGAGAACTTTGATAAACGTAATATCATATAAAGTGTTATATGAATGTGAAATAACATTTTTAAGAATTAAGATGTTCATGAGATAAAATTAAGGAGGGTAATGTATATCTATTATGTAAATTGAGAACTTTGCAAGCTGTCATGCAAGAAGTAAGAATTTGCTAATTAAGTTTGCCATTATATAAGGGAATAATTAGTTAATTTTAAATACATGAACTCATTTTGCACAAAACACATTGTGTTACTAATTTCTCTCTCTAAGTTTTGGCCAAGAGCATTTTGAGCTGGGTTTGGTGTAAAGTTTAGAGGTATCACAAATGAGGTGTTCCACTTCATCATCCCCACCAAAAGAATTATTTTGGAGAAGGTAAAACTCTAACCTTTCTCTTGTATCTTTTGAATGCTATTGATTCTTGCTTTCACCAAGCACACACGTCCATTTCCATCATCATCTTCACCTCTAATTTTTAAAAGCTTGTCATACCAAGCTTTAAGAGCCTATTTTAAGCCATATAATGCCTTAGTTAGCTTGTAAACATACTATGGCTTTTCACTATCAACAAAACCTTATGACTTTATTATATACACTTCTTCTTGTAACTTACCATTCAAGAAGGCAATATTATCATTGATTTGATGTATTTTCCAATCAAAAGATACAACCAAAGTAAACATCACTTTTGTGGATGCAAGTTAAAGGAAATATCTGTATGTCAACTAGTATGAACTTTGGTTGTATTTTCCAATATAGTTATTACCAATCAAAAGTAAACATCCATTCGATCTATTTTCTAATAAGAAATACAACCATCAATTTATATTAATCTAACATTTTCAAAGTCTCTTTTAGTTTTCCTTTGCCACACTCATGACTCATCAAGACTTAATAATTTGCACTCATCTTTCAGGGTTTTTTCTTTTTTTTTTTTCTCTCAAGTGTATATCATCCTTTCTTCTATACTATATTTTTCATTTTTTGTTTGGTATGCATTGTGTTAAGAAACTGGTAATGTATAATTGTAGGTGATTTTGATTAAAAGAAAATGGACATACTTACTTTCATAATTGTTAATGTTTTGTTTTACCGAGTTTGGATATTAATCAGAGATTCGGATTGATTTTCAGTCAAGAATTGCACTAGAATCATATAATAAACCATACACAAATCAACACACCAAATTTACTTAGTTTGGGTTCATAAGATTAGAACCCTACATCCAAGGCAGAGGAATCCTTTAGCAAATCTACTAATTAGTAAGAAAAATATTACAACTTACAGATTCAAAAGCTAATCTAGCATTACAGACACAAATAGAAACGAATCCAACCTTACCGTCTCAAATCCTTCCTAAGTCTAAGCACCATAGTGACCTTGTACACTGACTCAAGTGTTTAGGCAGCTAGATCTAAGAAAATATAATAGATTCATGCATTTTTTATAAACCTTAGCAAAGAGAACAAAGGGAAATAGAAAATGGGAGCTTTCGAATTCGTCTAAAACCAAAAATAAAGGTTTTATAATCTGTTTTAATTAAAACAGATTTCTAGAAAATGACTCTACTGCCCTTCTCATGCATAATGTCTAAAATCTCTCAAAACTCTATTAAATTACTAAAAACCCAATAAGTTTAAGTCAACAGCTCACAAAACTCCACCTTGACTTCAACTTATTCTAACTCACTAGAAACTCCTCTACAAACCACAACACACTCACACTGGACAAATTTTGAGCAAATTCAAGGCATCTTTAAACTTACTCAATGGCATATGCTTTGTTAAGATATCAGTTGGATTGACATCTATCAATATTTTCTTCATATTAACTTTACCAGTAGCCAGCACATCTTTGATGAAATATAGCCTTACATCAATGTGTTTAGTCCTCTCATGAAATTCAGAATTTCTAGACAAATGAATAACACTTTGTGAATCATCGAAGACTTTTGAAACATTAATATTCAGCCCCAACTCATAAATAATTCCCTTCAACCGTAGTGCTTCTTTAACTGCTTTAGTTAATGTTATATATTTACCCTCAGTTATTGAAAGTGTCATAATATGTTGCAAATTACACTTCCAGCTTACAACATTTCCACCAAAGGTGAAAATATAACCAGTGAGGGATCTCCTTTTATCAAGATCAGCTGCAAAATCTAAATCACAAAATGCTTTCATAGAAAATAAGTTAGTAGCATCAGCAATATAACATAAGCCATAATCAAATGTATCCTTCAAATACCTTAATAACCATTTTATTGCATTCCAATGTTCTTTACCTGGATTACTCATAAATCTGCTAATAAGACTAATTGCATATGTTATATTAGGTATAATACTCATCATTGTATACATTAGACTTTTTACACATTGGAATATGGTATATTCTTCATGAAATCATATTCAACAAAAGACAACAATCCAACAAATTTCAATTTAAAATGAGCACCTTTAAGAACATTCACACACTTTACATTGATCATATGATATAGTTCAAGTAATTTTCTAATATAAGCAGATTGAGACAAAGCCAAACAATGTTTCAATCTATTCCTATTTATATCAATACCTAATATTCTCTTCGCAGGACCTAAGTCCTTCCTTTCAAATTCAAAATTCAGCATACATTTCAAATCATGTAAAACATTCATATCCTTAGAAGCTATAAGCATATCATTCACATAAATCAGTAAATATACAAAACTGCTATTTTCAATTTTCTTAAAATAAACACAGTGATCATAACTGTGTCTAGAAAATCCAATTGAAAGAACAAAATCATCAAATCTTTTATGCCATTGTCTAGGTGACCGTTTAAGACCATACAAAAATTTATGAAGTAAACAAATCTTATTTTCCTTACCAGGTTTCACAAACCCTTTAGGCTGTTTCATGTATATTTGTTCTTCTAATTTTCCATGCAAAAAGGCAATAGTAACATCTATTTGTTCTAATTCTAAATCAAATAGAACAACAACAAATAACATTAGTCTAATAGATGTATGTTCTAATTCCCTTTGAGAGAATACCTCATTATATTCAACACCAGGTATACTAGGTTTTCTTTTGAAAACCCATTTACATCTAATTACTTTTTTACCCTTGGGTCTATCTACAAGTGACCATGTGTGATTTTTCTATAGAAAAGCTATCTCAGTCTCCATAGCTTTTGTCCAATCATTTTTGTATTTACATTTACACACTTGCTTAAAATTAATAGGTTCATCCATTTCTATCACATCACCTATCTGTATTGCATATGAAATGAGATCTGCATATGCATACCTAGAAGGTAATCTAATTTCCTTTCTAACCCTATCTCTAGCAAGTTGATAATTAGACAAATTAGGACTACTATTAGATTGAGGACTTTCTTCCTGACTCGGTAGTGGTGGTGGCTGATTCAAGTATAAGATTTCATACTTTGAAGCACAAATTGAATCCAAACCCAATTTAGGTCCACCACTAGACTTTTGAGATTGCCTATGAAAACTAGACTGTGGTGTCTCCACCTCATTTTGAACCTATCCTAACTGACTACTAACAAACAAGTCTTTATAAAATTTTGATTAATTAAAGACTACATTCCTACTTATCATACATTTTTTATCATCAGTCAACCACAATTTATAGCCTTTTGTACCTATAGGATAACCCAAAAAAACAACTTTTAAAGCCCTAGGATTTAATTTTCCCTTATTTACATGAACATATGCAAGACATTCAAAGGGTTTCAAATGGCTTAATGATGATGGTTTTTTATTCCAAAGTTCCATAGGTATTTTAAAATTCAATGCAAATGAAGGTGATCTATTGATCAAATAACATGCAATGGCAATTGCCTCTGCTCAAAATCTTTTGCTTAAACCTAAATCTGTCATTATACACCTAACTTTATCCATAATGGTTTTATTCATTCTTTCAGCCAACCCATTTTGTTGAGGTGTTTCAGTAAATGTTCTGTGCCTAAATAATCTTGCTTTCTTACAAAAATCTGAAAAAAGTTTATTACAACATTCTAATCCATTATCTATTCTTAAAACCTTCATTTTTTTGTTAGTTTGATTCTCAACAAGTGTTTTCCATTCTTTAAAACAATCAAAGGCTTGATCCTTATGTTTTAAAAAATACACCCATACCTTCCTAGAGTAATCATCAATAAAGGTTATAAAGTAATGAGAATTAGCTAAAGAATTGGGGATCTGTGGAGATTGCCACAAATCAGAGTGTATATACTCTAAAAATCCTTACTTCTTTGAGTAGCAGAAGCAAATATAAGTTTATGTGACTTACCCAAAACACAATTTTCACAAAAATCTAAATTTCTAATCTTATCAAGATTAATCAATTCTTGTTTACAAAGCTCATGCAATCCAACAACACTTATATGTCTAAGTTTTTTATGCCACAAAATAGTTTCACCAAATTTAGGATTTAAATTCATACAATTTGACACAACAGAACCTTTCAAGATATACAGTCCCTGATTTACATTCCCTTTCATAACCACTAAGGACCTTTTCATTACGTTAAGAACACCATTTTTATATTTAAAAACATATCCATTTGAGTCTAAAGTACCTAAAGAGATTAAATTCCTCTTTAGTTTAGGCACCAACCTCATATTTTTAAGAATTTTAATAGAACCATCATGTATTTTCAATTTGACACTACTAATAGCAATAACATCACATGACTCATCATTTCCCATTAATACTTTATCTCCATTCAAGTATTTAATATCAGTTAGCCAATCCTTCCTAGGTGTCATGTAAAAAGTGTAGCCTAAATCCATAACCCATTCCTCACTAAACATTTTCTTTGTTAATGTAAGAACCTCAGCACTCTCATACCCTTCTAGAAAATTTACTGTGTCATGGTTTTCATAATTGTTGTTATTATTATACAATTTCTTTTTATCTAGGCAATTCTTCTTAAAATAACCCTCCTTATGACACTGCCAACAAGTTTTCTTACTCTTAGATTTGGATCTAGAGGTTTTCCTATTTTTCTGATTATTTCTCTTTTCAGTCCTACCTCTAACCTGAAGCCTTTCATTGATTGCCTTCCTTTCAAATTTAATTTCTAATCTTTTGATTTTAAGGCACCCAATACATCATCTAAAGACAAAGACTCTCCACCATATTTTATTGTAGCTTTAACATCTTTAAAATAATCAAGTAAAGAGTTCAAGATGATTATTGCTTGGTTTTCACTAGATATCTTTTCTTCTATATTAGCCAAACTAATAACAATTTTATTAAATTCATCTAGATTATTATAAAGAGATTTATTAGAATCTATTTTAGAACCAAATAATTGTTCCTTCAAATAGATTTTGTTAGTTAGAGACTTAGTCATATACAGTGACTCTAATTTCAACCAAATCTTTACAGCAGTGTTTTCATTATCAACCTGTCTTAAGACATTATCAGATAAATGCAAGATAAGAAGACTATATGCAGTTTTTAAAATTTCAGATTTCATAGCAAGGTCCATATTGTCAGGGAGAGTAGATTCACCACCTAATGCCTTAGCACATTTTTGATGAACAAGAACAACATATATTTTCTTTGTCCACATATTAAAATCATCCTTCCCATCAAATCTCTCAACATCAATTTTTGTTTGAGCCATTGTTAATCAAGTATTTACTAATCCAGTTCTTTACAAGCCACAATAATAGAAAGAGAACAGAGCAAGCTAATTTTTTTTTTAATTTCTTTAAGCCACAATGACAAAATATCAAACACATGAACAGTATAGTCACAATCGGCAAATAGAGAACAAATAGCAAGCCAAATAATTTCAACTCTTTCAAAACGACAATCACAAAATGTAAAAAACAACAAGATAAATAAATCTAGAAACAAGAAACACTCCAAATGATTTTCCTCAAACAAGAATAGCAATATCCAACTCAAGAGTACTCTAATACCACTTGTTAATGTTTTATTTTATCGAGTTTGAATATCAATCAGAGATTCTAATCGATTTTCAGTCAAGAATTGCACAAAAATCATAAAATAAACCATATACAAATCAACACACCAAATTTATTTGGTTCGGGTTCAAAAGATTAGAACCCTACATCTAAGGTAGAGGAATCCTCTAGCAAATCCATTAATTAGTAAGAAAAATAGTACAAATTATAGATTCAGAAGCCAATCTAGCATTACGACACAAATAGAAACGAATCCAGCCTTGTCATCTCGAATCCTTCCTAAACCCGAGTACCACAATGGCCTTGTACACTAACTCAAGTGTTTAGACAACTAGATCTAAGAAAATATAGTGGATTCATGCATTTCTTATAAACCCTAGCAGAGAGACCAAAGGGAAATAAAAGAGGAGAACTTCCATATTCGTCTAAAGCCAAAAATAAAGGTTTTATAATCTGTTTTAATTAAAACAGATTTCCAAAAAATGACTCTACTGCCCTTCCCATGCATAATGTCTAAAATCTCCCCAAAACTCTGCTAAATTACTAAAAACCCAATAAGTTTAAGTCAGCAGCTCACAATAATGTTTTCTTATTTACAATTATTTATGTAGTTAATTAGATTTTGATTTTTTTATAATATCAATGTTTATTTCCGCATGTGAATGAATCGACAACTTTTGATATAATTCTTGATTATATAATTTGTCTCTTTCAAAAGCACTTTTGTTTTCTCTTAAAAACACCTTCAATGATTTGCTCTCGTCATGACATATGTTTTATTTTCTTTCTAAAGTACCTTGTATCTTCCTTTTATATAAAGCTTGCACTCAAGTAGATATATATATGTCTTAAAATGATAAACCGATGTCATGAGTAATTAATCTCATGATTAATGTGTAGATTTTCACCTCCTTGACATGAAAGATTTTTGGCTTGATCTATGGTTATATTACAATACAACTCACTCCAACAAACTACAAATTTATTGCTTCATGTATTTCAAATTTCTTCTTTGCAACACATGCAATAGACCACAATATCTATACATGAAAGCATTGTTGTACATTATATATAAAATTCATATTAATTTTAATTATTTTATTTCAATCCTTTCGACAACCATTTTCTCTATTTTTGTACTTCCATCTCAGTTAGTTGCCACTCAGTTTCATCCTTTTACATGCATATTGTGCTGCATGCTTTTTATGTCTGTCTTTTTTAAAATTACAATAGTAATTTCATCTTAGTTGGATACTTTTGATGGACCAAGTATTGTATATTAAATTAAAGACGTGGTTGATCTTTAAGTTTTAATACAATGTATGATGATTACGATGTTTGATTATTTTAATAAGTGGGACTGCAAGATAAATGTGATAATAAAATAATACACGTAAGTTAAGAAATTTCAACTCAGTGGACATAAAAGTGATGATTCATGTGTATATTTGAGTTTTCTTGTTAGCTTGTCCCATACTTTTATTTTTTAAACTAGTGATTACATATGGTTGCAAGTTAAAACACTAACGTGTCTAATTATTGGATAATTTTTAATTGTTAAAATTAATATTTTTTTATATGTATTGACTTTTATGTCTTATCCTTCAACTCATTTAATCATTATATGTGGGATATTGTTTTATGGTGCATTAAACAAGAAAAAATAGTGGTTGTTTTGACATATATTTATGTTGAACCTACAATCCAAGTGTGTTTTATAGTTTTAATTTTGACGGTATGAACTATGTTGTGGTTATAATTGTAAATAACATGTTTGATGATTTGTTAGTAAGGATGTTTTCATTTAGCACTAGACAAAAAATTATGACACTTGATTATAGTTATACATGTTGCTTTATATATAGGAAAATGTGATTATTTTTCTTTCTTTCTTATAGGGATAAATGCATAATTCAAATTAATATTTATTTTATTAGTGATCTTTAATGGATAATTGCAAGCATATGAGATGGATGAATTTTGATGTACTAAATTACGAATACCTTGTTAAAGTGAATAGTTTTATAAATATTACATTTAGAAATAAAATAATTGAAGAAAAAGTTTCATGTCCTTACAAAAAATGTGTACTTTACCACCATAGAGATTGGGTAAAAATATATAATCATCTTATGGTTCATGGTATTATGCTAGGGTATGATACTTGGTTTTGCCATGGTGAACCAATGCATGCATAGAGTTCTCATAAATATGTCCAAGTAAAACAGGAAATACCTGAAGATATTACCACGACAAGAATGTTATATAATATTTTTGGGGTTTTAGGACAAAATGTTGATATAGATATCAATAGAAGGGATGGAGCCTAATGTTGAGTGTATTCCACCACAAGAAAATAGAGAACAATATCCATAATTTAAATTGTGGTCTTGGTTAGTCCAATGAATCACTTGATGCATTGATTAAGCTTATAAAATATGCTTTCCGAGAGGGTTAGATATTACCAAAATCTTTCCTTAAAACAAATAAGATTATTGATGTGTTAAGTCTTAAATGTGATAAAATTGATGTTTGTCCTAATGACTGTATGCTTTTTTGGCAAAGAAAAGTTTTTTGATGATATGTGTTCAATTTGTGGGCCTTCTCATTGGAAAATTAGTGGAATAATTCTTGCAATAATGCATCAAATTTGAACTTTGTGATAATAAAAGAAAATTGCATCAAAGGTGTTAAGGTATATTCTTTTAAATCCTAGACTTCAAACATTATTCATGTCATCGAAAACTTCTAATTTGATGATATGGCATGACAAAGACCACATTAAGGATGGTATTTTGAGACTTTTGACTAACTCAGAAGCCTGGAAAAGTTATGACTCTAGATGCCCTGAATTTTCCAGGGACTTTCATAATGTAAGATTGGGTTTAGCAAGTGATGGATTCAATCTCTTTGTACAATGCAAAGTACTTATATAGCACATGACTAGTTATCTTAATTCCCTTTAACTTACCACCATAATTGTGTATGAAACAATTCTTTATGCTTTCATTGTTAAATTCTAGTCTATTTAGTCCTAGAAATAATATCGATGTTTACTTGCAACCTTTATAGAGGAGTTGAATAAATTATGGGAGGTAAGTGTGGATACCTATAATGCTTTGATTATCCAAGGAAAGTTTTCAGTTGCATGTATCTATTATATGGAAAGTAAGCAACACTATGAGTACCCGCTTTGAATACACAAATTGATATACACTTATGTGTGTCATTATGTGATTGAATGTTACTTTATCTTTAATTCAAAATTATCCAATCACATGATGATATACATCAAGTATGTATCCATTGATGTACTCAAAGTAGGTATACATGTTTTATTGTATGCATAATAAATGATTTGTTAGCTTATGGTAATTGTACTGGCTGGAACATTATTACTTGTTTTGCGTACGCTTCCTATAATATAGATACTTGGTCTAGGCAATTAAGAAGTAGTAAAAAAATTTTTCTTTGTAGTCATCGAAGTTTCTTGCATATGAGCCATAAATTTCTATTTGATGGGATTACTGAATTGAAATAGACTCATGTTCTACCCTTTCATTTAAAAATTTTGGATCAATTAAAAGATATCAACTTTACCTGGGGGAAGATGAACAAGGAAGTTACAAGGGTTAAACCAAAAAAAAAAGTATTTTCTTTTCAAATTACCTTACTGAAAGTATAATTTAATATGATTTAACATTAATGTGATGCATATAGAGAAGAATGTTTGTTATAATATGAGGAATACTAAACTCAGTATTGAGAAGAAGTCAAAGGATAACTTAAATGTTGATCATGACTTGGAAAACATGAATATGAAAAAAGAGTTATGGCCATAACAAGAAGATTTTGGAAGAACATATTTGCCTCCCACTGTTATACTATAGCTCCAAATGAGAAATTCTTTTTGAAGTTCTGGAAAAAGTGAAATTTTTAGATGGTTATTCCTTAAACATATCAAGATGTGTTCGTAGGCAACGCAATTATCTGGTCTTAAAACCCATTATTGCCTTTTATGTCTTAACCACAAGGTTTTATTGATTCTTCAAAGCTTGAATATGTGTACAAACTGAAAAAGCCTCTTTATATCTTTAAATAGGCACCTTGGTTTTGATATAAAAAACTTAGAGATGCCCTTATAGCCAAAGATTTCTTAAATTCCAAGGATGACTCTTTCTCAAGTTTGAAAAAATGATTGTTCTTTTTCTTCTATGTAGATGACATACTATTGACAAGTGCATATTCTTCTTTCATTCAAGATCTTGCTTCTAAATTGAATATGATATCTACATTGAAAAATCTTGAAGAATAGAGTCACTTTTAGGATTTGAGGCAAATAAAAGTAGTAAAGGTCTGCATCTTTGCCAAATAAATTATGCTTATGAATTGCTATGTAAAACTCAAATGTTTCACAATTGAATCAAACATATTGTTGAGTTTAACACTTTATATTTACACCTCACATCTCAATTGTTACACTGTACTTGAATGTTTCGAAAAACCACACAATGTCGTATGTTCTCCACACTACTTGTCTTGTCGTGATGTTGAGAAATTAAGTGGTGATTGAAAGAATCCTTGAACCTTGAGGTATGAGGAAGAAGGCCATCCCATCTCCATATTGACTTAAGTTTTGAGAATTAATCACAAAAGAGACATAAGTCGTCAAATTTGTGAGATCCCTTAAAGTTTCATCCCAAAGACATAGTGGCTTAGAGTAGATATATGGCTTGACTTAACTTAACAGTTTCTAAGGTATTTGGATAACTTTATATCGGGGAAAACCTGTCTCTTTATGTTATGTTATTGTCAAAAACTGAAACCGGAAATGTAAAAGGATATACCAATTACCAATGGGTATTTTTAAGACGAAAAAGTTACTATCACAAAAAAAATTATAACCAGGCATGTTGTTGTTGTAGATTGACATTTTCAGTATAAGATTGGTCTTCTTCAAAACTTTCGTTCGGGCTTCCATTGAGTTTCGAACGCTTGAAGTATATTTTCAAATGGCGCAGCAGCCTTTCTTGACTAAAGTCCATTATATAGCATTTATAGGCCACGAAGGCATTATACCAATTTTAGTGGCAGCTCTCTTCTCTTATATAAAATAGAGTCCGTGAGTTAGTAAAAGTCAAAAGAAAGGAATTTAAAAGCAAACACCGAAAAGGATGAATTATTAAATTATTGTTGTCATGTGCAAGCCGCATGGGGGCCTGCCCACTAATGCAAGTTGCAATTTTTATATTGATTTCAACACGTCAGCCAGCCGTCTATGCAAGGTAAATTGTTTCTCGTGAGAGTAATTTCTGTTTTCTTTAATGTTGACACAAAGAAATATATAATTGCCCCCGTGAGGAAAGAGAAAGTTTCCAGAAATTTTCTATCGTGGTTATTCTTCAGTAACAATATATATAATTGCCCCCATTTTTTCAAAATGCCTCAAACGAGAAAATTCGTCCATAGCATCAGTGACCTCCAATATGCATAAATATTTTGCACGGGTTTGATTATCATCTTGAATCTTGATAAGACTAGATAAATCTTTTATTGAAAAGAAAGTGTCTGGTTGTTAGAATTTCAGGTCTAATACCGTAAAAGAAATCAAAGTTTGCTTAAAATTATATTTTTTATTATTCTTCAATAACAATAAGCTAAGCTTCCTAGCATAGCTTATACATGGTGGCTTAACATAAATAAAGCAAAACTTAAAACTAATATTGTTGACAAGAAAGCCACACAAGCTAAACATTAGTGCTGACTTCGTATAATTACAAAACATTCTAATATGAAAAAATTTATTATAGACAGACTCAACAATTCACTTTACTAAAATGGTAAGATGGTCTAATAAAATAATTGTAATAACTATGTACTATCCTTTATCAACTATCACAATAACAAAAAGTGGTTTTTACTAACAATAAAACTATAAGTATATGTTTTTTTATATATAATTGAAGTTTATTCAATCACATGATGATATATTATGGATAACATTGCTCTTTTACTAATTATTATTGACAGAAATTACTATATGGTTTTCACCTCTTTTTTAATACAAATCAGCATCACATTTTATTAAGTAGACAAAATTACTTGGATATAGGCAATCCAAAGACAGGAAGAAATCCTCCGACGGAACTAAATAGAAACAACTATTATAGTAGAAAAAAGAATCATATAGTAAAATCATCAGAATATGCCATTAATCTTACAAATAAAATGTACAATTGGATTAACGTAGAATAGTCAAAGACTGAGAAGGCGCATGGCTTGAATCGACAAGTGCAGCCGTATATAGCGTATGAACATAAGTGGAAGCAGGCATATTTGGTTGAAGATCCGGCAATGCTAACTCAAAATTAAGAAATTTAATAACTTGCCTTAAGGATGGTCTCTGATTACGGTCTGGGTGAGCACACAACAGCCCCACAAGGATCAGACACTCCATCTGTTTCTTGTCAAAATTCATACATAATTTCTTGTCAGCTGTATCCAGAAGTCTTTTAGTTCTATATGACTCCCAAACCCAAGGTACCAATGAAACTTGATCCTCCTCATACTGGTGCTCTATTGATTTTCTTCCGCATGCAATTTCCAGTGCAACTACACCGAAACTGAAAACATCTGATTCCTTGCTGGTCTTTCTTGTTTTGAGGCATTCAGGAGCCATGTAGCCCTGAGTTCCAGCTAAACCGGTAGCATCTGACCCTTTTTCATGGTCAATAAATGTAGCTAACCCGAAATCCCCAAGCTTAGCATTGAAATTTGAATCTAACATAATGTTGCTCGATTTGATATCCCTATGCAATACACATTGTTCCCATTCTTCGTGCAAATACAGTAATCCTGAAGCTAAATCTTCAACAATTTTGTACCTCAGCTCCCATGGCAATAAGCTTTCTCCTTTGAAAAGAAGGAAATCCAAGCTGCCATTAGGCATAAATTCATAAACAAGTAGAAGATTCTTTTTCTCATGGCACCAACCCAGAAGTTGCACCAGATTTCTATGCCTCAATCTACTAATGATTTTGACTTCTGATGCATACTCCCTTATCCCTTGTTTAGACTCTTTGGAAACCTTCTTAACTGCAATATAAGAGTTTGTATCCCTTATAAATCCTTTATAAACCCCGCCGAAACCTCCCTGTCCTAACTTGTTTTCATCATTGAAATTATCTGTAGCGCTTGCTAATTGCTTATACGAAAACTTCTTAGGTCCAGTTCCTCTCTGAAATTCATCATCCATATTTTCTTCTTCATCTTTCCCATCTTTGTTCCTACCAAAGCAAGCCAGCCCAACCAAAATCGACCCAGCAATTAACACACCGCCACCAATACCCAATCCCACTGCTAGTCCTGTTTTGCTGCTCTTCCTACCGGCAGAAAGATTTGGGTTTACTGCTATTCCTGTATTAGTTGAATCACTGTCTTCTAAGCTTGATCTGAACTCCCACGAGTTAATTGTATGAGTTGCAGTTGCATTTCCAGTTGCTCCTGAGAAACCGAAAGTTACAAACTCAGGTAAATAAAGCCTCAAATCGACTTTATAATCGAGGTACTGCTTCACAATGGTACCATTTCTAAAACCAGTGAATTCAACTGTCAAATTCTTTGTACTAGAATTATAATTGATCCATGCCTCGTTCCTTCTTCCACCCTTGACATCACTCCACCATGTCACAGTTTTCAAAGATTGCAAAGAGTTGATGTCGATACCTACATGTTCAGGGACGCCGGGCGGATCATAGTGATTTTCATAAATATCAAACTCAACTGCAACAAACGGATTGGATGTTGAATTTAATCGCTCATCATCATTTGCAAGACCAAAAGATCCTCCTCTCGTTGCGTTCACCGGAATCATTGAACCCTGAGGCGCCAAAAAGAAGGCCAACCCATCTCCATAAGAACTTCTATTTTGAGAATCGATGACAAAAGTGAAACGGGTGGTGAAGTCTGTGAGATTTCCAGTGGCATTGTCCCAAAGGTGCAGAGGTTTATAATACGTGGCCCGGCCAAACATGCCAGTTCCTGAGGCAAGCAGAATTACTTGGTTTTGTGGGTAAGCTCTCTGGTATGACATGTTTTCCCCATTAGAACGGAAACTGGAGAAGTTGAAAGATAAAGCCCTCAACACTCTAATTTTTACCAATAATAAGATGATGATCACGAAGAATTGAAATAGAAAAGACCTTTTCGTGCTGGGGATTGCCATTTTTGGGAGGTAGGAATAAGATGGCTCTGAAATTTATCTCTCAAATCTACATATTTAGAAGGTACAAGTCTTCACGTGCTTAAACCCCACCCAGTGCAGACTAGAGTGATAAGAATTAATTTTAAATTTGCAAGTAGGAAACGGTGTACTGACAAGTCGGCAGCCTTTGTTTAACGCAGTCAGTTATCATTATCTTGTTTTATAAAATAACTACTTTCATGGATAAGAGTAACAGATGTCGAAAAAGTTAGGGATGTTAAAACGACTTGTTTTATATCCCAGTTTTTTGAGTTATTGCCCTTTTTTTAAAATATCCCAAGAAAATATAAATTAAAAAAATGAAGCAACAATCAAATTACAGATATATAAAAGCTTGGAACAAAGTTTAACTTATATTTATTTATATATAAGACATACATGTATAAACATGTGTAGTTTATTATATTATTAAATTTGTTAAGTATTTAGTAATACTCAATTTTGATTTTGATTAAGAAGATCTTAAACGAACTATCAATTCCTAAAGTTATTATTAACCGGTGGTGTTGAGGAAAAAAGGAGTGAAACGGCACAGTTTTGCTTGCCAGAAGAACAAAATATTTGAAAGAACCATATCCATTTGTTGTCTTGAAAAATATCTTCATCAAACCCACACTTTTCTTTTGTTCATTTCTAATGAGATCGATTCTCCACAAGTTGCTCAACTTGCAAGATCTAAAGGTGAATTTGTATTTTCTGTTTTAAATCAAAGGCTGCAAATGCTATATGCCTATTCTTGTTGAATAAAAGCATAATTGTATAGTTTCTTCAATGTCAATGAAAAGAAAGTCTATCAATTGATGTATGTGGTATGATACATCAGGACCGAGAGTCTATCGATTGTCACCCATAGTAGGACGACTTGGATGTAGATATCAAAAAAATGAGTCACATGGCACACTGCTAAATGTCTCACCATAGTTCAATTGTTATGAGATGATGGTAGAAAAAAATAATAGATTAGTCCGTTTTCATCCTAGATGTGATATAAAATATGTATATGTTAGTTTTCTAGGTCATTTAAATTAAGGTAAAAACGGACCCTAGATAGCAAGAGAGATTAATTATAGAATGTCAGATAAGAATATAAGAAGAGTAATAATCTAATTTGAATAATGTAAAATAGATACTTATCATTATTAAGTATTTTATTATTCACCATTTTTTCTCATTCACTCTTTTCTCTTTCGTTTTACAGGTGAGAGATGATATGATAATGATAAAGTGACTAATTAGCGATGAAGCACAATAATGGGTGGACTCTTTTGGATTCGTAGTTTGATTTAATATTTTATTTTGGATTTGTCAAACTTGTTACTTCTTTTGATGTTTGACTTATACAAACGCTTTATGATGTTTCTTATGGATGTTTCCGCGATTAAACTATTGAGATATTTCAGCAATTTTTGCGTTGTTATATGTTTTATGACCATAATGCATGATTAAGAGTTAAATAAAGCGACATTTCATTCCACGCGGTAGAACTTTGCGAGTAAGGTGTTACACTAAATAGATTCAATCTTATCATAAAGTTTTGGAGAAGAATGTGATGCATATAGAGAAGAATGCTTGTGATAATGTGATGAATACTATACTCAATACTGATAAGGAACCAAAGGATAACATAAAAGCTCGTCATGACTTAGAAGAGATGAATATAAGAAAATATTTATGGCCTTAACAACCAGATTTTAGAAGAACATATTTGCCTCTCTCATGTTATACTATGGCTCCAAATGAGAAATTCTTTTTAAAGTTTTGGAGAATGTGTTATTCTTTAAACATATAAAGATGTGTTCATAAACAACACAATTTTTTCTAGTCTCAAAACCCATTATTGCCTTTCATGTCTTAACCACAAGGTTTTATTGATTCTTAAAAACCTAAATATGTGTACAAGCTGAAAAAGACTTTTTATGTCTTTAAATAGGTTCCTAGGTTTCAATATGAAAAACTTAGAGATGTCTTTATAGCCAAAGGTTTCTCAAATTCCAAGGATGAATTTAGTCTATTTTTTCTCAAGTTTGAACAGGTTATTGTTTTTGTTTTAGTCTATGTAGATGACATACCACTGACAAGTGCAAATTCTTCCTTTTTTTAGGATCTTGCTTTTGAATTGAATATGACATCTATATTGAAAACTCATGGAGAATTGAGTTACTTTTTAGGATTTGAGGCACATAGAAGTAATAAAGGTCTGCATCTTTGCCAGTCAAATTATGTTTATGATTTGGTGCTTAAAACTCAATGTAAACATCCAATTCTAGTACTACTCATATGTTTGTTGGTGTGAAACATTTTTCTTCTAAGGATAGTGACTTATATGAAAACCCTAGACTATATGAAAAAACTATAGAAGCACTTCAGTATCTAACAATGATAAGATCTTATATGTCTTATGTTGTGAATAAGTTGAGCCAGTTTTTTAAGTCCCCAACTTAACAACAATGACAAACATGTATAAAGGTGTTGAGGTATTAGAAGAACAATGCATTATGAGTTATCGTTTAAACTATTTGCCTTAATGAGTATAAATGTTTCTATTGATGCTAATTAGGCAAAAATCTAAGTGATACATGATCCATCAGTGGTTATTGTGCTTTTAGGGCAACAACTTAATTAAGTGGAGTTCTAAGAAGAAAAAAGTGGTCACTCTTTCTTCAATTGAGGTAGAATATAGAGCAATGAGTTAAGTTTCCATTGACCATGAGTTAGCTTGGTTCAAAAGTCTGCTCATTTATGTTACAAATGTTGTTGTATGGTGTGATAACCAAAATGTTAGGTCTCCAGCCTCAAATCTAATGTTTCATAATTGAACCAAACATATTGTTGGGTTTAACTCTTTATATTTACAATTACACCTCACATCTCAATTGCTATACCGTACTTGAATGTTTCGAAAAACTACACAATCTCATATGTTCTCCACACTAGTTGGTCTTGTCATGATGTTGAGAAAAAAAGTGGTGATAAAAGGAATCCTTGAACGTTGAGGCATAAGGAAGAAGGCCATCTCATCTCCATATTGACTTATGTTTTGAGAATAAAAAACAAAAGAGAAATAATTCATAAAATCTGTGAGATCTCTTAAAGCTTCATCCCAAGGGCATAACAGTTTAAAGTATATATATGACCTAACTTAACAGTTCCTAGGATATTTGTATAACTTTATTTTGGGGAAAACCTGTCTCTTATTATCGTTAAAACAGAAACTGGAAATGTTATAAGTTATACCAATTGCCAATGGGAATTTTTGACACAACAAAATTATTATCACAAAAAAATTATAACGAGGCATGTTGTTGCTGTAAATTGACATTTAGGGTATAAGATTGGTTTTCTCCAAAGCTTGGGCTTTAATTTAAGTGTCGAATGCTTAAAGCATATTTTCAAATGGTGCAGCAGTCTTTCTTGACTAAAGTCGATTATATAGTATAAATAGGCCATCAAGGCATTATACCAAATTTAGTGGCAGCTCTCTTCTCTTATACAAAGTAGAGCTCGTGAGTTAGTCAAAGTCAAAAGAAAGGAATTTAAAAGGAAAAACCCAAGAGGATGAATCATTGAATTATAATTGTAATGTACGAGTCGTATGACTGCCCGGGGCATGCCTACTAATGCGTTCACGTAGAAAATCCAAATACTGGCCTGCATTTTGCAAATTTATATAGGAAAAAGGACAAATTCTCACCTCAGTATTAGTCTAATCATAAAAGTATACTCACGACAAAGAAAATTCTAAATACCCACCTATAGTTTAATTTGTTAGAACACACCACATATTTTTTGTTAGGGTTAAGGGTTAAATTCGTTATTTTATCAATAATATTAAAATAATTATAATTTTATCTTATTTTCTCCCTTTAATTTAAAAAATTAACATTTTCCCCCTGAATTAAGTTTTAAAAAATTCACTTTTCTCTCTTGAAATCCAGCCACTTTCTTCGGTGATGGTCGACTGATGATAGGTGAGTTTTCATTCAGAGGTCGACCTTTGAACGATAATCGTCGTCCAAGGATGATGAGTGTCATCTAGATCTGGACGATGCTTGGTCATCCAGATCTCTGGATGACAGAGAATCGTCTATTTTAGATGACACTTTGTCATCCATTCTGGACAACAAGCGTCGTCCTCATAGGACGATGAGGGTCGTCCATAATGGATAATGAGTGTCGTCTCTATTGTCTAGTGAAGGTTGATGAGCATTATCCAGATCTGGACGATGCTCATCACTCTCTCTTCACCCATGTCGTCGTTGGTGGCCGAAGGGACAGTAAAAAAAATTAGGGATTTGGCTAGGTGAAAGTCACTTTTCAAAGTTTAGACTTGAGGATAAAATGTTAATTTTTAAAATTGGAGGAAAAAATCCGATAAAATTATATAACTTTAATGTAAAGAGTAAAATAATGGTTTTACTTCTATATATAACAAAAAACTTAACGGCCGTTTAGGGATGGATAAGTGTTTAGGTTTTTCATCTATCGTGGGTATACTTTTGATTTTGGACTAAAACTTGGGTGGGAAATAGTCCTTTTCCCATTTATATATTGATTTCACCACTTCAGCTGGCCATCAACGAAAGATCAATGAATTGTTTCTCATAGGAGGAATATCTATTTTCTTTAATGTTACCCAGAGAAATAATTGCCCTTTATGGCATCTGCGAGGAAAGACACGGTTTCCAGAATATTTCTGTCGTGATTATTCTCAACAATGATAAATTGAGTTTCTTAGCTTTGCTTATGTACAGGATATTTTCACACGAAACCCCAATGCTTTCTTAAATCCACGCTGAACCCCAATTTTTCAAAAGCGTTAACAGAAAATCAAATTCGTTAATAGCGCCAGTGACCTCCAATAAGCATAATTATTTTGTAAGAGTTGGATTGCTAACAGAGAAAGTGTGGAAGTAGTTAGCAGATCTAGCAGCAAAGGATAGTTGAGAATATTCATAGAGCCACTTATCTTGAGTCTTGATAAGACTAGATAAATCTTCTATGGAAAAGAAAGTGTTTGGTTGCTTAGAATTTGCAGAAAAAATTTGGCCAAAAGACTTATTCCCACCCAACGTACAGTGAAGTTCAAAACACACATCCATTAACTTTAAAAAACTCAAACATCCACCTATTACTAAACTTCTATTATAATTTTTTTTTAGAGTCAAGAGTACCGTTATTTTACTAGTAATATTAACAAAATTATAATTTTATTCTATTCCCCAAAATTTTAAAAACTAACAATTTCACCCAATTTTAAAAATTTTTCTAATTATGAAAAGTAGCTCCCCCGCCCCCCAAAAATCCCTAGGTTTCTTCCCCTCCTCTACTACGATAGCAATAGTGGAGAAGAGACGACGATAGACATCTTTTTGTCTTCATCGATAAAGAGATGTCAATGAAAACATCTTTTCGTCGATGAAGATGAAGTGTCTCTTCATTGACAAAGATGAAAAGACGTCTATCGCCATCTCCTCTCAGTTGCCCCCTTGCCAGATGGTCACCGAAGAGGAAGGAAAGAAACCTAGGGATTTGGGAGTAAAAAATCTACTTTTCAAAAATTTGAAAAGTTTTGAAAATGGGATGAAATTATTAGTTTTCAAAATTTGAGAGAAAAAATGATAAAATTATAATTTTTTTAATATTACTGATAAAATGATGGTTTTATCCTTAACCTTAACAAAAAATTCTAATAGAAGTTGAATAATGGGTAGGCATTTGAGTTTTTAAAAGTTAGTTGTTATGTATTTGAGATTTTTACTATAACTTGGGTGGGAATAAGTCTCTTGGCTGACAAAATTTCCGTAGCTCTAATACCGCAAAAGAAAACTAAGGTTTGCTTAAAATTATGATTTCATTCAATAATAATAAGCTAAGTTCCTTGGCTTAGCTTATTATGTAGTGGCTTAACATAAAGTTATGTAAGCAAAACTTAAAAGCTAAAACAAATATTGTTTACTAGTAAGCCACACATTGCTAAACATTAGTGCTGACTTAGCATAATTATGCAACAATCTAAAATCATGGAAACATTTACTTTAAACAGGCTCACCAGTTCACTTTACTGAAATGGTGAGACCGTCTAATAAAATAATGGTGATAACTGTGCATTAATTTTACTAATTATTATAGACAGAAATTATTATATGGTTTTCACCTCTTTTATTTTTTTTTCTATACAAATAAGAATATTAAATCAGCATTACATTTTATTAAGTGGACAAAATTACCTGGGTATAGTCAATCCAAAGAAAGGATGAAAACGTCCGTAGGAACTTAGAATAGTAAAAAAAAAATGATACATTTAGTAAAATCATGACAAATGGATTAACGTAGAATAGTCAAAGACTGAGAAGGCTCATGGCTTGAACCTAAACCTGCACCCGTATATAGCATAGAAACAAAAGTGGGAGCAGGGATATTTGGTGGAACATCTGGCAATGCTAACACAAAATTAAGAAAGTTAATAACTTGTCTTATGGATGGCCTCTGATTACGATCCGGATGAGCACACTACAGCCCCACAATAATCAAACACTCCATTTGTTTACTGTCAAAATTCATACATAATTTCTTATCAGCAGTATCCAGAAGTCTTTTATCTCTGTATGACTCCCAAATCCAATGCACCAATGAAACTTGATCCTCCTCATGCTGGTTCTCTATTGATTTTCTTCCGCATGCAATTTCCAGTGCAACTACACCGAAGCTGAAAACATCTGATTCCTTCCTATACTTCTCTCTTTTAAGACATTCAGGAGCCATATAATCCTTAGTTCCAGCTAAACCGGTAGCATCTGACCCTTTTTCATGGTCAATAAATGTAGCTAACCCGAAATCTCCAAGCTTAGCATTGAAATTTGAATATAACATAATGCTGCGATTTGATATCCCTATGCAATACACATTTTTCCCATTCTTCGTGCAAATTCAGTAATCCGGAAGTTAAATCTTGAACTATTTTGTACCTCAGCTCCCATGGCAATAAGCTTTCTCCTTTGAAAAGAAGGAAATCCAAGCTGCCATTAGGCATAAATTCATAAACAAGAAGAATATTCCTTTTCTCAAGGCGCCAACCCAGAAGTTGCACCAGATTTCTATGCCTCAGTCTACTAATGATTTTCACCTCTGCTGCATACTCCCTCATCCCTCGTTTAGACTCTTTGGAAACCTTCTTAACTGCAATATAAGAGTTTGTGTCCCTCATAAATCCTCTATAAACCCCGCTAAAACCTCCCTGCCCTAACTTGTTTTCATCATTGAAATTATCTGTAGCGCTTGCTAATTGTTCAGAAGAAAACTTCTTAGGTCCAGTTCCTCTTTGAAATTCATCATCCATATTTGCTTCGTCATTCCCATCTCTCTTCCTACCAATGCAAGACATCTGAACCAAAATAAACCCAGCAATTAACAAACCGCCACCAATACCCAATCCCACTGCCCGTCTCGTTTTGCTGCTCCTCCTGACGGCAGAAAGATTTAGGCTCACTGGTATTCCTATGTTAGTTGAATCACGGTCTTCTCAGCTTGAACTGAACTCCCACGAGTTAATTGTATGAGTTGCAGTTGCATTTCCAGTTGCCCCAGAGAAACCAAAAGTTACAAACTCAGGTAAATAAAGCCTCAAATCGACTTTATAAAACCAGTAAATTCAACTGTCAAATTCTTTGTACTAGAGTTATAACTGATCCATGCCTCGTTCCTTCTTCCACCCTTGACATCACTCCACCATATCACTGTTCTACGGATTCCAAAGAGTTGATGTCAATACCTACATGTTCAGGGACGCCGGGCGGATCACAGTGATTTTCATAAATATCAAACTCAACTGCAACAAACGGATCGGATGTTGAATTTAATGGCTCGTCACCATTTGCAAGACCAAAAGATCCTCCTCTCGTTGCGTTCATCAGAATTACTGAACCCTGAGGAGCCAAAAAGAAGGCCAACCCATCTCCATAAGAACTTCTATTTTGAGAATAGATGACAAATGAGAAATGAGTGGTAACGTCTGTGAGATTTACGGTGTCATTGTCCCAAAGGTGCAGAGGTTTATAATACGTGGCCCGACCAAACATGCCAGTTCCTGAGGCAAGTAGAATTACTAGGTTTTGTCATGTTTGTGGGATTCATTAATTAAAATATATTCTTATAATTTTCAAAGCTAAGACAAGAGCTGGACAATTTATTAAACTATAATTAGGGCTAATAACCAGTGGCGGCAGCATACCTAGCTAATAATAAAACGGCCAAAAGACTTAATCCCACCCAAGGTTTGGTGTACTCCAACTACCACCCGCAAAGTATCAAAAACCTAAATACTCATTTTCTTGTTAAAATTCTAAAATCATTATTTAACATCAAATACCCACCCACAAGCATAAAATCGTTATTTAACAAAAAATTTAAAAAGACTAAAATTTTTATTTCATTTTCCTCTTAATTTAAAAAATTAACAATTTCCCTCACCAAATTTTAAAAAGTTACATTTTCCCCCATGGTTTATTTTTTCTAGTCACCACTTTTAGACAATCACTTCATTTCGGTCATCGGCTAGCCTTCTCACCATCTGTCTCCCTCGTGGTTTCCTAACATGCAAACCACTCAAAATCTGATCGAAATAGTCGGACAATGTTGCATAGATTTGTATGATATCACACAATCTCTACATCAACCGAACAACATACAAACACATACATCGTTGTTTGTACATCATCCTATTGACGCACAGATGGCTAGACGATACACAACTCTGTGCAACGTTACACAAATTTATGTGATATTGTCCTACTATTTCAACTAAATTTTGGGTGGTTTCCACGCCAGGAAAGAACTAGGGATAAAGATGGCGAGAAAACGAATCAACGATCAAAATGGAGTGGTCGTCAGAAAGTGGTGACTAGCAAAAATTAAACCTTAGGGAGAAAATGCAACTCTTTAAACTTTGAATGGGGAAAAATTGTTAGTTTTTTAAGTTGAAAAAATGAGATAAAATTTTAGTTTTTAAAATATTTTTATTTAAATGATGGTTTTACCTTTAACTTTATGAAAAATTTTAATAAAAAAGTGAGTATTTGAGTTTTTGATATCTTATGGGTAGGAATGTGGAAATACACTAAATCTTGGATAGGAATAAGTCCTTTGGC
Source organism: Mangifera indica (assembly GCF_011075055.1). Lineage (NCBI taxonomy): Eukaryota > Viridiplantae > Streptophyta > Magnoliopsida > Sapindales > Anacardiaceae > Mangifera > Mangifera indica. The sequence continues at coordinate 10,382,772 of NC_058140.1, forward strand.
CTTGTAAGATTGAATGAGTCAAAAAGAATGAAAAATAGAAGGAAGAAACCTAAAAGCAGCTACTAAGTATTGGTGGCGTTGGCATTCAACGTCTAGGAGGCTAAAGTTAATTTTGGAGGGCATTTTAGCTTCTCATATAACAATATCATAGTTGTCTATTGATGCCTCATCATCTTGACTAACGGGGTACATCATTAGATATGACCAATAAATGGTCTACAATCTACAAATATTGTAAGGTTCAAATTCACAAATCTATTTTACAAATGCATTCTTATTTTTGCCTATGTTAGGCACTAAAGAGTTGATCATTCACAAGCAATAAGACTTCCATTGTCATTACAAATATCATATGAAAGTGACACAAAGTTTGATAAAAAGGATAAAAGACTTCTATCGCGTTGCATTAGTAATACTCAAGATAATGCATGTGTTAAAATACTCTAATTGGAGAATTTATGTGTAAAGAGCTCACATTTCTACTAAGATACTTTAGATAGAATCTACATTGACTTTAAATTGATTCAACATTAGGCTTCCATTTGCCGATTTAGTCCAGAAAACTTCTATGTTATCAAGAGGTCAAATTTGGATAAACATTGATTATGCTTTTGCAAACAAACTCTACATCAAGAGTTTTTAAATGAATAGAATTTTCAATCTATTCAATGTATACAAATCCATATAAGATGGATCTAACAACCTAAAATTAGGTTATACTTTTCTTTATTAGTACAAGGCTAAAGGACTATTTCCTACTCAAACTATATTGAATTCTCAAAGTTCCTCCTGTTAACTATGGAAATACTATTTATTCACCCATGAATAGTTAAAATTAATAGTAATAAGGGTAAAATTATCATTTTATATTTAATATTAAAAGTAAACTTAAATATGATTTCATTTCCCCCCAAATTTAAAAAAACTACCTTTTCTCCCCTAAGCCAAGTTTGAAAAGATCACATTTCCCCCCCTAGGGTTTAGTTTCCAAACCCTTTCACTTTCTCCGGTGCCATCGCTAACCGTCTCTCCCACCTAACGGTTTCTCTTCCATTGATGACCCACTTTAACTCCACCCCAACCTATCTAACACCAAGAGATGTCGTTTAAGAAGGAAAATCATCTTCCTAGATGACGAAGATGAGATTGATTGATCTTGTCTTTGTCATCTGGAAAAATGATCGTCTTCTCAGACGAAGACAAGATGACTCGTCGTCTTCTGGGAAGATGAGTCATCTTCATCTGGGAAGACAATTGTTTTCCCAGACAATAAAGACAAGATCGATCGATCTCATCTTTGTCATTTGGGAAGACAATTTCTCTTCTCAGACGACGTCTCTTGGGGTCGAATGGGTTGGGGAAGAGTTGAGGTAGACCGTCAAGAAGGAGAGACGACAGGTGATGGGGTCGGAGAAAGTGAACGGGTTTTGAAACTAAACTCTATGGGGGAAAATACGATCTTTTCAAACTTGGCTTAGGGAAAATATGTTAGTTTTTAAACTTTTAAGAGGAAAAATGAGATTAAATTTTCAGGGGTTAGGGTTCCATTAAATTAAACCGATCATGGGTGGGTAAATAGTATTTCTATAGTTAATAGGAGGAACTTTGAGAATTTAACATGGTTTGAGTGGGAAATAGTCCTTTGGCCTTATCACATTAAGTATGAATATATTATGTTGAAAAACAACACTCATATTGTAACACCAAATAACAATAGTACCAGATACTAGGACATTTATTTCTTTAAAACAACTTCTCAACAAAGCAATTTTTATGGATATCTAACTAAGTGTCCTATATTCTGATTTAATAAAAATGACTATCATTACCTTTTGTCTTTTAGAACTCCATAGGATCAAATTATATTCCAAATAAACATAGTATTCACTAGTGGACTTTCTATCTCATAGACTCCCAACCTAATTTGCATAATAGGCTTCTAAAGTTACTAAAGAAGTTGGTTTAAATAGAATGCCATGTTGTAATGTTCCCTCGACATATCATAAGGCTCTCTTCATAGCTTGCCCTTGTAATTGATAAGGATCCTTAAGAACTTGACTCAATTTATTTACAACAAAAGAAATATCAAGTCTAGTTAGTGTTAAATATTGTAGTGCCTCTATTATGCTCCTATATTGGGTTGGATTGTTATACTAATCATTGTCACGAAAATAACATTATAGCACATGGGTTTGAATCTTGCATGTGAGTCTTAATCAACTATTTTGGCTAGCATACATAAATTTCTTCTAATGTTCTATGGGTTTCCAAGCCAAGAGAATAACTTAATTCACCCAAGTTCTTCAGAGCAAATTGATTATTTAAATATGAAACTATTGCTTTTATATACATTAAATCAAGACTAGTAAGTAATATATCATTCACATAAATGAGTACAAAATTTGAACCCTTTTTTGCTTTAAGAATGAAGAGACTTGAGTCTACAACTGAATTAATAAAACCCTTATTGATCAAGGCTTTTTTTAGTTGTTAGTGTATGTCCTAAGAACCATTTATGGTGTTGGTTTCAAGGCATTTCATCTTGTATATATGTAATTATGATTTATTAAAAAAAGAATATGTTATTTTGTTCATATACATAATTTGCTTTCTTTATTAGTTTTAAATATAAAGTATGTATATAAACTGTCTAGATAATTCATTTAATCAGCAAAACAGGATTATCAAATTGTTCCCTACAAACGTGATATTGATTAGACAATAATATCATACAGTAGGCATATTTTATACTTCTGTTGAATATTATAAGTTGATATTAGTACGAATAATAATGATGGTCATATTACTATGGTAATAGTATGGATTAACAGTTAATGAACTGTTTTTTGAATGTGACTAATTACCAATAAATCATATGGACATTGCAATGTGAGCAATAACTTATTGTATGATTATTCTAGTGTACAAAGTAATCCTTTAACCCAAAATATCATGATCAAATCTGATATGAATACGTATGATTCATATGGTACATAAATACAGAGCTAGTCACGTCTTGTAAGATAAACCATTTCGGTCATGTTTTGTTCATATACAAAGATAAATGATGATTGGAAAAGGATTAGTTAACTCGGAGTTATAGGATCCAGAGTATTTGCTAACTCAGTAATTATTTGGTTATGAGTTTTTATATGAATGTCAATAAATATTGGAAACAAAATCTCTGACCAAAATATATTGTAAGTCATACGAAGGACATTAGCGATGACCCATTTCAAATGTATCAATCAATGATTCAATAGAATATCAAGATTAGAGTTTTAATAAACCATGAACTAGTACTCAATTAGAATTTGATAACGGAAGGATCTTATCTATACAGAATGTATAATCAGAAAATAGGTTTAATGAAATGTGTCTTCATCATGGTTTAGAGATTATGACACATTGTTAGATATTTACTATAGTTGTTAAGTATTCAAACATATTTTTTAGATCATCTAAAAAGGATTCAAAACTATGTTACAGTAAACCTAAATAGTCACATCAATAAACTAAGTTTTCAGAGAGATAGAGAATTGATTATCTGAGGATGGCTAACACCTACCAAGGGTAATAAACGTAATATCATATAAAGTGTTGTATGGGTGTGAAATAACATTTTTAAGAATTAAGATGTTCATGAGATAAAATTAAGGTGGGTAATGTATATCTATTATGTAAATTGAGAACTTTGCAAGCTATCATGCAAGAATTAAGGATTTGCTAATTAAGTCTGCCATTATAAAAGGGAATAATTTGTTAATTTTAAATACATGAACTCATTTTGCATAAAACACATTATGTCACTAATTTCTCTCTCTAAGTTTTGGCCAAGAGCATTTTGAGCTGGGTTTGGTGTAAATTTTAGAGTTATCACAAGTGAGGTGTTCCACTCCATCATCCCCACCAAAAGAATTAGCTTGAAGAAGGTAAAACTCTAACCTTTCTCTTGTATCTTTTGAATGCTATTGATTCTTGCTTTCACCAAGCATGCACATCCATTTCCATCATCATTTTCACCTCTAATTTTTAAAAGCTTGTCATACCAAGCTTTAAAGCCTATTTTAAGCCATATAATGCCTTAGTTAGCTTGCAAACATACTATGGCTTTTCATTATCAACAAAACCTTGTGACTTTATTATATACACTTCTTGTAACTTACCATTCAAGAAGGCAACATTATCATTGATTTGATATATTTTCCAATCTAAAGATACAACCAAAGTAAACATCACTTTTGTGGATACAAGTTAAAGGAAATATTTGTGTGTCAACTAGAATGAACTCTGGTTGTATTTTCCAACATAGTTATTACCAGTCAAAAGTAAACATCCATTCAATCTATTTTCTAATAAAAAATACAACCATCAATTTATATTTATCCAATATTTTTAAACTCCCTTTTAGTTTTCCTTTGCCACACTCATGACTCATCAAGGACTCAATAATTTGCACTTATCTTTCAAGGTTTTTTCCTTTTTTTTCTCTCAAGTGCATATCATCCTTCCTTTTATATTATATTTTTCATTCTTTGTTTTGTATGCATTGTGTTAGGAAACTGGTAATGAACAATTGTAGGTGATTTTGATTAAAAAAAATGGACATACTTACTTTCATAATGTTTTCTTTTTTACAATTATTTATGTAGTTAATTAGATTTTGATTTTTTTATAATATAAATGTTTGTTTCCGCATGTGAATGAATCGACAACTTTTGATATAATTCTTGATTATATAATGTCTCTTTCAAAAGCACTTTCGTTTTCTCTTAAAAACACCTTAAGTGATTTGCTCTCGTCATGACATATGTTTTGTTTTCTTTCTAAAGTACCTTGTATCTTCCTTTTATATAAAGCTTGCACTCAAGTAGATATATATATGTCTTAAAATGATAAACCGATGCCATGAGTAATTAATCTCATGATTGATGTGTTGATTTTCATCTCCTTGACAAGAAAGATTTTTGGCTTGATCTATGGTCATATTACAATACAGCTCACTCCAACAAACTATAAATTTATTGCTTCATGTGTTTCAAATTTCTTCTTCACAACACATGCATTAGACCACAATATCTACACATGAAAGCATTGTTGTACATTATATATAAAATTCATATTAATTTTAATTATTTTATTTCAATCCTTTTTGACAACCATTATCTCTATTTTTGTACTTCCATTTGAATTAGTTGCCACTCAGTTTCATCCTTCTACATGCATATTGTGCTCCATACTTTTAATGGCTCTCTTTTTTTAAGATTACAATAGTAATTTCATCTCAGTTGGATACTTTTGATGGATCAAGTATTGTATATTTAATTAAAGATGTGGTTGATCTTTAAGTTTTAATACAATGTATGATCATTACGATGTTTGATTATTTTAATAAGTGGGACTACAAGATAAATGTGATAATAAAATAATACATGAAAGTTAAGAAATTTGAACTCAGTGGGCATAAAAGTGATGATTCATGTGTATATTTGAGTTTTCTTGTTAGCTTATCCCATACTTTTATTTTGTAAACTAGTGATTACATATGGTTGCAAGTTAAAACACTAATGTGTCTGATTATTAGATAATTTTTAATTGTTAAAATTAATTTTTTTTTATATGTATTGACTTTTATGTCTTATCCTTCAACTCATTTAATCGTTATATGTGGGATCTTGTTTTACGGTTCGTTAAACAAGAAAAAAGAGTGGTTGTTTTGATATATATTTATATTGAACCTACAATCCAGGTGTGTTTTATAGTTTTATTTTTGATGGTATGAACTATGTTATGGTTATAATTGTAAATAACATGTTTGATGATTTGTTAGTAAGGATGTTTTCATTTAGCGCTAGACAAAAAATTATGACACTTGATTATAGTTATACATGTTACTTTATATATAGGAAAATGTGATTATTTTACTTTCTTTATTATCGGGATAAATGCATAATTCAAATTAATACTTATTTTATTATTGATCTTTAATGGATAATTGCAATCATAAGAGATGGATGAATTTTGATGCACTAAATAACGAACGAATACCTTGAGAAAGTGAATAGCTTTATAAATACAACATTTAGAAATAAAACAATTAATGAAAAAGTTTCGTGTCCTTGCAAAAAAATGTGTACTTTATCACCATAGAGATCGGGTACAAATATATGATCATCTTATGCTTCATGATATTATGCTAGGGTATGATACTTGGTTTTGCCATGGTGAACCGATGTATGTGTAGTGTTCTCATAAATATGTCCAAGTAAAACAAGAAATACCTAGAGATACTACCATGATAAGAATGTTATATAATGTTTTTGGGGTTTTAGGACAAAATGTTGATATAGATATTGATAGAAGGGATGAAGCCTAATATTGTATTCCACCACAAGAAAATATAGAACAATCTCCATAATTTAAATTGTCATTTTGGTTAGTCCAAAGAATCACTTGATGCATTGATTAAGCTTATAGAATATGCTTTCCTTGAGAGTTTGACATTTCCAAATTCTTTCCTTGAAACAAACAAGATTATTGATGTGTTAAGTCTTAAATATGATAAAATTGATGTTTGTCCTAATGATTGTATGCTTTTTTTGGAAAGAAAAGTTTGTTAATGATATGTGTTCAATTTGTGGGCCTTCAAATTGGAAAATTAGTGAGAATAATTCTTGTAATAATGCATCAAATTTGAATTTTGTGACAAAAAAGAAAATTACATCAAAGGTGTTAAGGTATATTCTTTTAAATCATAGACTTCAAGCATTAGTCATGTCTTCGTAAACTTCTAATTTGATGATATGGCATGACAAAGACCGCATTAAGGATGGTATTTTGAGACATCTGGCTAACTCAAAAGCATAGAAAAGTTATGACTCTAGATGCCCTGAATTTGCCAGGGACCTTCGTAATGTAAGATTGTGTTTAGCAGGTGATGGATTCAATCTTTTTATACAATGCAAACTACTTATATAACACATGACTAGTTATCTTAATTCCTTGTAACTTACCACCATAATTGTGTATAAAACAATTCTTTATGCTTTCATTGTTAAATCTTAGTCTATTTAGTCCTAGAAATGATATGGATATTTACTTGGAACCCTTATGGAGGAGTTGAATAAATTATGAGAGGTAAGGGCGGATGCCTATAATGCTCCAATCATCCAAAGAAAGTTTTCAGTTGCATGCAGCTATTATATAGACAATAAAAGATATTATGAGTACCTGCTTTGAGTAAACGAATTTATACACACTTATGTGTGTCATTATATAATTGAATGTTACTTTATTTTTAATTCAAAATCATCCAATCACATAATGATATATATCAAGTGTGTATCTATTTGTATACTCAAAGTAGATACATATAGTTTTATTGTATGCATAATAAATGATTTTATAGCTTATGGTAATCGTACTGGTTGGAACATTTATAATTGTTTTGCATACGCTTCTTGTAATATAGATACTTGTTCTAGGCAATTAAGAAGTAGTAAAAAATTTTTGCTTTGTAGTCACCAATGTCTCTTGCATATGAGCCATAAATTTCTATTTGATGCAAGATCATTTGATGGGATTACTGAATTGAAATATACTTATGTTCTGCCCTTTCAATTAAAAATTTTGGATTAATTAAAAGATATCAACTTTACCTGTGGGAAGATGAACAAGGAAGTTACAAAGGTTAAACCAAACAAAAGGAAAAAAAAGTTTTTTTTTTTTTTTCAAATTACCTTACTGAAAGTATAATTTAATATGATTTAACATTGATGTGATGCATATAGAGAAGAATGTTTGTTATAGTGTGAGGAATACTAAACTTAGTATTGAGAAGAAGTCAAAGGATAACATAAATGCTCGTCATGACTTGGAAAACATGAATATAAGAAAAGAGTTATGGCCATAACAAGAAGATTTTGGAAGAACATATTTGCCTCCCACATGTTATACTATAACTCTGAATGAGAAATTCTTTTTGAAGTTTTAGAGAAAGTGAAAACTTTAGATGGTTATTCCTTAAACATATCAACATGTGTTCGCAGGCAACACAATTATCTGCTCTTAAAACCCATTATTGCCTTTTATGTCTTAACCACAAGGTTTTATTGATTCTTCAAAACTTGAATATGTGTATGAACTAAAAAAGGCTCTTTATGTCTTTAAATAGGCACCTAGGTTTTGATATAAAAAACTTAGAGATGCCCTTATAGCCAAAGGTTTCTTAAATTTTATGGATGACTCCAGTCTATTCTTTCTCAAGTTTGAAAAGGTGATTGCTTTTATTTATTCTATGTAGATGATATACTATTGACAAGTGCAAATTCTTCTTTCATTCAAGATCTTGCTTCTACATTAAATATGACATCTACATTGAAAAATCATGGAGAATTGAGTCACATTTTAGGATTTGAGGCACATAGAAGTAGTAAAGGTCTGCATCTTTGCCAAATAAATTATGCTTATGAATTGTTGTGTAAAACTCAAATGTTTCACAATTGAATCAAACATACTGTTGAGTTTAACACTTTATATTTACACATCACATCTCAATTGTTACACTGTACTTGAATGTTTAAAAAAACCACACAACGTCGTATGTTCTCCATACTACTTAGTCTTGTCATGATGTTGAGAAATTAAGTGCTGATCAAAAGAATCCTTGAACCTTGAGGTATGAGGAAGAAGGCCAACCCATCTCCATATTGACTTATGTTTTGAGAATTTATCACAAAAGAGAAATAAGTTGTAAAATCTGTGATATCTCTTAAAGTTTCATCCTAAAGGCGTAGCGGTTTAGAATAGATATGTGGCTTGACTTGACTTAGCAGTTTCTAGGATATTTAGATAACTTTATATCGGGGAAAACCTGTCTCTTTTTTTAAGTTACTGTCAAAAAACTGAAACTGGAAATGTAAAAGGATATACCAATTGCCAATAGGTATTTTTAAGACGAAAAAATTATTATCACAAAAAAATTATAACTGTTATAAAAATAATAAAGTAATTGACTGCCAAATAAAATTATTAAGCCAAAGCACGACAGAAGGAATAAAGAAACAAGAAGAAGCAGAAAGAAAGAAAGAAGAATTGTCTGTAAAATAATAGAGAAATGGGGGGTTTATATAGCAGTTTGTCGCCTCCCCTTTCACCTAATACATTGACTAAAACCCATTTTATTTGCTTCTCCTGTGTCACCTTGCCATTTTCTTCTTGCTCTAATAAATGAATTCCCACTCCCTTTTTTGACTTGCTTTGGTGGAAAGCCACCTGGCTTTATAACACTCCCCCTTGGATTTCCACCACTTATAGATAATTATATTAACCTTGCTAAAGAAAAACTCAGTGGGATAAAAACCAAAGCAAAGGAACATAATTATTAAATATCCTGTAAGTTGGCATTGGACGTGCTTAAACTGCCTCGTTAAAAACCTTACTAGGAAAACCCAGTGGGACAAAACCTAGTGAAGGGAAAAAGAGTACAGTGCACCTTTTGTCCAATATTTGATAAACTTCAAAATTTTGCCTGATGAATGCTCCCACTGATGAACGCTCCCCCTCTTTGTAGTAGGATTAACTTGGTTGCTTGTTGAGCCGCCGCATACCGATGTTATACACTAACTTCTCAAATGTTGATGTCGGTAGTGTTTTAGTGAACAAATCTGCAAGATTCTCACTGGATCTGATTTGCTTGACATCAATCTTTTTACTCAGCTGGAGCTCATGAGTGTAAAAGAACTTCGGTGAGATATGTTTGGTTCTGTCTCCTTTGATGTACCCACCTCTAATTTGGGCTATACATGCTGTATTGTCTTCATATAATATGGAAGAAGTGTTTGTTGTAGAAGGAAGACTGTATGCATTCTGAATATGATGGATGACAGACCGTAACCATATATATTCACGGCTGGCTTCATGGAGAGCTAAAATTTCTGAATGATTTGAAGAAGTTGCAACCAAGGTCTGCTTGGTGAAGCGTCATGATATAGCTGTGTCATTATAAGTGAAAACATATCCCGTTTGTGAACGGGCCTTATGGGGGTCAGAAAGATAACCAGCATCTGTATATCCAACCAAACTAGGATTTTTAGGGGATTTGCAGAATATAATAATCTCAAATCTCTAGTTCCACAAAGGTAATGGAGTATATGTTTGATTCCGTTCCAATGGCGACGGGTTGGTGCAGAGCTAAATCGGGCCAATAAATTAACTACGAAGGATATATCCGGTCTTGTGCATTGGGCTAAATATAATAAGGCTCCAATGACATTAAGATATGGTACTTTAGGACCAAGTATCTTTTCATCTTCTTCTTTAGGACGAAATGGGTCCTTTTTTGGATCAAGAGACCAAACAACCATTGGGGTGCTCAAAGGATAAGCCTTATCCATATTAAAGCGTTTTAATAATTTTTCAATATACGTTGATTGATGGATAAATATTTCATTTGAATTGTGCTCGATCTACAGGCCAAGACAATATTTTGTTTTCCCCAAATCCTTCATTTCAAATTCTTTTTTCAGATATTCAATAGTTTTTGAGAGCTCTTCAGAAGTCCCAATTAAATTCATGTCATCAACATAAACTGCTGTAATAGCAAATCCCGATTCTGACCTTTTGATAAAGACACATGGGCATATAGGGTCATTCACATAGCCCTCTTTTTTCAAATATTCACTGAGGCAATTGTACCACATACGTCCGGATTGTTTTAATCCGTACAATGATTGTTGTAATTTAATTGAGTACAAGCCTCTTGAATTGACCCTTTTTGCTTCAGGCAATTTGTATCCTTCAGGGAGTTTCATATAAATTTCAGCGTCTAAATTTCCATACAAATAAGTAGTAACTACATCCATTAGACGCATATCCAGTCCTTCAGAGACTGTTAAACTGATTAAATATCTGAATGTGATTATATCCATTACAGGTGCATATGTTTCATCAAAGTCTATACCGGGCCTTTGGGAAAAGCCTTGGGCTACAAGTCTGGCTTTATATCTAGCAATTTCATTTTTCTCATTTCTTTTTCTCACAAAAACCCATTTATATCCAACAGGTTGTACGTCTTCAGGTGTTGGAACTACAGGCCCAAACACTTGATGTTTTGCTAGAGAAGCTAATTCTGTTTGAATTGCTTCTTCCCATTTAGGCCAATCATGTCTTTGTTTGCACTCAGCCACAGTACGTGGCTCAAAATCATCATCATTCAGAATTTCAGTAGCTATTACAAATGAGAATATGTCATCAATTATAATTGTTTCACGATTCCACATTTCTTGTGTATGAACATAATTTAAAGATATTTCAATATTCTCATTTTCCTGTTCTTCAGGATTTTGTACCACTTCATGGGTTTGTAGCACTTTAGGGGTTTGTGTCTCTTCAGGGACCATAACCTCTTCTGGAGGAATATTTGTTTGATTATTTGCCTTTCTTTTTCGAGGAATAGTGTCCTTCGATCCAACAGGTCTACCACGCTTCTGGCGTGAGGTAGATGGATCAGCCACGGCTCGAATGGACTGTTCAGCAGTCACATTGATTCTTGCTGGTGTATTAGCAGCTGGAACATGTGATCTTGTCACTTTTGCTATATCAACAAATGCATCAGGCATTTGGTTGGCAATAATTTGTAATCGCACTATCCTTTGCACTTCAGTTTCACTTTGAGATGTGCGAGGATCTAAATGAGACATAATAGGTACATACCAAGTAAGTTCATGCCTAACTTCAGGAGGCATTTTCTTTTCCCCTAAAAATGGGAAAGTTGTCTCATCAAAGTAACAATCTGCAAATTGTGCAGTAAAAAGATCACTTGTTAATAGTTCCAGGTACCTGATAATGGATGGTGAATTATATCCAACATATATTCCCAAACGACGTTGGGATCCCATTTTTGTGCATTGAGAGGACGCAATAGGGACATATACAGCACAACCAAATATTCTCAAATTAGATACATTAGGTTGGTAACCAAGAACCAATTGTAGGGGAGAATATTGATGATAAGAAGAAGGTCGCAAGCGAATTAACGTTGCAGCATGTAATATATCATGTTCCCATATAGAAGTAGGTAATTGACTTTTTAATAATAAAGTACGTGCAATTACCTGGAGTCGTTTGATAAGAGACTCAGCTATTCCATTCTGTGTGTGGATATGCGGGACTGGATGTTCAACCTCAATCCCCATAGACATGCAATAATCATCAAATGTTTTGGATGTAAATTCACCAGCATTATCTAGCCGTATTGACTTGATCGAATAATCTGCGAAATGTGCCTTTAATTTGATAATTTGTGCTAACAGTTTAGAAAATGCAACATTTTGAGTAGGCAATAAACAAACATGAGACCATTGTGCAGATGCATCAATTAAGACCATAAAATAACAAAATAGCCCACTTGGTGGGTGAATGGTTCCGCATACATCCCCTTGAAATCTTTGTAGAAACGATGAGGATTCAGCTTCAATTTTGGAGGGGGATGGTCTTATTACTAATTTGCCTTGAGAACAGGCGGTGCAGAATTGTTCACTAGACAATAAAATTTTATGATTTTGTAATGTATGTCCATGTGAATTTTCAACAATCCTACGCATCATTGTAGATCCTGGGTGGCTTAAACGATCATGCCAAAGCATAAATGCTTTTGGATCAACGAACTTCTAGTTCGATACTGTGTAGGTCTCAATTGCTTTTATGGTTATATAATACAATCCAAATGATAAAGCAGGCAATTTTTCTAGTATAAGCCTTCTTCCGGAGGTATTACTAGTTATACAGATGAATTCTACACCATTTTCACTCATGGTTTCAAGATGATAACCATTTTTTCTTATATTTTTAAAACTTAGTAGATTTCTTCTGGATCTACTTGAAAATAATGCATCATTGATGCTTAATTTGGTCTCATTGTTTAAAATAATTGTGGCTCTTCCAGAGCCTTCTATCAGATCAATTGATCCTGATATGGTGGTTACTTTAGCTTCAATTAATGCTAAAGATAAGAAAAATTTCTTTTCTTTAAGAATTGTGTGCGTTGTTGCACTATCCACCAAACATATGTCTCTCACATCAGCTTTTGAAGTCAACGCTTCAATTTTGGAGTCCATTTCCTTTCATTTAAAAATTACGTTAGTTATAACGTATACAAAATATTGAAAGGAAGAGAACATGACAATAAAATATAAAATAATATGCATGACTCCAAAATAAATATATATGATGGATTTAATTATAAAAATTTTGGGCATTTCATCCTCATAATAACTACTTCTGGTAGTTGCGTTCACTTCAGGGAACGATATATAACAAGAAAATAGTAATTCAAAATTTCTTTTCTGATATTGCTACTAAAAGAGCATAAAATAAAATGTGGAAAATATTTTATCTTCCACATTCAAGAAAAGATTCTGAATATTACAGAGTTATACTAAATATAGAGTCATTGTATTCATATTTTGGCTTGTAATCCTTCAGGGATATGATGCCGAAAGATAATAGCCTTGTATTTGTCCTTCTGGGATATTTTATTTAGTTAGTTTTTCAAGGCTCACAAATTCTAGGTGGAGACTTATGTAAAAAAAGCTCATTTAATATTATCCATCTAATTTTAGGAACTTCAGGTTCAATTATTGTCATATTTACAAAACTTCTGGTTTTATAAACAATATATATGAATTAATCTTTGAAACTTTAGGTTCAAATATTATTTCATATTTACAAAACAGCTGATTTTGTAGGACAAATATTAGGATTAATTTTGGAAGCTTCAGGTTCATGTATTATCCCATATATACAAAACTTCTAATTTTGTAATTAGTTTTCAGAATATTATAATACGTATTCTGATTATATTTTGGACTTCAAGTCCATATTTTTCACACTTTATGCAAACTTCAGGTTGCAAAGGTGATATCATTATTAAAATAAAGACTTTGATGAGACTGGGGACTTCCGGCCTATAAACATGTATTCTCATGATTTTACAAACTTCAAGTTGTAAATCGTAAAACTCGGGACTTCGGGCCCATATATATGATTTTCTCATGATTTTACAAACTTCAAGTTGTAAATCGGATATAAATAAAAATAAAGATTCAAATAAATAAAGATACGAATAAATAAATATTCAAATAAATGGAATACAATAAAAATAAATATTTAAATAATATCAAGACTTCCGGTCCAGATTCTTGGTTTTGTAAGCTTCAGGTTACAAATAATATTTATGACTTCAGGTCACAAATTTATAATTTTGTAAATTTCGAGTTACGAATGATATTCACGATTTTAGATCCAGATTCATGATATCAGGACTGCAGGTCCAGATTTATAATTTTGTAAACTTCAAGTTACAAATATGATTCAGAACTTTGGATCCATATTTATAATAGTCCAGACTTCAGGTTTAGATTCATAATATTGTAAACTTCAGGTTATAAATAATATTCAGAACTTTGGGTCCAGATTTATGATATTCTAGACTTTAGGTCTAGATTCAAGAGTTTTAGAACTTCAGGTCTAAATTTATAATTTTGTAAACTTCGGGTTGCAAATATTGTATAATTATAAAGAAAATTAAACAAAAATATAACATAAATTAAAAGTCAACTGGGACATTATAACTGGGATATCTGTATTTATAATATTTAAGTAGCATAACGATATAATATAAAGATATAATATACTTGAGCTAATCGTGTTAATAACGTGTTATAAAAATAATAAAGTAATTGACTACCAAATAAAATTATTAAGCCAAAGCACGGCAGAAGGAATAAAGAAACAAGAAGAAGCAGAAAGAAAGAAAGAAGAATTGTCTGTTAAATAATAGAGAAAGGGGGGGTTTATATAGTAGTTTGCCGCCTCTCCTTTTACCTAATACATTGACTAAAACCCATTTTATTTGCTTCTTCTGCGTCACTTTGCCATTTTCTTCTTGCTCTAATAAATGAATTCCCACTCCCTTTTTTTACTTGCTTTGGTGGAAAGCCACCTGGCTTTATAACAATAACCAGCCATGTTGTTGTTGTAGATTGACATTTTGGTTATAAGATTGGTCTTCTTCAAAACTTTCGTTCGGGCTTCCATTGAGTTTCGAAGGATTGAAGTATATTTTCAAATGGCGCAGCAGCCTTTCTTGACTAAAGTCCATTATATAGCATTTATAGGCCATGAAGGCATCATACCAATTTTAGGGGCAGCTCTCTTCTCTTATATAAAATAGAGTCCGTGAGTTAGTAAAAGTCAAAAGAAAGGATTTTAAAAGGAAACACCGAAAAGGATGAATTATTAAATTATTGTTGTCATGTGCAAGCCGGATGGGGGCCCGCCCACTAATGCAAGTTGCAATTTTTATATTGATTTCAACACGTCAGCTAGCCGTCTGTGCAAGGTTGATTGTTTCTCGTGAGAGTAATTTCTGTTTTCTTTAATGTTGACACAAAGAAATATATAATTGCCCCCGTGAGGAAAGAGAAAGTTTCCAGAAATTTTCTATCGTGGTTATTCTTTAGTAACATAAATTGTGTTTCAAAATGCCTCAAACGAGAAAATTCGTCAATATGCATAAATATTTTGTACGGGTTTGATTATCATCTTGAATCTTGATAAGACTAGATAAATCTTTTATTGAAAAGAAAGTGCCTGGTTGTTAGAATTTCAGGTCTAATGCCGTAAAAGAAATCAAAGTTTGCTTAAAATTATATTTTTGATTATTCTTCAATAACAATAAGCTAAGCTTCCTAGCTTAGCTTATACATGGTGGCTTAACATAAATAAAGTAATACTTAAAACTAATATTGTTGACAAGTAAGCCACACATGCTAAACATTAGTGCTGACTTCATATAATTACGAAACATTCTAATATGGAAAAATTTACTATGAACAGACTCAACAATTCACTTTACAAAAATGGTGAGATAATCTAATAAAATAATTGCAATAATTATGTACTATCTTTTATCAACTATCACAATAACAAAAAGTGATTTTTACTAACAATAAAACTATAAATATATGTTTTTTTATATATAATTTAAGTTTATATTAAATAATTTTAAATTAAAAATAAAATTTTATTTAATCACATGATGATATATCATCTATATATTAAAAGTATGCATGGATAACATTACTCTTTTACTAATTATTATAGACAGGAATTACTATATGGTTTTCACCTCTTTTTTAATACAAATCAGCATCACATTATATTATGTAGTCAAAATTACTTGCATATAGTCAATCCAAAGACAGGAAGAAATCCTCCGACGGAACTAAATAGAAACAACTATTATAGTAGAAAAAAGAATCATATAGTAAAATCATCAGAATATGCCATTAATCTTACTAATAAAATGTACAATTGGATTAACGTAGAATAGTCAAAGACTGAGAAGGCGCATGGCTTGAATCGACTAGAGCAGCCGTATATAGAGTATGAACATAAGTGGAAGCAGGCATATTTGGTTGAAGATCCGGCAATGCTAACTCAAAATTAAGAAATTTAATAACTTGCCTTATGGATGGTCTCTGATTACGGTCTGGGTGAGCACACAACAGCCCCACAAGGATCAGACACTCCATCTGTTTCTTGTAAAAATTCATACATAATTTCTTGTCAGCTGTATCCAGAAGTCTTTTAGTTCTATATGACTCCCAAACCCAAGGTACCAATGAAACTTGATCCTCCTCATACTGGTGCTCTATTGATTTTCTTCCGCATGCAATTTCCAGTGCAACTACACCGAAACTGAAAACATCTGATTCCTTGCTGGTCTTTCTTGTTTTGAGGCATTCAGGAGCCATGTAGCCCTGAGTTCCAGCTAAACCGGTAGCATGTGACCCTTTTTCATGGTCAATAAATGTAGCTAACCCGAAATCCCCAAGCTTAGCATTGAAATTTGAATCTAACATAATGTTGCTCGATTTGATATCCCTATGCAGTACACATTGTTCCCATTCTTCGTGCAAATACAGTAATCCTGAAGCTAAATCTTCAACAATTTTGTACCTCAGCTCCCATGGCAATAAGCATTCTCCTTTGAAAAGAAGGAAATCCAAGCTGCCATTAGGCATAAATTCATAAACAAGAAGAAGATTCTTTTTCTCATGGCACCAACCCAGAAGTTTCACCAGATTTCTATGCCTCAATCTACTAATGATTTTCACTTCTGATGCATACTCCCTTATCCCTTGTTTAGACTCTTTGGAAACCTTCTTAACTGCAATATAAGAGTTTGTGTCCCTTATAAATCCTCTATAAACCCCGCCGAAACCTCCCTGTCCTAACTTGTTTTCGTCATTGAAATTATCTGTAGCGCTTGCTAATTGCTTATACGAAAACTTCTTAGGTCCAGTTCCTCTCTGAAATTCATCATCCATATTTTCTTCTTCATCTTTCCCATCTTTGTTCCTACCAAAGCAAGCCATCCCAACCAAAATCAACCCAGCAATTAACACACCGCCACTAATACCCAATCCCACTGCCAGTCCTGTTTTGCTGCTCTTCCTACCGGCAGAAAGATTTGGGTTTACTGCTATTCCTGTATTAGTTGAATCACGGTCTTCTAAGCTTGATCTGAACTCCCACGAGTTAATTGTATGAGTTGCAGTTGCATTTCCAGTTGCTCCTGAGAAACCGAAAGTTACAAACTCAGGTAAATAAAGCCTCAAATCGACTTTATAATCGAGGTACTGCTTCACAACGGTACCATTTCTAAAACCAGTGAATTCAACTGTCAAATTCTTTGTGCTAGAATTATAATTGATCCATGCCTCGTTCCTTCTTCCACCCTTGACATCAGTCCACCATGCCACAGTTTTCAAAGATTGCAAAGAGTCGATGTCGATACCTACATGTTCAGGGACGCCGGGCGGATCATAGTGATTTTCATAAATATCAAACTCAACTGCAACAAACGGATTGGATGTTGAATTTAATCGCTCATCATCATTTGCAAGACCAAAAGATCCTCCTCTCGTTGCGTTCACCGGAATCATTGAACCCTGAGGCGCCAAAAAGAAGGCCAACCCATCTCCATAAGAACTTCTATTTTGAGAATCGATGACAAAAGTGAAACGAGTTGTAAAGTCTGTGAGATTTCCAGTGGCATTGTCCCAAAGGTGCAGAGGTTTATAATACGTGGCCCGACCAAACATGCCAGTTCCTGAGGCAAGCAGAATTACTTGGTTTTGTGGGTAAGCTCTCTCGTATGTCATGTTTTCCCTATTAGAACGGAAACTGGAGAAGTTGAAAGATAAAGCACTCAACACTCTAATTTTTAGCAATAATAAGATGATGATCACGAAGAAATGAAATAGAAAAGACCTCTTCAGGCTGGGGATTGCCATTTTTGGGAGGTAGGAATAAGATGGCTCTGAAATTTATCTCTCAAATCTACACATTTAGAAGGTACGAGTCTTCACGTGCTTAAACCCCACCCAGCGCAGACTAGAGTTGGAGGGATTACTTTTAAATTTGCAAGTAGGAGAAGGTGTACTAACAAGTTGGCCGCCTTTGTTTGACGCAGCCAGTTATCATAAAAGGGAATGTTATAAAATAACTACATTCATGCATAAGAGTAATAAATGTCGAAAAAGTTAGGGATTTTAAGACAACTTGTTTTATATTATATAACATTTTAAGATTATTAATAAAATTTAAGGAGTCAATTATCCTAATCCTCAACAGAGAAGTATCGTAATAAAGAAACAATTACACTGCAATTGTGCAGCTGCAATAAGGAAAAAGAGATCATGTGTGTTTGAGATGAGCTGGACATTCCTGTGAACTATAATAGGGCTAGTAATCAATGGCAGCAGCATAACTAGCTAAATTATAATATTGAATGAGTCATTAATTAGTTAACAGGAATGAAAAATAGAAGGAAGAAACCTAAATGCACCAACCATGTATTGGTTGTGTTGGCATTCAGCGTTTAGAGGGCTGAAGTTAATCAATTCAATACTTTACATCGAAACATCAATTCTTATTCTTAGAGGGTAGGAAAACTTTTGTTCGTCTTCTCTCCCACTTATATGTAAATGATGACTATCACTAGTTAGTATCATTGTTTTTAAAATTGGACCAGTAATTGAATCAGTTATCTCATTAATTTGTGATTCGATTTGTTCAATTAAACAACTAATTGATTTAACTTATTGTTAAATTATCGTGTATTTCTTAAATAGTATTAAACATTCACTACATTCTTTAAACATAAAATGTATTAAATATACAAAACATAATTTCAAATATGTTAATTAAACAATTGACACTTTGTTATATAGATAAAAAAAAATTATAAACTGTTGGTTGTAAATAATTTTTTCTGTTCAATGGGTTTATTGAATTTAACTGAGTTTCAAATAAATTAATATTTATATACAGACCAAATCAAATTGTGAAACTAGATCAGATTGACATTGGTTCATAGTTTAACCAATCGAGCCAACCGATTTAGTTTGATCCAATTTTAAAAACACTGGTTATTGATGTTGGATTATAAATGTAAAATATCAATTGCATAAATAAATTTATATAATTTATTTGTATATTTATTGTTTCCCTTATTGATTATAAGATTAATTGTGTAGAGTAAATAATCACTAGTTAACATCATATTTTTACTACTATTAATCAGTTATGTTTCTAACTATTTACAGGTCTAAAAATTGCGTCTGTAGCATTATTGACTTCAATAAAAATATAGTTAATTAACGAAAAAATATAGTTACGTTAATTTTTTGAGAAATTCCGTCCAGTTGTTGCCCTTTGCTAAAAATATCCCATGAAAATATAAATTAAAAAAATGAAGCAACAATCAAATTACAGATATATAAAAGATTGGAACAAAGTTTAACTTATATTTATTTATAAGGTTAAAATTTTATATAAGACATACATGTATAAACATGTGTAGTTTATTGTATTATCAAATTTGTTATGTATTTAGTAATACTCAGTTTTGATCTTGATTAAGAAGATCTTAAACGAACTATCAATTCCTAGAGTTGTTCTTGACCGGTGGTGTTGAGGAAAAAAGGAGTGAAACGGCACAGTTTTGCTTATCGGAAGAACAAAATATTTGAAAGAACCATATCCATTTGCTGTCTTGAAAAATATCTACATCAAACCCACGCTTTTCTTTTGTCCATTTCTAATGAGATCGATTCTCCACAAGTTGCTCAACTTGCAAGATCTAAAGGTGAATTTGTATTTTCTGTTTTAAATCAAAGGCTGCAAATGCTATATGCCTATTCTTGTTGAATAAAAACATATTTGTATAGTTTCTTCAATGTCAATGAAAAGAAAGTCTATCAATTGATGTATGTGGTATGATACATCAGGACCGAGAGTCCATCGATTGTCACCCATAGTAGGACGACTAGGATGTAGATACCAAAAAAATGAGTCACATGGCAGGCTGCTAAATGTCTCACCATAGTTCAATTGTTATGAGATGATGGTAGAAAAAAATAATAGATGAGTCCATTTTCACCCTAGATGTGATATAAAATGTGTATATATTAGTATTCTAAGTCATTTAAATTAAGGTAAAAATGAACCCTAAATAGCAAGAGAGATTAATTATGGAATGCCAGATAAGAATATAAGAAGAGTAATAATCTAATTTAAATATTGTAAGATAAATACTTATCATTATTAAGTATTTTATCATTCACCCTTTTTCTTCATTCACTTTTTCTCTTTGGTTTTATAGGTGAGAGATGATATGATAATGACAAAATGACTAATTAGCGATGAAGCACAATGATGGGTGGACTTTTTTGGATTTGTAGTTTGATTTAATGTTTTATTTTAGATTTATCAAACTTGTTAGTTCTTTTGATGTTTGACTTATACAAACACTTTATGATGCTTCTTATGGATGTTTCCACGATTAAACTATTGAGATATTTAAGCAATTTTTGCGTTGTTATATGTTTTATGACCATAATGCATGATTAAGAGTTAAATAAAGCGACATTTCACTCCACGCGGCAGGACTTTGCGAGTAAGGTGTTTCACTAAATAGATTCAATCTTATCATAAAGTTATCCCAGATTTCGTGGGACCACCCGTGACTTTGAAACAGCTTTTATTTTATTAAATATTTAGCCCATAGATTTCAGTTTCGTCGTGTGATGTTTTCACATTTGGATATTAGACTCTTCCTATCTCTCTATATTAAAGAATAGTCAACACGTACCTTTCTTCATAAGTAGACTATAAAAAAAATAATTACCAGAAAAAAAAAAAAGGAGTAGGCTATAAAAAGGCAAAATATTAATGATAATACAATTCATTTAGAAATATTCATATTGTAAACGAGTTTAGCCTTATTGTTGTTTTAAATGAAAAATGAAATACAGCAAACAAAATCCGCCAGCATAATTCTTCAGGTTCGATTGTGACAACTTAAAGACAATAAATGATTTTCTAGCTTATGGTAATCTTTCTTGTTGGAACACTTAAAGTTGTTTTGCATGTCTTTCTTGTAATATAAATACTTGGTCTAGGAGATTAAGAAGTAGTAAAAAGGTTTTCTTTATGAGTCATCAATGTTTGCATATAGGCCATAAGTTTCAATTTAATGCAGGATCACTTGATGAGACTACTGAATTGAGATATACTCATGTTCCACCCTTTGAGTTAGAAATTTTGGATTAGTATTAAACATATCGACTTTGCTTGTGGGAAGATGAACAAGGAAGTTACAGGGAAAAGAAGAGTTTTTTTTTTTTAATTGTCTTATTGAAAATATAATTTAAGATGATGTAACATTAATGTGATGCATATAGAGAAGAATGCTTGTGATAATGTGATGAATACTATACTCAATACTGATAAGGAACCAAAGGATAACATAAAAGCTCGTCATGACTTAGAAGAGATGAATATAAGAAAATATTTATGGCCTTAACAACCAGATTTTAGAAGAACATATTTGCCTCTCTCATGTTATACTATGGCTCCAAATGAGAAATTCTTTTTAAAGTTTTGGAGAATGTGTTATTCTTTAAACATATAAAGATGTGTTCATAAACAACACAATTTTTTCTAGTCTCAAAACCCATTATTGCCTTTCATGTCTTAACCACAAGGTTTTATTGATTCTTAAAAACCTAAATATGTGTACAAGCTGAAAAAGACTTTTTATGTCTTTAAATAGGTTCCTAGGTTTCAATATGAAAAACTTAGAGATGTCTTTATAGCCAAAGGTTTCTCAAATTCCAAGGATGAATTTAGTCTATTTTTTCTCAAGTTTGAATAGGTTATTGTTTTTGTTTTAGTCTATGTAGATGACATACCACTGACAAGTGCAAATTCTTCCTTTTTTTAGGATCTTGCTTTTGAATTGAATATGACATCTATATTGAAAACTCATGGAGAATTGAGTTACTTTCTAGGATTTGAGGCACATAGAAGTAATAAAGGTCTGCATCTTTGCCAGTCAAATTATGTTTATGATTTGGTGCTTAAAACTCAATGTAAACATCCAATTCTAGTACTACTCATATGTTTGTTGGTGTGAAACATTTTTCTTCTAAGGATAGTGACTTATATGAAAACCCTAGACTATATGAAAAAACTATAGAAGCACTTCAGTATCTAACAATGATAAGATCTTATATGTCTATGTTGTGAATAAGTTGAGCCAGTTTTTTAAGTCCCCAACTTAACAACAATGACAAACATGTATAAAGGTGTTGAGGTATTAGAAAGGAACAATGCATTATGAGTTATCGTTTAAACTATTTGCCTTAATGAGTATAAATGTTTCTATTGATGCTAATTAGGCAAAAATCTAAGTGATACATGATCCATAAGTGGTTATTGTGCTTTTAGGGCAACAACTTAATTAAGTGGAGTTCTAAGAAGAAAAAAGTGGTCACTCTTTCTTCAATTGAGTTAGAATATAGAGCAATGAGTTAAGTTTCCATTGACCATGAGTTAGCTTGGTTCAAAAGTCTACTCATTTATGTTACAAATGTTGTTGTATGGTGTGATAACCAAAATGTTAGGTCTCCAAGCCTCAAATCTAATGTTTCACAATTGAACCAAACATATTGTTGGGTTTAACTCTTTATATTTACAATTACACCTCACATCTCAATTGTTATACCGTACTTGAATGTTTCGAAAAACTACACAATCTCATATGTTCTCCACACTAGTTGGTCTTGTCATGATGTTGAGAAAAAAAGTGGTGATAAAAGGAATCCTTGAACGTTGAGGCATAAGGAAGAAGGCCATCTCATCTCCATATTGACTTATGTTTTGAGAATAAAAAACAAAAAAGAAATAATTCATAAAATCTGTGAGATCTCTTAAAGCTTCATCCCAAGGGCATAACAGTTTAAAGTATATATGTGGCCTGACTTAGCAGTTCCTAGGGTATTTATATAACTTTATTTTGGGGAAAACCTGTCTCTTATCTTATGTTATTATCGTTAAAACTGAAACTGGAAATGTTATAAGTTATACCAATTGCCAATGGGAATTTTTGACACAACAAAATTATTATCACAAAAAAATTATAATGAGGCATGTTGTTGCTGTAGATTGACATTTAGGGTATAAGATTGGTTTTCTCCGAAGCTTGGGCTTTAATTAAGTGTCGAATGCTTAAAGCATATTTTCAAATGGTGCAGCAGCCTTTCTTGACTAAAGTCGACTATATAGTATAAATAGGCCATCAAGGCATTATACCAAATTTAGTGGCAGCTCTCTTCTCTTATACAAAGTAGAGCCCGTGAGTTAGTCAAAGTCAAAAGAAAGGAATTTAAAAGGAAAAACCCAAGAGGATGAATCATTGAATTATTATTGTAATGTACGAGCCGTATGACTGCCCGGGGCATGCCCGCTAATGCGTTCACGTAGAAAATCCAAATACTCGCCTGCATTTTGCAAATTTATATAGGAAAAAGGACAAATTCTCACCTCAGTATTAGTCTAATCATAAAAGTATACTCACGACAAAGAAAATTCTAAATACCCACTTATAGTTTAATTTGTTAGAACACACTACATATTTTTTGTTAGGGTTAAGGGTCAAATTCGTTATTTTATCAATAATATTAAAATAATTATAATTTTATCTTATTTTCTCCCTTTAATTTAAAAAACTAACATTTTTCCTCTGAATTAAGTTTTAAAAAATTCACTTTTCTCTCTTGAAATCCAACCACTTTCTTCGGCGATGGTCGACTAATGATAGGTGAGTTTTCATTCAAAGGTCAACCTCTGAACGATAATCGTTGTCCAAGGATGATGAGTGTCATCTAGATCTGGATGACGCTTGGTCATCCAGATCTCTGGACAACAAAGAATCGTCTATTTTAGATGACACTTTGTCATCCATTCTGGACAACAAGCGTCATCCTCACAGGACGATGAGGGTCATCCATAATAGATAATGAGTGTCGTCTCTATTGTCTAGTGAAGGTCGATGAACATTATCCAGATCTGGACGATGCTCGTCACTCTCTCTTCACCCATGTCGTCATTGGTGGCCGAAGGGACAGTAAAAAAAAAAATAGGGATTTGGCTAGGTGAAAGTCACTTTTCAAAGTTTAGGTTTGAAGATAAAATGTTAATTTTTAAAATTGGAGGGAAAAATCCGATAAAATTATATAACTTTAATATAAAGAGTAAAATAATGGTTTTACTTCTATATTTAACAAAAAACTTAACGGTTGTTTAGGGATGGATAAGTGTTTAGGTTTTTCATCTATCGTAGGTATACTTTTGATTTTGAACTAAAACTTGGGTGGGAAATAGTCCTTTTCCCATTTATATATTGATTTCACCACTTCAGCTGGCCATCAACGAAAGATCAATGAATTGTTTCTCATGGGAGGAATATCTATTTTCTTTAATGTTACCCAGAGAAATAATTGCCCTTTATGGCATCTGCGAGGAAAGACACAGTTTCCAGAATATTTCTGTCGTGATTATTCTCAATAATGATAAATTGAGTTTCTTAGCTTTGCTTATGTACAGGAGATTTTCACACAAAACCCCAATGCTTTCTTAAATCCACGCTGAACCCCAATTTTTCAAAAGCGTTAACAAAAAATCAAATTCGTTAATAGCGCCAGTGACCTCCAATAAGCATAATTATTTTGTAAGAGTTGGATTGCTAACAGAGAAAGTGTGGAAGTACTCAGCAGATCTAGCAGCAAAGGATAGTTGAGAATATTCATAGAGCCACTCATCTTGAGTCTTGATAAGACTAGATAAATCTTCTATGGAAAAGAAAGTGTTTGGTTGCTCAGAATTTGCAGAAAAAATTTGGCCAAAAGACTTATTCCCACCCAACGTACAGTGAAGTTCAAAACACACATCCATTAACTTTAAAAAACGTAAACATCCACCTATTACTAAACTTCTATTATAATTTTTTATTAGAGTCAAGAGTACCATTATTTTACTAGTAATATTAACAAAATTATAATTTTATTCTATTCCCCCAAATTTTAAAAACTAACAATTTCACTTAATTTTTAAAATTTTTCTAATTATGAAAAGTAGCTCCACCCCCCCCCCCCCAAAATCCCTAGGTTTCTTCCCCTCCTCTCCTACGATAGCAACAGTGGAGAAGAGACGACGATAGACATTTTTTCATCTTCATCGATAAAGAGATGTCAATGAAAACATCTTTTCGTCGATGAAGATGAAGTGTCTCTTCATTGACAAAGATGAAAAGACGTCTATCGCCATCTCCTCTCAGTTGCCCCCTTGCCAGATGGTCACCGAAGAGGAAGGAAAGAAACCTAGGGATTTGGGAGTAAAAAAACTACTTTTAAAAAATTTGAAAAGTTTTGAAAATGGGGTGAAATTATTAGTTTTCAAAATTTGAGAGAAAAAATGATAAAATTATAATTTTTTTAATATTACTGATAAAATGATGGTTTTATCCTTAACCTTAACAAAAAATTCTAATAGAAGTTGAATAATGGGTAGGCATTTGAGTTTTTAAAAGTTAGTTGTTATGTATTTGAGATTTTTACTATAACTTGGGTGGGAATAAGTCTCTTGGCTGACAAAATTTCCGTAGCTCTAATACCGCAAAAGAAAACTAAGGTTTGCTTAAAATTATGATTTCATTCAATAATAATAAGCTAAGTTCCTTGGCTTAGCTTATTATGTAGTGGCTTAACATAAAGTTATGTAAGCAAAACTTAAAAGCTAAAACAAATATTGTTTACTAGTAAGCCACACATTGCTAAACATTAGTGCTGACTTAGCATAATTATGCAACAATCTAAAATCATGGAAACATTTACTTTAAACAGGCTCACCAGTTCACTTTACTGAAATGGTGAGACCGTCTAATAAAATAATGGTGATAACTGTGCATTAATTTTACTAATTATTATAGACAGAAATTATTATATGGTTTTCACCTCTTTTATTTTTTTTTCTATACAAATAAGAATATTAAATCAGCATTACATTTTATTAAGTGGACAAAATTACCTGGGTATAGTCAATCCAAAGAAAGGATGAAAACGTCCGTAGGAACTTAGAATAGTAAAAAAAAAAATGATACATTTAGTAAAATCATGACAAATGGATTAACGTAGAATAGTCAAAGACTGAGAAGGCTCATGACTTGAACCTAAACCTGCACCCGTATATAGCATAGAAACAAAAGTGGGAGCAGGGATATTTGGTGGAACATCTGGCAATGCTAACACAAAATTAAGAAAGTTAATAACTTGTCTTATGGATGGCCTCTGATTACGATCCGGATGAGCACACTACAGCCCCACAATAATCAAACACTCCATTTGTTTACTGTCAAAATTCATACATAATTTCTTATCAGCAGTATCCAGAAGTCTTTTATCTCTGTATGACTCCCAAATCCAATGCACCAATGAAACTTGATCCTCCTCATGCTGGTTCTCTATTGATTTTCTTCCGCATGCAATTTCCAGTGCAACTACACCGAAGCTGAAAACATCTGATTCCTTCCTATACTTCTCTCTTTTAAGACATTCAGGAGCCATATAATCCTTAGTTCCAGCTAAACCGGTAGCATCTGACCCTTTTTCATGGTCAATAAATGTAGCTAACCCGAAATCTCCAAGCTTAGCATTGAAATTTGAATATAACATAATGCTGCGATTTGATATCCCTATGCAATACACATTTTTCCCATTCTTCGTGCAAATTCAGTAATCCGGAAGTTAAATCTTGAACTATTTTGTACCTCAGCTCCCATGGCAATAAGCTTTCTCCTTTGAAAAGAAGGAAATCCAAGCTGCCGTTAGGCATAAATTCATAAACAAGAAGAATATTCCTTTTCTCAAGGCGCCAACCCAGAAGTTGCACCAGATTTCTATGCCTCAGTCTACTAATGATTTTCACCTCTGCTGCATACTCCCTCATCCCTCGTTTAGACTCTTTGGAAACCTTCTTAACTGCAATATAAGAGTTTGTGTCCCTCATAAATCCTCTATAAACCCCGCTAAAACCTCCCTGCCCTAACTTGTTTTCATCATTGAAATTATCTGTAGCGCTTGCTAATTGTTCAGAAGAAAACTTCTTAGGTCCAGTTCCTCTTTGAAATTCATCATCCATATTTGCTTCGTCATTCCCATCTCTCTTCCTACCAATGCAAGACATCTGAACCAAAATAAACCCAGCAATTAACAAACCGCCACCAATACCCAATCCCACTGCCCGTCTCGTTTTGCTGCTCCTCCTGACGGCAGAAAGATTTAGGCTCACTGGTATTCCTATGTTAGTTGAATCAC
This sequence comes from Mangifera indica, assembly GCF_011075055.1. Lineage (NCBI taxonomy): Eukaryota > Viridiplantae > Streptophyta > Magnoliopsida > Sapindales > Anacardiaceae > Mangifera > Mangifera indica. The sequence goes on from NC_058140.1 coordinate 10,410,557, forward strand.
GGTCTTCTCAGCTTGAACTGAACTCCCACGAGTTAATTGTATGAGTTGCAGTTGCATTTCCAGTTGCCCCAGAGAAACCAAAAGTTACAAACTCAGGTAAATAAAGCCTCAAATCGACTTTATAAAACCAGTAAATTCAACTGTCAAATTCTTTGTACTAGAGTTATAACTGATCCATGCCTCGTTCCTTCTTCCACCCTTGACATCACTCCACCATATCACTGTTCTACGGATTCCAAAGAGTTGATGTCAATACCTACATGTTCAGGGACGCCGGGCGGATCACAGTGATTTTCATAAATATCAAACTCAACTGCAACAAACGGATCGGATGTTGAATTTAATGGCTCGTCACCATTTGCAAGACCAAAAGATCCTCCTCTCGTTGCGTTCACCAGAATTACTGAACCCTGAGGAGCCAAAAAAAAGGCCAACCCATCTCCATAAGAACTTCTATTTTGAGAATAGATGACAAATGAGAAATGAGTGGTAACGTCTGTGAGATTTACGGTGTCATTGTCCCAAAGGTGCAGAGGTTTATAATACGTGGCCCGACCAAACATGCCAGTTCCTGAGGCAAGTAGAATTACTAGGTTTTTTCATGTTTGTGGGATTCATTAATTAAAATATATTCTTATCATTTTCAAAGCTAAGACAAGAGCTGGACAATTTATTAAACTATAATTAGGGCTAATAACCGGTGGCGGCAGCATACCTAGCTAATTATAAAACGGCCAAAAGACTTAATCCCACCCAAGGTTTGGTGTACTCCGAAACTACCACCCGCAAAGTATCAAAAACCTAAATACTCATTTTTTTGTTAAAATTCTAAAATCATTATTTAACATCAAATACCCACCCACAAGCATAAAATCGTTATTTAATAAAAAATTTAAAAAAACTAAAATTTTTATTTCATTTTCCTCTTAATTTAAAAAATTAACAATTTCTCTCACCAAATTTTAAAAAGTTACATTTTCCCCCATGGTTTATTTTTTCTAGTCACCACTTTTAGACAATCACTTCATTTCGATCATCGGCTAGCCTTCTTACCATCTGTCTCCCTCGTGGTTTCCTAACATGCAAACCACTCAAAATCTGACCGAAATAGTCGGACAATGTTGCATAGATTTGTGTGATATCACGTAATCTATACATCGACCAAACGACATACAAACACATACATCGTTGTTTGTGCATCATCCTATTGACGCACAGATGGCTAGACGATACACAACTCTGTGCAACGTTACACAAATTTATGCGATATTGTCCTACTATTTCAACTGAATTTTGGGTGGTTTCCACGCCAGGAAAGCACTAGGGACAAAGATGGTGAGAAAACGAATCAACGATCAAAATGGAGTGGTCGTCAGAAAGTGGTGACTAGCAAAAATTAAACCCTAGGGAGAAAATGCAACTCTTTAAACTTTGAATGGGGAAAAATTGTTAGTTTTTTAAATTGAAAAAATGAGATAAAATTTTAGTTTTTAAAATATTTTTATTTAAATAATGGTTTTACCTTTAACTTTAATGAAAAATTTTAATAGAAAAGTGAGTATTTGAGTTTTTGATATCTTGTGGGTAGGAATGTGGAAATACACCAAACCTTGGATAGGAATAAGTCCTTTGGCCTTGTAAGAATGAATGAGTCAAAAGGAATGAAAAATAGAAGGAAGAACCCTAAAAGCAGCTGCTAAGTATTGGTGGTGTTGGCATTCAACGTCTAGGCGGCTAAAGTTAATTTTGGAGGGCATTTTAGCTTCTCATATAACAATATCATAGTTGTCTATTGATGCCTCATCATCTTGACTAACGGGGTACATCATTAGATATGACCAATAAATGGTCTACAATCTACAAATATTGTAAGGTTCAAATTCACAAATCTATTTTACAAATGCATTCTTATTTTTGCCTAAATTAGGCACTAAAGAGTTGATCATTCACAAGCAATAAAGACTTCTATTGTCATTACAAATATCATATGAAAGTGACACAAAGTTTGATAAAAAGGATAAAAGACTTCTATCGCGTTGCATTAGTAATACTCAAGATAATGCATGTGTTAAAATACTATAATTGGAGAATTTATGTGTAAAGAACTCACATTTCTACTAAGATACTTCAGATAAAATCTACATTAACTTTAAATTGATTCAACATTAGGCTTCCATTTGCCGATTTAGTCCAGAAAACTTCTATGTTATCAAGAGGTCAAATTTGGATAAACATTGATTATGCTTTTGCAAACAAACTCTACATCAAGAGTTTTTAAATGAATAGAATTTTCAATCTATTCAATGTATACAAATCCATATAAGGTGGATCTAACAACCTAAAATTAGGTTATACTTTTCCTTATTAGTACAAGGCTAAAGGACTATTTCCCATCCAAACTATGCTGAATTCTCAAAGTTCCTCCTGTTAACTATGGAAATATCATTTATTCACCCATGAACGGTTAAAATTAACAGTAATAAGGGTAAAATCATCATTTTATATTTAATATTAAAAATAAACTTAAATATGATTTCATTTCCCCCCAAATTTAAAAAACTAACTTTTCTCCTCTAAGCCAAGTTTGAAAAGATCACATTTCCCCCCCTAGGGTTTAGTTTCCAAACCCTTTCACTTTCTCCGGTGCTATCGCTAACCGTCTCTCCCTCCTAACGGTTTCTCTTCCACTGATGGCCCACTTTAACTCCACCCCAACCCATTTAACACCGAGAGATGTCGTTTAAGAAGGAAAATCATCTTCCTAGATGATGAAGATGAGATCGATTGATCTCGTCTTTGTCGTCTGGGAAGACAATCGTCTTCTCAGACGAAGACAAGATGACTCGTCATCCTCTAGGAAGATGAGTCATCTTCATCTGGGAAGATGATTGTTTTCCCAGACAATAAAGACAAGATCGATCGATCTCATCTTTATCATTTGGGAAGACGATTTCTCTTCTCAGACGACGTCTCTTAGGGTCGAATGGGTTGGGGTAGAGTTGAGATAGACCGTCAGTGGAAAAGAAACCGTCGAGAGGGAGAGACGGCAGGCGATGGGGTTGGAGAAAGTGAATGGGTTTTGAAACTAAACCCTAGGGGGGGAAATACGATCTTTTCAAACTTGGCTTAGGGAAAAGATGTTAGTTTTTAAACTTTTAAGGGGAAAAACGAGATTAAATTTTCAGGGGTTAGGGTTCTGTTAAATTAAACTGATCATGGGTGGGTAAATAGTATTTTTATAGTTAATGAGAGGAACTTTGAGAATTTAACATAGTTTGAGTGGGAAATAGTCCTTTGGCCTTATCACATTAAGTATGAATATATTATGTTGAAAAACAACACTCATATTGTAACACCAAATAACAATAGTATCAGATACTAGGACATTTATCTCTTTAAAACAACTTCTCAGCAAAGCAATTTTTATGGATATCTAACTAAGTGTCCTATATTCTGGTTTAATAAAAATGACTATCATTACCTTTTGTCTTTTAGAACTCCATAGGATCAAATTATATTTCAAATAAACATAGTATTCACTAGTGGACTTTCTATCTCATAGACTCCCAACCTAATTTGCATAATAGGCTTCTAAAGTTACTAAAGAAGTTGGTTTAAATAGAATGCCATGTTGTAATGTTCCCTCGACATATCACACGGCTCTCTTCATAGCTTGCCCTTGTAATTGATAAGGATCCTTAAGAACTTGACTCAGTTTATTTACAACAAAAGAAATATCAAGTCTAGTTAGTGTTAAATATTGCAGTGCCTCTATTATGCTCCTATATTGGGTTGAATTGTTATACTAATCATTGTCACGAAAAAAACATTATAGCACATGGGTTTGAATCTTGCATGTGAGTCTTAATCAACTATTTTGGCTAGCATACATAAATTTCTTCTAATGTTCTATGGGTTTCCAAGCCAAAAGAATAACTTAATTCACCCAAGTTCTTCAGAGCAAATTGATTATTTAAATATGAAACTATTGCTTTTATATACATTAAATCAAGACTAGTAAGTAGTATATCATTCACATAAATGAGTACAAAATTTGAACCCTTTTTTGCTTTAAGAATGAAGAGACTTGAGTCTACAACTGAATTAATAAAACCCTTATTGATCAAGGCTTTTTTAAGTTGTTAGTGTATGCCCTAAGAACCATTTATGGTGTTGGTTTCAAGGCATTTCATCTTGTATATATGTAATTATGATTTATTAAAAAAAGAATATGTTATTTTGTTCATATACATAAACTGCTTTCTTTATTAGTTTTAAATATAAAGTATGTATATAAACTGTCTAGATAATTCATTTAATCAGTAAAATAGGATTATCAAATTGTTCCCTACAGACGTGATATTGATTAGACAATACTATCATACAGTAGGCATATTTAATACTTATGTTGAATATTATGAGTTGATATTAGTACGAATAATAATGATGGTCATATTACTATGGTAATAATATGGATTAACAGTTAATGAACTTTTTTTTGAATGTGACTAATTACCAATAAATCATATGGACATTGCAATGTGAGCAATAACTTATTGTATGATTATACTAGTGTACAAAGTAATCCTTTAACCCAAAATATCATGATCAAATCTGATATGAATACGTATGATTCATATGGTACATAAATACAGAGCTAGTCACGTCTTGTAAGATAAACCATTTTGGTCATGTTTTGTTCATATACAAAGATAAATGATGATTGGAAAGGGATTAGTTAACTCGGAGTTATAGGATCCAGAGTATTTGCTAACTCAGTAATTATTTGGTTATGAGTTTTTATACGAATGTCGATAAATATTGGAAACAAAATCTCTGACCAAAATATAATGTAAGTCATACGAAGGACATTAGCGATGACACATTTCAAATGTATCAATCAATGATTCAATAGAATATCAAGATTAGAGTTTTAATAAACCATGAACTAGTACTCAATTAGAATTTGATAACAGAAGGATCTTATCTATACGAAATGTATAATCAGAAAATAGGTTTAATGGAATGTGTCTTCATCATGGTTTAGAGATTATGACACATTGTTAGATATTTACCATAGTTGTTAAGTATTCGAATATATTTTTTAGATCATCTAAAAAGGATTCATAGTTATGTTACAGTAAACCTAAATAGTCACATCAATAAACTAAGTTTTCAGAGAGATAGAGAATTGATTATCTGAGGATGGCTAACACCTACCAAGGGTAATAAACGTAATATCATATAAAGTGTTGTATGGGTGTGAAATAACATTTTTAAGAATTAAGATGTTCATGAGATAAAATTAAGGTGGGTAATGTATATCTATTATGTAAATTGAGAACTTTGCAAGCTATCATGCAAGAATTAAGGATTTGCTAATTAAGCCTGCCATTATAAAAGTGAATAATTTGTTAATTTTAAATACATGAACTCATTTTGCATAAAACACATTATGTCACTAATTTCTCTCTCTAAGTTTTGGCCAAGAGCATTTTGAGCTGGGTTTGGTGTAAATTTTAGAGTTATCACAAGTGAGGTGTTCCACTCCATCATCCCCACCAAAAGAATTAGCTTGAAGAAGGTAAAACTCTAACCTTTCTCTTGTATCTTTTGAATGCTATTGATTCTTGCTTTCACCAAGCATGCACGTCCATTTCCATCATCATTTTCACCTCTAATTTTTAAAAGCTTGTCATACCAAGCTTTAAAGCCTATTTTAAGCCATATAATGCCTTAGTTAGCTTGCAAACATACTATGGCTTTTCATTATCAACAAAACCTTGTGACTTTATTATATACACTTCTTGTAACTTACCATTCAAGAAGGCAACATTATCATTGATTTGATATATTTTCCAATCGAAAGATACAACCAAAGTAAACATCACTTTTGTGGATACAAGTTAAAGGAAATATTTGTGTGTCAACTAGAATGAACTGTGGTTGTATTTTCCAACATAGTTATTACCAGTCAAAAGTAAACATCCATTCATTCTATTTTCTAATAAAAAATACAACCATCAATTTATATTTATCCAATATTTTTAAACTCCCTTTTAGTTTTCCTTTGCCACACTCATGACTCATCAAGGACTCAATAATTTTCACTCATCTTTCAAGGTTTTTTCCTTTTATTCTCTCAAGTGCATATCATCCTTCCTTTTATACTATATTTTTCATTCTTTGTTTGGTATGCATTGTGTTAGGAAACTGGTAATGAACAATTGTAGGTGATTTTGATTAAAAAAAATGGACATACTTAATTTCATAAAGTTTTCTTATTTACAATTATTTATGTAGTTAATTAGATTTTGATTTTTTTATAATATCAATGTTTGTTTCCGCATGTGAATGAATCAACAACTTTTGATATAATTCTTGATTATATAATTTCTCTTTCAAAACCACTTTCGTTTTCTCTTAAAAACACCTTCAGTGATTTGCTCTCGTCATGACATATGTTTTGTTTTCTTTCTAAAGTACCTTGTATCTTCCTTTTATATAAAGCTTGCACACTCAAGTAGATATATATATGTCTTAAAATGATAAACCGATGCCATGAGTAATTAATCTCATGATTGATGTGTTGATTTTCATCTCCTTGACAAGAAAGATTTTTGGCTTGATCTATGGTCATATTACAATACAACTCACTCCAACAAACTATAAATTTATTGCTTCATGTATTTCAAATTTCTTCTTTGCAACACATGCATTAGACCACAATATCTACACTTGAAAGCATTGTTGTACATTATATATAAAATTCATATTAATTTTAATTATTTTATTTCAATCCTTTTTGACAACCATTATCTCTATTTTTGTACTTCCATTTCAATTAGTTGCCACTCAGTTTCATCCTTCAACATGCATATTGTGCTCCATGCTTTTAATGGCTCTCTTTTTTTAAGATTACAATAGTAATTTCATCTCAGTTGGATACTTTTGATGGATCAAGTATTGTATATTTAATTAAAGATGTGGTTGATCTTTAAGTTTTAATACAATGTATGATCATTACGATGTTTGATTATTTTAATAAGTGGGACTACAAGATAAATGTGATAATAAAATAATACATGAAAGTTAAGAAATTTCAACTCAGTGGGCATAAAAGTGATGATTCATGTGTATATTTGAGTTTTCTTGTTAGCTTATCCCATACTTTTATTTTGTAAACTAGTGATTACATATGGTTGCAAGTTAAAACACTAATGTGTCTGATTATTAGATAATTTTTAATTGTTAAAATTAATATTTTTTTATATGTATTGACTTTTATGTCTTATCCTTAAACTCATTTAATCGTTATATGTGGGATCTTGTTTTACGGTTCGTTAAACAAGAAAAAAGAGTGGTTGTTTTGATATATATTTATGTTGAACCTACAATCTAGGTGTGTTTTATAGTTTTAATTTTGACGGTATGAACTATGTTATGGTTATAATTGTAAATAACATGTTTGATGATTTGTTAGTAAGGATGTTTTCATTTAGCGCTAGACAAAAAATTATGACACTTGATTATAGTTATACATGTTACTTTATATATAGGAAAATGTGATTATTTTACTTTCTTTATTATAGGGATAAATGCATAATTCAAATTAATACTTATTTTATTAGTGATCTTTAATGGATAATTGCAAGCATAAGAGATGGATGAATTTTGATGCACTAAATAACGAACGAATACCTTGAGAAAGTGAATAGCTTTATAAATACAACATTTAGAAATAAAACAATTAATGAAAAAGTTTCGTGTCCTTGCAAAAAAATGTTTACTTTATCACCATAGAGATCGGGTAAAAATATATGATCATCTTATGGTTCATGGTATTATGCTAGGGTATGATACTTGGTTTTGCCATGGTGAACCGATGCATGCGTAGTGTTCTCATAAATATGTCCAAGTAAAACAAGAAATACCTAGAGATACTACCATGATAAGAATGTTATATAATGTTTTTGGGGTTTTAGGACAAAATGTTGATATAGATATTGATAGAAGGGATGAAGCCTAATGTTGTATTCCACCACAAGAAAATATAGAACAATCTCCATAATTTAAATTGTCATTTTGGTTAGTCCAAAGAATCACTTGATGCATTGATTAAGCTTATAGAATATGCTTTCCTTGAGAGTTTGACATTTCCAAATTCTTTCCTTGAAACAAACAAGATTATTGATGTGTTAAGTCTTAAATATGATAAAATTGATGTTTATCCTAATGATTGTATGCTTATTTTGGAAAGAAAAGTTTATTGATGATATGTGTTCAATTTGTGGGCCTTCAAATTGGAAAATTAGTGAGAATAATTCTTGTAATAATGCATCAAATTTGAATTTTGTGACAAAAAAGAAAATTACATCAAAGGTGTTAAGGTATATTCTTTTAAATCCTAGACTTCAAGCATTAGTCATGTCTTCAAAAACTTCTAATTTGATGATATGGCATGACAAAGACCGCATTAAGGATGGTATTTTGAGACATCTAGCTAACTCAAAAGCATAGAAAAGTTATGACTCTAGATGCCCTGAATTTGCTAGGGACCTTCGTAATGTAAGATTGTGTTTAGCAGGTGATGGATTCAATCTTTTTGTATAATGCGAACTACTTATATAGCACATGACTGGTTATCTTAATTCCTTGTAACTTACCACCATAATTGTGTATAAAACAATTCTTTATGCTTTCATTGTTAAATCTTAGTCTATTTAGTCCTAAAAATGATATTGATGTTTACTTGCAACCCTTATGGAGGAGTTGAATAAATTATGAGAGGTAAGGGCGGATGCCTATAATGCTCCAATCATCCAAGGAAAGTTTTCAGTTGCATGCAGCTATTATATAGACAATAAAAGATATTATGAGTACCTATTTTGAGTAAACGAATTTATACACACTTATGTGTGTCATTATATAATTGAATGTTACTTTATTTTTAATTCAAAATCATTCAATCACATAATGATATATATCAAGTGTGTATCTATTTGTATACTCAAAGTAGATACATATAGTTTTATTGTATGCATAATAAATGATTTTATAGCTTATGGTAATCGTATTGGTTGAAACATTTATAATTGTTTTGCATACGCTTCCTGTAGTATAGATACTTGTTCTAGGCAATTAAGAAGTAGTAAAAAAATTTTGCTTTGTAGTCATCAATGTTTCTTGCATATGAGCCATAAATTTCTATTTGATGCAAGATCATTTGATGGGATTACTGAATTGAAATATACTTATGTTCTACCCTTTCAATTAAAAATTTTGGATTAATTAAAAGATATCAACTTTACCTGTGGGAAGATGAACAAGGAAGTTACAAGGGTTAAACCAAACAAAAGGAAAAAAAAGTTTTTTTTTTTTCAAATTACCTTACTGAAAGTATAATTTAATATGATTTAACATTGATGTGATGCATATAGAGAAGAATGTTTGTTATAGTGTGAGGAATACTAAACTTAGTATTGAGAAGAAGTCAAAGGATAACATAAATGCTCGTCATGACTTGGAAAACATTAATATAAGAAAAGAGTTATGGCCATAACAAGAAGATTTTGGAAGAACATATTTGCCTCCCACATGTTATACTATAGCTCTAAATGAGAAATTCTTTCTGAAGTTTTAGAGAAAGTGAAAACTTTAGACGGTTATTCCTTAAACATATCAACATGTGTTCGCAGGCAACACAATTATTTGCTCTTAAAACCCATTATTGCCTTTTATGTCTTAACCACAAGGTTTTATTGATTCTTCAAAACTTGATTATGTGTATGAACTAAAAAAGGCTCTTTATGTCTTTAAATAGGCACCTAGGATTTGATATAAAAAACTTAGAGATGCCCTTATAGCCAAAGGTTTCTTAAATTTTATGGATGACTCCAGTCTATTCTTTCTCAAGTTTGAAAAGGATTTATTCTATGTAGATGATATACTATTGACAAGTGCAAATTCTTCTTTCATTCAAGATCTTGCTTCTACATTAAATATGACATCTACATTGAAAAATCATGGAGAATTGAGTCACATTTTAGGATTTGAGGCACATAGAAGTAGTCTTGTCATGATGTTGAGAAATTAAGTGCTGATCAAAAGAATCCTTGAACCTTGAGGTATGAGGAAGAAGGCCAACCCATCTCCATATTGACTTATGTTTTGAGAATTTATCACAAAAGAGAAATAAGTTGTAAAATTTGTGAGATCTCTTAAAGCTTCATCCTAAAGGTGTAGCGGTTTAGAATAGATATGTGGCTTGACTTGACTTAACAGTTTCTAGGATATTTAGATAACTTTATATCGAGGAAAACCTGTCTCTTATTTTAAGTTACTGTCAAAAAACTAAAACTGGAAATGTAAAAGGATATACCAATTGGCAATGGGTATTTTTAAGACGAAAAAATTATTATCACAAAAAAATTATAACCAGCCATGTTGTTGTTGTAGATTGACATTTTGGGTATAAGGTTGGTCTTCTTCAAAACTTTCGTTCGGGCTTCCATTGAGTTTCGAACGCTTGAAGTATATTTTCAAATGGCGCAGCAGCCTTTCTTGACTAAAGTCCATTATATAGCATTTATAGGCCATGAAGGCATCATACCAATTTTAGTGGCAGCTCTCTTCTCTTATATAAAATAGAGTCCGTGAGTTAGTAAAAGTCAAAAGAAAGGAATTTAAAAGGAAACACCGAAAAGGATGAATTATTAAATTATTGTTGTCATGTGCAAGCAGCATGGGGGCCTGCCCACTAATGCAAGTTGCAATTTTTATATTGATTTCAACACGTCAGCTAGCCGTCTATGCAAGGTAAATTGTTTCTCGTGAGAGTAATTTCTGTTTTCTTTAATGTTGACACAATGAAATATATAATTGCCCCCGTGAGGAAACAGAAAGTTTCCAGAAATTTTCCATCGTGGTTATTCTTTAGTAACAATAAATTGTGTTTCTTAGCTTTGCTTATGTACTGGAGATATTTATGCACATCTTAAATCCACAATGAACCCCATTTTTTTCAAAATGCCTCAAACGAGAAAATTCGTCCATAGCATCAGTGACCTCCAATATGTATAAATATTTTGTACGGGTTTGATTATCATCTTGAATCTTAATAAGACTAGATAAATCTTTTATTGAAAAGAAAGTGCCTGGTTGTTAGAATTTCAGGTCTAATACCGTAAAAGAAATCAAAAGTTTGCTTAAAATTATATTTTTTATTATTCTTCAATAACAATAAGCTAAGCTTCCTAGCTTAGCTTATACATGGTGGCTTAACATAAATAAAGTAATACTTAAAACTAATATTGTTGACAAGTAAGCCACACATGCTAAACATTAGTGCTGACTTCATATAATTACGAAACATTCTAATATGGAAAAATTTACCATAAATAGACTCAACAATTTATTTTACTAAAATGGCGAGATAGTCTAATAAAATAATTACAATAATTATGTACTATCTTTTATCAATTATCACAATAACAAAAAGTGATTTTTACTAACAATAAAACTATAAGCATATGTTTTTTTATATATAATTTAAGTTTATATTAAATAATTTTAAATTAAAAATAAAGTTTTATTCAATCACATGATGATATATCATCTATATATTAAAAGTATGCATGAATAACATTACTAATTATTATAGACAGGAATTACTATATGGTTTTCACCTCTTTTTTAATACAAATCAGCATCACATTATATTAAGTAGACAAAATTACTTGGATATAGTCAATCCAAAGACAGGAAGAAATCCTCCGACGGAACTAAATAGAAACAACTATTATAGTAGAAAAAAGAATCATATAGTAAAATCATCAGAATATGCCATTAATCTTACTAATAAAATGTACAATTGGATTAACGTAGAATAGTCAAAGACTGAGAAGGCGCATGGCTTGAATCGACTAGAGCAGCCGTATATAGAGTATGAACATAAGTGGAAGCAGGCATATTTGGTTGAAGATCCGGCAATGCTAACTCAAAATTAAGAAATTTAATAACTTGCCTTATGGATGGTCTCTGATTACGGTCTGGGTGAGCACACAACAGCCCCACAAGGATCAGACACTCCATCTGTTTCTTGTCAAAATTCATACATAATTTCTTGTCAGCTGTATCCAGAAGTCTTTTAGTTCTATATGACTCCCAAACCCAAGGTACCAATGAAACTTGATCCTCCTCATACTGGTGCTCTATTGATTTTCTTCCGCATGCAATTTCCAGTGCAACTACACCGAAACTGAAAACATCTGATTCCTTGCTGGTCTTTCTTGTTTTGAGGCATTCAGGAGCCATGTAGCCCTGAGTTCCAGCTAAACCGGTAGCATGTGACCCTTTTTCATGGTCAATAAATGTAGCTAACCCGAAATCCCCAAGCTTAGCATTGAAATTTGAATCTAACATAATGTTGCTCGATTTGATATCCCTATGCAGTACACATTGTTCCCATTCTTCGTGCAAATACAGTAATCCTGAAGCTAAATCTTCAACAATTTTGTACCTCAGCTCCCATGGCAATAAGCATTCTCCTTTGAAAAGAAGGAAATCCAAGCTGCCATTAGGCATAAATTCATAAACAAGAAGAAGATTCTTTTTCTCATGGCACCAACCCAGAAGTTGCACCAGATTTCTATGCCTCAATCTACTAATGATTTTCACTTCTGATGCATACTCCCTTATCCCTTGTTTAGACTCTTTAGAAACCTTCTTAACTGCAATATAAGAGTTTGTGTCCCCTATAAATCCTCTATAAACCCCGCCGAAACCTCCCTGTCCTAACTTGTTTTCATCATTGAAATCATCTGTAGCGCTTGCTAATTGCTTATACGAAAACTTCTTAGGTCCAGTTCCTCTCTGAAATTCATCATCCATATTTTCTTCTTCATCTTTCCCATCTTTGTTCCTACCAAAGCAAGCCAGCCCAACCAAAATCAACCCAGCAATTAACACACCGCCACCAATACCCAATCCCACTGCCAGTCCTGTTTTGCTTCTCTTCCTACCGGCAGAAAGATTTGGGTTTACTGCTATTCCTGTATTAGTTGAATCACGGTCTTCTAAGCTTGATCTGAACTCCCACGAGTTAATTGTATGAGTTGCAGTTGCATTTCCAGTTGCTCCTGAGAAACCGAAAGTTACAAACTCAGGTAAATAAAGCCTCAAATCGACTTTATAATCGAGGTACTGCTTCACAATGGTACCATTTCTAAAACCAGTGAATTCAACTGTCAAATTCTTTGTGCTAGAATTATAATTGATCCATGCCTCGTTCCTTCTTCCACCCTTGACATCAGTCCACCATGCCACAGTTTTCAAAGATTGCAAAGAGTCGATGTCGATACCTACATGTTCAGGGACGCCGGGCGGATCATAGTGATTTTCATAAATATCAAACTCAACTGCAACAAACGGATTGGATGTTGAATTTAATCGCTCATCATCATTTGCAAGACCAAAAGATCCACCTCTCGTTGCGTTCACAGGAATCACTGAACCCTGAGGCGCCAAAAAGAAGGCCAACCCATCTCCATAAGAACTCCTATTTTGAGAATCGATGACAAAAGTGAAACGAGTGGTAAAGTCTGTGAGATTTCCAGTGGAATTGTCCCAAAGGTGCAGAGGTTTATAATACGTGGCCCGACCAAACATGCCAGTTCCTGAGGCAAGCAGAATTGCTTGGTTTTGTGGGTAAGCTCTCTCGTATGTCATGTTTTCCCGATTAGAACTGAAACTGGAGAAGTTGAAAGATAAAGCACTCAACACTCTAATTTTTACGAATAATAAGATGATGATCGCGAAGAAATGAAATAGAAAAGACCTCTTCGCGCTGGGGATTGCCATTTTCGGGAGGTAGGAATAAGATGGCTCTGAAATTTATCTCCCAAATCTACATATTTAGAAGGTACGAGTCTTCACGTGCTTAAACCACACCCAGCGCAGACTAGAGTCGGAGGGATTACTTTTAAATTTGCAAGTAGGAAAAGGTGTACTAACAAGTTGGCCTCCTTTGTTTAACGCAGTCAGTTATCATAAAAGGGAATGTTATAAAATAACTACATTCATGGATAAGAGTAAGAAATGTCGAAAAAGTTAGGGATGCTAAGACAACTTGTTTTATATTATATAACATTTTAAGATTATTAATAAAATTTAAGGAGTCAATTATCCTAATCCTCAACAGAGAAGTATCGCAATAAAGAAACAATTACAGTGCAATTGTGCAACTGCAATAAGGAAAAAGAGGTCATGTGTGTTTGAGATGTGCAAGGCAAGTAGGCATGGTCTTAAATATGAAAGTAGGATTTGAGTGTAATTGATTGAAGTTTGACATGTGGGTTTGATTAATTCGTAATTATTCTTATTATTTTCTGAGCTCAAACATGAGCTGGACATTCCTGTGAACTATAATAGGGCTAGTAATCAATGGCAGCAGCATAACTAGCTAAATTATAATATTGAATGAGTCATTAATTAGTTAACAGGAATGAAAAATAGAAGGAAGAAACCTAAATGCACCAACCATGTATTGGTTGTGTTGGCATTCAGCGTTTAGAGGGCTGAAGTTAATTAATTCAACACCTTACATCGAAACATCAATTCTTATTCTTAGAGGGTAGGAAAACTTTTGTTCGTCTTCTCTCCCTCTTATTTGTAAATGATGACTGTCACTAGTTAGTATCATTATTTTTAAAATTGGATCAGTAATTGAGTCGGTTATCTCATTAATTCATGATTCGACTTGTTCAATCAGACAACCAATTGATTTAATTTATTGTTAAATTATCATGTATTTCTTAAATAGTATTAAACATTCACCATATTTTTTAAACATAAAATGTATTAAACATATAAAATATAATTTTAAATATGTTAATTAAATAATTGACACTCTATCACATAGATTAAAAAAATCAATTATAAATTGTCGATTTTAAATAATTTTTTCAGTTCAAAGAGTTTATTGAGTTTAACTGAATTTTAAATAAATCGATATTTATATACAAACCAAACTGATCGAGCCAACCGGTCTAGTCTATCTAGTTTTAAAAACACTGGTTATAGATATTGGATTATAGATGTAAAATATTAGTTGTATAAATAAATTTATATAATTTATTTGTACATTTATTATTTTTCTTGATTGATTATTAGATTAATTGCGTAGAGTAAATAATCACTAGTTAACACCATATTTTTACTACTATTAATCAGTTATGTTTCTATCTATTTATAGATCTAAAAATTGATTCTGTAGCATTATTGACTTCAATAAAAATATAGTTAATTAACGAAAAAATATAGTTGCGTTAATTTTTTGAGAAATTCCGTCCAGTTATTGCCCTTTTTTTAAACTATCCCATGAAAATATAATTAAAAAAATGAAGCAACAATCAAATTACAGATATATAAAAGCTTGGAACAAAGTTTAACTTATATTTATTTATAAGGTTAAAATTTTATATAAGACATACATGTATAAACATATGTAGTTTATTATATTATTAAATTTGTTAAGTATTTAGTAATACTCTGTTTTGATCTTGATTAAGAAGATCTTAAACGAACTATCAGTTCTTAGAGTTGTTCTTCAAAGGGGTGAAACGGCACAGTTTTGCTTATCGGAAGAGCAAAATATTTGAAAGAACCATATCCATTTGCTGTCTTGAAAAATATCTTCATCAAACCCACGCTTTTCTTTTCTCCATATCTAATGAGATCGATTCTCCACAAGTTGCTCAACTGGCAAGATCTAAAGGTGAATTTGTATTTTCTGTTTTAAATCAAAGGCTGCAAATGCTATATGCCTATTCTTGTTGAATAAAAGCATATTTGTATAGTTTATTCAATGTCAATAAAAAGAAAAAGATGAGAAAGTCTTTCAATTGATGTATGTGGTATGATACATTAGGACCGGGAGTCTATCGATTGTCACCCATAGTAGGACGACTAGGATGTAGATACCATAAAAATGAGTCATATGGCAGGCTGCTAAATGTCTCACCATACTTCAATTGTCATGAGATGATGATAGAAAAAAATAATAGATGAGTCCACTTTCACCCTAGGTGTGGTATAAAATGTGTGTATGTTAGTCTTCTAGGTCATTTAAATTAAGGTAGAGACGAACCCTAGATAGCAAGAGAGATTAATTATGAAATGTCAAATAAGAATATAAGAAGAGTAATAATGTGATTTGAATATTATAGGATAGATACTCATCATTATTAAGTATTTTATAATTCGTTCCTTTTTCTCTTTCACTCATTTCTCTTTGGTTTTACAGGTGAGAGATGATATGATAATGATAAAGTGACTGATTAGTGACAGTAACTGATTACAGGGGTGGATTCTTTCGGATTCGTAGTTTGATTTAATGTTTTGTTTTGGGTTTGTTAAACTTATTATTTCTTTTGATTTTTGACTTATACAAACGCTTTATGATGTTTCTTATGGATATTTCCGTGATTAAACTATTGATATATTTAAGTAATTTTTGCGGCGTTATATGTTTTATGACCATAATGCATGATTAAGAGTTAAATAAAGCGACATTTCACTCCACGCGGCAGGACTTTGTGAGTAAGGTGTTACACTAAATAGATTCAATCTTATCATAAAGTTATCTCCAGTTTTCGTGCGACCATTCGTGACTTTAATTCTATGGTCGTTTAAATATATATTGGGTCAAGGTTTTCACGCTGCTTTCATTGGACATTTCAAAAGCTAAACTAAACAAATTAATGACCAAAACAGCTTTTATTTTATTAAATATTTAGCCCATAGATTTCTGCTTCCTCGTGTGATGTTTTCACATTTGGATATTAGACTCTTCCTATCTCCCTATATTAAAGAATAGTCAACAGTCACTCTTATTCATAAGTAGACTATAAAAAAATAATTACCAGAAAAAAAAAAAGAGTAGGCTATAAAAAGGCAAAATATTAATGATAATACAATTCATTTAGAAATATTCAGATTTTAAACGAGTTTAGCCTTATTGTTGTTTTAAATGAAAAATGAAATACAGCAAACAAAATCCGCTAGCATTATTCTTCAGGTTTCATTGTGACAACTTAAAAAGGGTAAGAATGTGGTCAAATTTGGCTTAATAATTCAAACTTAAAAACATTGCTTAGTTTATTCTGATAAGAACAAATAAATGTCTCTTAATTGCGTTGGATAGCCCACAAATTAAAACAAAGGGAAATTATAAAAAATAGCCAAAATTAAGGGGGTCTAAGCGAAATTGCCCAAAATATTCAGGTTTAAGCAAAAATGCTCAGGTTTTGTGAAATGACAAAATTGCCCCAATATATAAACACAGCAAATTTCCTTACTTCCCACGGTCATTTTACTGTGCAAATTCAAAGAAAATTGAAAATTTCCCACTCTCCCATGGTTGACTAGATTTCTGCCGATTTTCTTGCTTTCCGACAACCGCAAATGGCAAAGAAGGTTAGTATATCTTCCGTAATCTTGTTTGAATCAAGATATTGTTCATATTATTGAGATTTGATTGAGATTTTACGATTTGAAATTTTAGGGTTTCGATTTTGAACAATGCTTAAAATGTTTTGATTCTTGGTTGTTTTCGTTGAATTGATTGAGGGTTTTGTGTTATACCCAATGTAGATTTGATTTATGTGGAAATCGGAGGCCGAAACAACCAAATTTTGGCCGAAAATGGCTACCGAAGAGATCGACAGTCCGACCGTGGGAACAATGTTTCCCACGGTCAACAGACATTGACTGTGGGTTAGGGGGGTTAATTAGCTTTTTAAAATATTGGGGAGCCCAGGGAGAGTCCTTAGCCCATGGTGGGTTTTTCTGAGATTTGCCAGGTGACCGTGGGTTTGGGGAAATTACGAAACTGCCCCTATATACAAATTTACTTACTTCCCACGGTAATCTTTGCGATTTCACTGGGCAAATTCAAAGAAAATTGAAAATTTCCCACTCTCCCACGGTCGACCAGATTTTCGTTGATTTTCTTGCTTTCCGGCAACTGCAAATGGCAAAGAAGATTAGTATATCTTCCGTAATCTTGTTTGAATCAAGTTATTGTTCATATTATTGAGATTTGATTGAGATTTTGTGGTTTGAAATTTTAGGGTTTCGATTTTGAACAATTCTTAAAATGTTTTGATTCTTGGTTGTTTTCGTTGAATTGATTGAGGGTTTTGTGTTATACCCAATGTAGATTTGATTTATGTGGAAATCGGAGGCCGAAACAACCAAATTTTGGCCGAAAATGGCTACCGAAGAGATCGGCAGTCCGACCGTGGGAACAATGTTTCTCACGGTCAACAGACATTGACTGTGGGTTAGGGGGGTTAATTAGCTTTTTAAAATATTGGGGAGCCCAGAGAGAGTCCTTAGCCCATGGTGGGTTTTTCTAAGATTTGCCAGGTGACCGTGGGTTTGGGGAAATTACGGAACTGCCCTTATATACAAATTTACTTACTTCCCACGGTAATCTTTGCGATTTCACTGGGCAAATTCAAAGAAAATTGAAAATTTCCCACTCTCCCACGGTCGACCAGATTTTCGTTGATTTTCTTGCTTTCCGGCAACTGCAAATGGCAAAGAAGATTAGTATATCTTCCGTAATCTTGTTTGAATCAAGTTATTGTTCATATTATTGAGATTTGATTGAGATTTTGTGGTTTGAAATTTTAGGGTTTCGATTTTGAACAATTCTTAAAATGTTTTGATTCTTGGTTGTTTTCGTTGAATTGATTGAGGGCTTTTGTGTTATACTCAAAGTAGATTTGATTTATGTGGAAATCGGAGGCTGAAACAACCACATTTTGGCCGAAAATGGCTGCCGAAGAGATCAGCAGTCCGACATTGATTGTGGGTTAGGAAAGTTAATTTGCTTTTTCAAAATATTGGGGAGCCGGCGGAGAGTCCTTAGTCCACAGCGGGTTTTTCTGAAATTTGCCACATGACAGTGGACCTATTTTTAATAGGAATTTTCATGAGGGGGTAAATTGAAAATTTTCTTATCTAAGGTTTCTGATCGTGTAGTTTTCAAATTTTATATCCGTTTTTTCTGTTTTAGGGTTTTTCCATATGTAATTTTCAAATTTGAGATTCGAATTTTCGAATTTTGGTGCTTTTTGACACATTTTATGATGTAATGACGTAATTTTAACTTAATATTTCGATTTTTTCGTTTATAGGATATATTGATTCGTGTTTTTGAATTTCAGTTTCGTTTTTTCGTATTTTGTCTTTTTATGATATATCGATTCGTATTTTTCAAATTTTCAAATGATTTTTCGGTTAGTGACATTCATACGTATTTCAACTAATAGAGTTCGAATTTCAATTCCGTTTTTTCGATTTTCGCCGTGTTAGGATAAATCGAGTATTTTTTTCAAATTATCTAACGATTTTTCGATTATTTACATTCTATGGTATTTTATCGTATAGATTTCGAATTTCATTTTTGTTTTTTCAAATTTAGTCATTTCAACATCTAGAATTCGAATTTCAGTTCTGTTTTTTCTAATTTTACCGTTTTAGGATATATCAATTCGTATTGATTCATTTCTGAACAATTTTTTCGATTATTAACATTAAAAGGTATTTCAACGTATAGAATTCAAATTTCAGTTTCGTTTTTTCGAATTTCACCATTTCAAGATATATCGACTCGTATTTTGAAGATTTCCGAACGATTTTTTTATTATCGTCATTTTAAGGTATTTCAAAGTATAGAATTCGAATTTCAGTTTCATTTTTTCGATTTTCGTCCTTTCAGGATATATCGATTCATATTTTCTTATTTTCTGTTAATTTTTTTATTGTTAACATCCTATGGTATTTCAACTTATAGAATTCAAATTTCATTACAGTTTTTCCGAATTTCACCTTTTTAGGCTATATCGACTCGTATGTTCTAGATTTTCGAATGATTTTTCATTTGTTAACATTCTAGGGTATTTGAACGTATAGAATTCGAATTTCAGTTCTGTTTTTTCGAATTTCACCATTTCAGGATATATCGACTCATATTTTGAAGATTTCCGAATGATTTTTTAATTATCATCATTTTAAGGTATTTCAAAGTATAGAATTCGAATTTTAGTTCCGTTTTTTTGAATTTCACCATTTCAGGATATGTCGACTTGTATTTTGAAGATTTCCGAATGATTTTTCGATTTTCATCATTTTAAGGTATTTCAAAGTATAGAATTCGAAATTCAGCTTCATTTTTTCGATTTTCGTCCTTTCAGCATATGTCGATTTATATTTTCTTATTTTTGATCGATTTTTCGATTATTAACATTTTATGGTATTTCAACTTATAGAATTCAAATTTCATTGCAGTTTTTCTGAATTTCACCTTTTTAGGCTATATCGACTCGTATTTTCTAGATTTTCGAATGATTTTTCGTTTGTTAACATTCTAGGGTATTTGAACGTATAGAATTCGAATTTCAGTTCCATTTTTTAATTTGCACCATTTTAAGACACTTAAATCTTATTTATTAAGTTCTGTCGTTTCCTTTTTGATTATTTTGTATTTTTCATCTTTTTATGTTTTTTCCACGAATACATTTGTTTACATAATTGTTTTTATGAATGTCTAACGAATTTTTAAAATTTTTATAGGATATTTCTCGCAAAAGAAGATAGGTTGACGACGAGCTGCGAATCCCTGACGAGTCCAAACACTTCCGGGCAGATGCGATATGTCGTGCACAGTGTACCGCATTATCTAGGATTACTTCTACATTGACCCTAGATCAGCTACGACTATTTGAGAGGACATGTTTCGGGTCTCTCCTTCGTTTACCCGAAGCCAAATTCTGCGGGATATTGGTTCATGCATTTCTACTACGACAACTACATCCACCCTTTGCCAGAGACGAGTTTTGGCTTAGGGTTAGCGGGGTTAATGTGAGATTTAGCGTGTTTGAGTTTGTGTTGGTGACAGGTCTTTCGTTTAGCCGATGGACTGATGTTTCTTCATATATTCCTCGCTCCTCCGGACATAGGATCAGGGATGCGTACTTTCGCGGTTGTCCAAAGGTGCAGTATCACGACATAGAGCGTGTTTTCTTGTCGAGGCCATGAGGGGATGACGATATTGACGTTGTCAAGATGGCCTTGTTGTATATTCTTCACATGGTTTTGTTAGGGAATGATCGACGAAAAAAGATGTCCGCAGATTACTTACAGTTAGTTGATCATTTGGACGGGTTTAATTCCTACCCCTGGGGCATTGTTGTGTGGCAGATGACATACGAGTTTATGTCATAGGCGAGTGAAAGAGTCTATTCTGGACGGATGCCTGAAATCTGTAAATATGACCTCTACAGATTTTCTTTCACATTTCAGGTAAGTTTTATATTATTATTTATATATATTAATTGACAAAAATATAAATTGATTTATTTAAATCGTAAATGATTATATTGCAGTATTGGATATATGAGACTCTGGACACGTTATACGATTGGATTGACCTTGTTGATCTCTATGCGTCCCCACGGATGTTTAAGTAGCGTACGTGAGACGTCCCTAATTAGACTCATATAGGTCATATTTTCACTGGTAATCCGGTATGTACTTGTTAATTAATAAGTCGATTTATTCATATGATGTTGCAATTATTTTGACTTATATATCTTCATCATTAGGAGGATGTCACATTCCCTCTTCGTCCATCATCGATCGAGGAGGGTACACCATGGTATTCTGAGATTCGCGAGTACACTGGTTTACCCGATGCTGATTCTTCCTCATCTTCTTTGGTTCCTCCACCAATCGAAGACGAGGCTTCTCCACCCTCAGGACCTTCAGATGTACCTATCGAGACTTCTGAGACACAAAAGGAACCTATACAGCCTCCTGTTATGGAGCAGCCTCCTGTTATGGAGCAGCCTTTATGTTCCCCTGGAGTTCAGAGCCCATAGATGACAGACCATCTTGGAGTGGAGGACCATACTACCCATTATGCCACCAAGCAGTGTCCCCCATCCATATCACCCAGTATTTCTACATTAGATGTTACATTAGCACACTAGGGTGCTACAATTTTATGTGAGATATCGAGTTTTCGCGATGATGTCTCTTCCCAGATGACTTGATTACGAGATAATATGACTCGATTACAGGATCATATGGCTCGTTTGGAGGGCATTGTCACGCGTACATATCCAGCCCCCGTAGCTCAAGTTGTAAAACCACTTCTAATTTCTTACTTATTAAAAATGTCTACACTGTTATTATTCTGACAACTATTATTACATTCATACAGGAGAAGGACGACGATATCCAGTCGACATTCCCCATTGATACCGTAATACCATCCTATCAGCCACACGAGGTCCATATGACATTTCAAATTTATATTTAATGTCGTTATTATATTATAGTATTGTTATATATGAAATGTCACTGATTAAGTTATTATTACTATTATCTTAGGGTAGTCGCCATGAGGAGGCACCGGTTAGCCCTTCTGTTGCATCACCTGTCCAAGCTGAGGTATGTCACTTATCAATGAAACTTTATTTTTATGATTGTTCGGTTAATGATTAATATAGGGTATATATATTTGTATAGGGTCTTCCTCATAAAGGCTATCCGATCGGATCTCCAGTTGCTTTAGATCCTCCACTTGAGGTATGCTAATTATTAATGATATTATATTTTATATGAAATATCATTTACTATTTTGCCCTTTTCATGTATATAAGGAACTGGCATTGATATATTATCGATAGAGGGTTCTCCTCAAACACCCTCCCCGGAAGTTGAGGTTAACTTTTTTTAAAAAATATCATTGATCGATTTGTCTTTTCAATTATATTGTTTATTTAATGATGTTTTAACTCTTTTTCAGGACGAGCGATTATAGTTACTTGCTGATATCCCGAGCTCAACCAAAACGATAGTGAATATTGGTTCACAGGAGGACGACTTCCAGAAGGACATTTCTGAGGCCATCCATATTGAGGTATATCAATTATACTTAGTATATAAATATTCATATATATTGATCACTGAGATGCTCAAAATTACAATTTTTCAGTCTATCGAGAGAGCACGCGTGGTGGACTTGACCGTGATTCAGGATTCTCTAGCTAAACCTCCTCCCGCATACATGGAGAAGGTAAAATAAATCGATTAATGCTAATTGTTACATAGGATGGAATGATGAATTAATTATTTTTTGGGATCATGCAGTTGATTCGTACAGCACATGGCCGGATCATCCGGAAGGGTCCGCTGGTTCGTACCCCATATACAAATCCACTCAAAGGGAGGGTGAAATGACAACTTAGGACCATTCCATCCTCTACCTCAGAGCATAAGGAATATTTCCTCACATGGTATACCAGAGTTGCGGCTTCCAATGCACATGATGTCTACTTCATCAAGTCAAAGTCAAAGCACAGTTTTTGACGGCTTGTGGTAGAGTTGCACGAGTGGCTGACTGACGATATAAGTTGTCTATACTATATAATTCCAAAAAAAGTTTGATATATTTATCAATAACTAACACAGGTGAACTTGTTTATACCATTTTAGCATGTGGATTCTTTTTTGGTTTTATTACGTTGGCACTAGGATGACCACCATGCGACTGTTTCACAGCGGTGGACGACTACCCACACATTCTTCGGAGGCCATATTGAGATGGCTTGGAAGAGTTGGTAGACCACACTATTTAAGGAGTTTGAGTTTTCAGGACTCTTCACGAGGATGGTTGAGGCAGCGTACACCCCGGGATTGCTGTACAAATCATGGGGGATGGTCGATCAGGTATAGTATATATGTATTCTCATTACATTAAATTAGTATATATTTCCCACAAGCATTACACTCTTTTAACAATAATTGTTAACACCCTTATCGTAATTAGTATGTTCAATATCCTTTCTCAAGTTTGATAGAAAAAAGTGGCAATTACCTATACAATAACTGATATGGGGGAGAGAGATTCTTCAATGCAATTACTTGGCTTGAAGATAACTTTGAAGATGATTGAGGATGTCAAATTGATTGACTAGAGAATGAAACATGCCTAAGATAAACAAAAAAACTATGACATCAAAAAAGAAGTTGGAATTCTATGATACCTAAGTTGTCAACTGTGCAATGGTTACAAGTTGTAATTAGGTTGGAGAAACTTGATTATCTGATCCATTTAGTGAACGGGTCTCCCAAATTTGGGTCAATGGTCAGTATGTTGACAATCAACGAGTCAATCGGGTGTAATCCATAGGTTGTTTAACTAAAAACTAACATGAACTGAATGTGTCCCCAACATGTGAAGGCATGTGATAAGGTTCCCCAATGAGTGTTGACATGTGTGAGCACATGGAGCTATTTTCTAGCATATAAGTATTATTTTTTGGTGTGTGACTAAATTTCTCGGTGTGTGCAAGCATGTGACGATATTTCCCAATGCGTGACCATACTTTCCCAATGCATGATGGCTTGTGATGGTGTTTTCTAATGCATGAAAGTGTCTATTGTGTTTTAGATATGCACGTGCTTACTTGGGTCAATTGAGTGCAATCCATAGGTTGTTTAATCCAAAAATTGGGTTAACCTGAATTGAATGTGTCCCCAATTTGTGAAGGCATGTGATAAGGTTCTCTAATGAGTGTTGACACGTGTGAGCATGTGGAGCCATTTTCCAATGCATGAGCATGGTTTTTTTGGTGCGTAACTGAATTTTTTGAAGCGTGCAAGCATATGACAACATTTCCCAATGGGTGACCATAGTTTCTTGGCGCATGACAATGTGTGATGGAGTTTTCTAATGCATGTAAGTGTTTATTTGTGTTTTAAATATGCACATGCTTACTTTATAGTGTTATATTTCTTTAATAACACAAAAGATTCTATTATGCTATAAATTATTGAAATTTGAGAATTAAAGTTCCATAAATGGTTGTTTGTTCATTGTGCTTAATGCAATTATGCTTTAAAAGATTGTTAGAGGTAATAAAGATTGATATTTCATGAAATCTTTGTTGGGATAATTTTTTCAATATCATAGGAATAAATTAATAGGTTGTCATAACGCTTGACTACCAAAGTGGTGTATTCATCGAGGCTCATGAAATATTCCATATGGTAATTATATATTCTTTAATTTTAATACATATAATTTTCTATCCAAAGAAGGTTATTATGTGTGTTAAGACTAATGGTTGTGTAAATTGATTATATGAAATGTATTGCTCATGCTTATGAATAGATCCAATACATCCAAAGGCAGTTGTATTTATTGAATCGACATGTGCTTTCTTTTAAAGAGAGGATGAACATTGCTCTAGAAAGTTTTTCTTTCTAAAGGGGATATTTCTTTTGAAAATAAATTGTTTATAAGATATTCATACGGTTTTATAACCTTATACTTAAGGATTTTAATAGCATGCAATTTTCTTTACCTAAAGGAAAGTTAATGATGATGCAATAGTGATCTCAATTTAGGATTATAAGATTTTGGGGCTATTATAATTAGTTAATTGCCATATTACATCTCAATTACATTGTTTACTTATGAATTCAACTGCTATTATAGTGAACAACAATAATTCCATTATTAAACTTCTAATTGGTAGAAATTTTCAGAGATTGAAGCCTAATATTGAATTTGCATTGGGCATTGTTGATATTAACATGGCCTTGCGAGTTCATGAACCTCCAAAATCCACTAATAAGAGTTCCACAGGTGAGAAGGAATATTATGCCAAATAGGAAATATTTAACAAGCTCAACATTATTGCTACTATATAAAGGTCCATTATTGAGTTTCTTTTGACTATCTTGTTAAAGTTTACAAATGTTAGAGAGTTTCTTAATATCACTGGGTAAGAGATTAGATTTTCGATCATGCTGAAACTTCCTACTTGATGAGTGAGTTGTTAAGTTTTAGATATAACAACTCTAAAAAAGTTAGGGAATTCATTTTGAAGATTATGGGGATACAATCAAAGCTGGAGAATCATAATATTCTCCTTAATGACAATTATATTATTTATTATATTCTCAATTTGTTACTTATAGAGTTTAGTCAAATTAAAATAGTTTATAATACTATAAAAAAATAGTTTATAATACTATAAAAAGAAAATTCGACTGTTAATGACTTGATTATCATATGTGTGGCTAAAAAGGAGAAATTGAAATCAAAGAAGTTGGAAACTATAAATATGGTTGGTTTATCAAAGAGTCACTCTAAAGAAAAATGACAGAGTAAGAGATTCAAGTTCCATGCTCTAAGGAATATAAACAGTTTTTAAAAAAGGGATGAAGGATAAATGTCTTTTCTTCAAGAAGAAAGGTCATATGAGGGCAAATTGTAAGAAATACAAGACTTGGTTGGAAAATAGAAAGAAAAAACAAAGGTCTAATCAGTTAGCACATACTAACTAATAGAGAAGCTAAACTTAAAGTGGGAAATGGTGTTGGTTATTCTTTGAATGTTGAAAATGTTGGTATTAAAAGATATTTGATCTGAGAGAAGTCATCCTTATTATAACACAGAAAGCTAGGACATATCTCTAAAAAGAGGGTTGACAGATTGATTAAAACTGAAAATTCTTTCACCTCTGGATTTTCAAGATGTAGGGACCTATGTTTATTGAATAAGGGGAAAATGGACAAAGACTAATAAATATGGATCAACCAGGAGCTAAGAACTTCTAAAGCTTACTCATATAGACATTATGGGCTCTGTTCGTCATGAGTATTTCATCACCTCTATTAATAATTTTTCTAGATATCGGTATGTTTTTCTAATTGAAGAGAAATCTAGTACTCTTGGGAAGCTCAAGATTATTAAGATAAAATTAGAGAAATAGACTAGGAAAGTCATTAATGTTGTGAGGTCTAATCGAAGTGGAGAGTATTATGACAAATATGATAATTCAAGGTAATGAAAGGCCTTTTTGCTAAGTAATTACAACATTGTGGAATTATTCCTTAGTACACTATGCTAGGAACTCTTAATCAAAATAGTGTAACTGAAAGGCATAATCACACCCTTAAGGACATGATAAGATGTATGATGAGTAAGTCTAATTTTTCAAAGTATTTTTAGGGTGAAGCTATGAAGACTCTTTTTAAGCTTTGGACAAGAAGAAAACCTGATTTGAGACAGGTTCGAGTTTGACATTATCTAGTTGAAGTAATGATTTATAATCATAATAAGAAAAAAAATTTGATCCTAGCACTATTTGAGGATATTTCATTAGTTATCCAAAACATTCTAAAGGATACAAATTTTATTACCTATCTTGTTGCACTAGAGTGGTCGAGTCATTGATTACTAAATTTCTTGAGCTAGATTCAACAGAAGGTAGTAGCTCTGAACCATTGAAGGAATTTGAAAAAGGTTTATCTAGATCAAAGCCATTAATTTATGTATATAATGGTATTTTACCCGTTTATATTGATAAGCCTAGACAATAAGATTTAAAGAATCTTATAAGACATGAGTCTATTCAAAATGAAGCTATTTTTGATAAAACCATTTCAGATCCCTCATTAGTCCAACTATCAATTTCTGATACTATACTTCATAATTATTATGTCTATCTTGAAAAATCTAATTATGATATTGGTCAGATTGTAGATCTTGTAAATTTTAAAGAAACTATTTCTTGCCTATAGTTAGATAAATGATTTAAAGCTATGAAAAAAGAAATGCAGTATATAAATGACAATGGTGTATGGGATCTAGTAGAGTTACTTGATGAGGTTAGACCTATTGGTTGTAAATGAGTTTTCAATACCAAGAAAGACTCTAAGAGTATAATTGATAAATTCAAAGCTTGATTGGTTGCTAAGGGTTTTACCCAAAGGTATAGACTTAAATGAGATTTTTTCCCTTATGCTCACTAAAGATTCATTCAGAATTATTATAGTTATGGTAGCTCACTTTGATTTAGAGCTTCATCAAATAGATTTGAAAATAGCTTTTTTTGAATAGAAATCTTTATGAAGAAAGTTTATATGAGGCAACCAAAAGGTTTAAAGTTAAAGAAAAAAAGGCATATAGTATGTAAGCTAAAGAAATCTATATATGGATTTAAACAAGCTTCAAAGTGGTATTTGAAGTTTAATGAGGTAATAACTTCATATAGCTTGTTGAAGACAAACCTATCAATATGTATATATATAAAGATCAACAGGAAGAGATTTTTTTTTTGTCTTTTATGTTGATGATATCCTATTGGCCAACAATGGTGGTAATTTGTCTTATGAGTCAAAGTAATTTTGTCTAAAGCTTTTGATATGAAAGACCTTGGAGAAGTATCTTTTGTCCTCGGTATTTAGATTCACCATGATAAAGATTATAGGTTATTAGGATTATCACGAAAGGCTTACATTGAACAGGTGCTTAAAAGGCTTAATATACACAATTGTAAGGGTGGTGAGGAACCTATGTTAAAATAAGATAAACATGGTATTAAGTAATGTCTTTATAATGAGGTTGAGAGAGCATCTATGTCTCATGTTCTTTATGCTAGCGCAATTAGAAGCTTGATGTATGCTCAAGTCTGTAATAGGTCAAACATTGCATTCATTATGAATGGGCTTGGTCATTATCTTTCTAATCTAGTTACTAATCATTGGATTGAAACTAAAAAAGTCATGAGATATTTGCAAAGGACAAATGTAACATTCTTAGTCTAATAGTTTGACCTATTGTTAAGATATTATCCACTTTAGATATTCAATTCATCATGGTTTTGTTTTTGGGTTTTACAATCCAAAATGTATTTTGATAGTATAAGAAGCTCACAGGCTATTTAATTAGTCTAATTTTCTCATCCCTAACCAATGTAGAATGTACAAATAGACTCAATATTTCTCTTATATTTTATCGATATGAGATCTAACTAAGGGTGTCAGATGCATCCCTTTACGAGACTCAATGTTCTTGCTAAAGTTTTCCATATCATCGCTCAAAAGGACATGCAAAACAATACCATTGTAACATCTTTGATCTTATAACCCGATCCACTATCTATATATTGTCTACTTTAGACACATAGTCTATTATGGTTTTACTTATGGATTTTACAATCCAAAATGTATCTTGACAGTTTAAGAAGCTCACAAGTTATTTATCTTATCATACTTAACCATGCGTGATGCACAAATAGACTCAAAATCTTTCTTAGGCTTTATCGATGTGGGATTTCTCTAAAGGTGTCATAAAAAAAGATTTCAAGCTAATATTTTTAAGGGTTGAAAATCTTGAAGTAGTAGGGTATTTTGGTGATTATGTGGATGATTATAAGTCTACTTCAAGATTCGTTTTCATGTTCATTGGTGGGGCCATATCATGGAAAAGTGCAAAACAGATTTTGATAACATCTTCACCTATGTATACAAGATTCACTGCTTACTATGGAATAGTCTTACAAGTAATGTGGTTGAAGAAATTTATTGTTGTGCTTTAGGTAATTTCATCTCTAGGCCTTTTAACGATTTACTGTGATAATAATGTAGTTATTATTTTTTCTACGAATAACAAAATTAGCAATAAATCAAAACATATGGAAATAAAGTATTTGACAGTTATTTAGTCAAGAAATCTAACATTGTTATGGAATACATTAGTATAAACTCTATGTTGGTTGATCCTCTAACCAAATGACTGAGACCTTTTGTTTTTAAACAACATGTAGAAGGGTGTCTTGGAATCTTTTGATGTCTTACGTTAGTGGGAGGAACCATTAATGTAGTTCTTGTTACCTTAATAAACCATTCATAGATATTTTGGTATGATGTTCATTGATTGATATTAAATATATGTGCATATTTTTGTACATACTACTTTATACAACATGTATCTAAAAAATAAGGTTTCTCTTGAGTATGACAATTGCATGTTGATGAACATACTATTTTATATAAAATGTATCTCAAGAATAAGGTTTCTCTTGAGTATGACAGTTGTATAATTAATGATGTTATAGTATAAATACAACATATGTATCAAGAATAAAGTTTATCTTGAGTATGATAGTTGTATAAGTATTTCTTTTGTATATCTTGAGATTGTTGGTGAAAAGTGCAAACTTTGTTGAAAGTTGTTAACTTCATTTGAAATTATGAGATTTCTCTTGTTTCTTTTGAAGCATAAAAGTTAAAAAAAAATCATAAAGAAAACCAACAAGTAATAGCATACATTTATTATGATCATAATTGGATGCTATTTTTGTCACACTTTCAAATTAAGGATCCATGTGGTATAATTGCAAATAATTGCAAATAATTGTAATTATTAACATCTTGTGTTGTTTTTGAAACACAATGATTGTCTTCATTCATTATTAACAAAGCTTAGTACCTTTAGTGAGTAGTCTAAGTGTTGAATTTAGTCATCCGTGTCCCATGCACATCAGCAAAATGGTAAATTTGAAAGGAAACACAAGCATATTTTTTAAATAGGCCTTACTCTTTTAGCACAAGTTGGACTTCCCCTTAAACTCTGGTGGCATGTCTTTCAAACTGCTCTCTATCTCATAAATAGGTTGTCATTCTCTGTTCTTGATTTTGATACTCCTTTTCATAAATTATTTGACAAATATCTTGATTATTCCAAGCTGAGAATGTTTGGTTGTGCTATGTATCCCTACCTTAAGCCTTATCACACCCAAAAATTTGCTTATCACTCCACAAAATGTATCTTTCTTAGGTACAATATGTTTCACAAAGGTTATAAATGCATGGATTCAATGGTAGGTTGTATGTTGCTCTTGCACTAAAATTTCATAAAAATGAGTCCCTTACATTGAATGATCTTGATTTTCAGTCTTTAGGCTTGTCTTCTGTCACTAAAGTCTGTACTCAACCAAAAAATTCTCCAAATATAAATATTAGAAGCTGGAAACTTCTACTTACTTAATCTAACTCTAATCCAAATTCTTAGACTAGTTATAGATCATTATCTTGCTCTAGTGTACTGTTTTCAGTGTCTAGTCTTGTTATTTCACATAATCAGCATAACATTACATCAACATATGATTTTGAACCTAATCTTTCTACAGCCAATACATTATGTACACCTATGGCTTCACTTGAACCCACTAAAATTTTTGTTTCACCTTGTAACAACAACATACTTCAAAACAATATAAACCTTTCTCTTGTCTTGCCATTCTTTCAACCTACACAAACACTACCCATAATCCCTCTCACAACCAATCAATATCCTATGCAAACAAGAACAAAAACAAGCATACTAAAGCCACCAAATTCTGCCATTCTTTAATCAAAACCAACTATTTTCTCCTTAACAATGATATCCAATACTGAGACTAAAGTTCCTATAGAACCTACTATTATCAGTGAAGCTCTCTCAAATCTTGAATGGAAGGATGCCATGAAAGCTGAATATGATGCTCTAATAGCCAATAATACCTTGATCCTAGTACCTCACACTGTTGACGTGCATTTGGTAGGATGCAAGTAGGTATATAAGATTAAATATAATCTAGATAATATAATTCAGAGGTATAAAGCTAGGCTTGTTGCCAAAGGCTTTCAACGAACTATTGGGGTGGATTATTTTAAGACTTTTAGCCCAATAGTTAAAGTTGTTACTATAAAGATTATTTTGTGTTTGGCTATGCAATTTAGTTAGGATATCAAACAAATAGACATCAATAATGCTTTTTTAAATGGTGACTTAGAGAAGTATGTATATATATCTCAGCCAGAAGGATTCATCACTAAATGTAGGAAGAATAAATTAGTGTGCAAGCTAAATAAGGCCTTATATGGTTTGAAGCAAGCCCTTAGGGCCTGGTTTGACAAATTGAAGTCTACATTCCTTACTTGGGGTTTTGTAAGTGTTGTCATGGATACAAGCTTGTTTTTATATAACAAGAGTGGCAAGGTAATTTATGTATTGGTGTATGTTGATGATATCTTGCTAATTGGCAATGATATGACTCTTGTTGACAAGTTAGTTCAACATCTAAATGACAAATTTGCTCCCAAGATTCTAGGGTCACTACACTATTTTTTAGGGTTTGAAGTTATGAGGTTTTCTACTGATCTTCACTTTAATCAAACCAAGTATACTCAAGACTTATTGTCAAAGGCGAAAAATAAGAGATGTCAAGCCTTGTACAACTCCATTTGCCACTGGTTTAAGGCTAACATTAGATGACAACTCCACCTTTGATGATCTTTCCTTATATAGAAGTGTAGTGGGTGTTCTTCAATAGTTGACACTTTCCTAACCAAACATAGCATTTTATGTGAACAAGCTGAGTTAATTTTTGCAAAAACCCACTTATGCACATTGGCAAGCTTGTAAGAAAGTGTTCAGGTACATTAAAAGAACCCTTAGTTTTGGCTTGTACTTCACACCAGAAAACATGCTGCAACTCAACTGTTTCTCAGATACAGATTAATCAAGTAGCTTACATGACAAAAGATCAATAAGAGGCTATTGTCTCTTTCTTAGTCCAAATCTCATCCAATAGAGTTCAAGAAAGCAGAAGGTGGTTGTCTTATCTTCTACTGAAGTTGAGTATATAGCTCTTTCCCAAATAACCACTAAAATTGCATGGATAAGGAGTTTATTTACTAAACTTGGATTGCAGTTCTCAACCCCACCTGTGGTTTGGTGTGATAACCAAATTGCAAGCTCTTTTACCTCTAATCTTGTGTATCATGCAAGAACCAAACATATAGACATTGATGCACATTACATCAAAGATCAAGTTTCTGCAAAACAGCTTGTAATTCAGTATGTGCCTACTGAGTTTCAGAAGGCAGATGTTCTTACTAAACCATTAGGTGTTGGACAGTTTGCAACACCGAGGGATGCACTTAATGTGTGTAGTTTGGAGAATTTTTTGGTCTTATCTAAGACATCAAAAAAAGAAGAGTTAAAAGGAAAGACATTACTACTTGGTTGAATATAAAACTAAGTTGATTAGCTTGTCATCTGAAGTTGCTATCTGAGGCTAAGTGAATAATCTTAGTCCTACTAAAAAAGTCATAAGCTGTGTTATGTTCAATAGGGTGATTGTGATTGTCATCTAAACGATTTAAGCAATTGCAATTAATATTGGTTTTTTTGGAATGTTTGAGTTCTGACATTATGGCAGTAGTTGGGTGGCAACAGTAGTTGATTTTTTTTAGTAAAATGTTTGAGTTTTGATATTATGGGAGCAGCTGGGTGGTCGCATTAGATGATTTTTTAGTAGTTGTAGCTAATTGTTGATGATGTAGCAGCAATTATAATGTTGATTAATTGGTGCTTGAGGTTGATTAGTGGTCATAGCATTTGAGTATGAATGATTAGCAGAAGTTGACCGAAGTTGAATAAGAGCTTAATTTGTTTGAAACTAAAAATGGAATAAAGAATCTGAAAATTGTTGATCTGGTGTTAGGACTTATAGAAAGTCCTATTTATGAGGGATATTGGCACAACAGTAGAAGAGAAATGAGTAGAAAAGTAAAATCATGTGCACATGTGTTTCTGTTTATGTACACGTGAGCTAAGGCTTGTATAAAACACATGTAACTGACTTTAGTTTAGTTAACAAAAAAAATCTAATGCCCCACTATAGCAATATATTCTCTCTTTCGATCATTTCTTGGTTTTCTTTTAAATTGCCCCACTCTTAATTTTGTCTTGCTTCTTCTTGAATCACTAATACTCTCAGTTAATATGTAATTGAAGATTTTAAATTTAGAAAACATATAAATATATACTTATTTATGTACTCAAAGTAAATAAATATAATATTACTTTTAATCATTAATGATAATTCAAAATTACTCAATATATAATCTAATACATCAAATGTGCTCCTATTTATATACTCAAAATAGATATATATAATATTATTTTTAATCATTAGGGTTGAACAAGTCTAAGAGGTGAGTATCATATTGAAAGAATAAAAAAGAAAACAAAAACCCATTAATTTGTAAAATTTAATAATTGGAATGAAAACTTATACGATAGGGTATTATCCAATCGATTTTGGTTCTAATTTTGAGTATCCAATCAGAACTTATACTAAATATAATCTAACTACAATTTCTCTATCCTTAAAATTTAATAATTAGAATCAAAACTTACACAAACGAGTTGTCCAATCAATTAATTTTTGTTCTAATTTTAAGTATACAATTGAAAGCCATGCAAAACGTAATCTAACTACAATTTCTTTTTCCTCCAAAAGTTAAAAAAGTTTCTCACAATTCTGTATTGGAAGTCAAAAAAAAACTTTTTCTTACTTAAACGCACAAAATTGATCATATTCCACTCCTAAATTTAATTACAAAGATAACAAATAAAAAAACAGTGCCTGCGAATTCTAGTGTTTGTAAGAGCAGGACTCAAATTTGACAAATACGATTCGTTTCAAGCTCCCATTGCAATTATACATCCCTCTCAAAATCCTAATCTTCCATTCACTCCATCAACAACACGTGGCACCCGTAGAATCCCCTTACTCTCAATCACCAATCGTCGTCCATCGGTGCCCTAAACAAATTATATCAACTCAAAGTAAGACCGAAATCAAAATCAAAATGATAGAAAAAATAAATTTATTGTTAAATAAGAAAATATAAATCTAGAATGAGAAGATCACTCGAGGGCACGGCCGAGCTGGAAAAATTCATTTCCAATAAGAAGGGTATCCAACAAATATTTTTTCGAATTTAGTTCCCATGTCAGTTTTGGTTTCTTAGAGGGTGGAATCAAAATCATCTGATTTTACGAAATTGAAATTGCAATTTACACCGAAGTAGATAAATTTAAGTAAGAACCATAATTGAAAATCAGATACCCAGAATTTTTTATTCTTGTCGAATATTTTGCTCACTCCTAATTGTCATATTATGCACGTTACAGGTATTATTTATGATTATGAATGCCAGCATTGAAGCAATCCAATAAAATATTCAATTTCACTTATCTGCGTAAGTTTAAGATTGGCACAAAAGAAAAAAAGAAAAAAACTTGATGAGACTCTGGCTGAAAGCATAAGTTTGCAATATTTATTTGGCCAAAAGATTTATTCTCACCTAAGGTTTGGTGCAAATACAAACATTTATCTACGGAGTTTTAAAAACTTAAACACACACTCGTCATTAAACTTCTATTA
Organism: Mangifera indica; assembly: GCF_011075055.1. Lineage (NCBI taxonomy): Eukaryota > Viridiplantae > Streptophyta > Magnoliopsida > Sapindales > Anacardiaceae > Mangifera > Mangifera indica. Next base: position 10,445,713 of record NC_058140.1, read on the forward strand.
GAATTTTTTCTAAGGATTAAAAGTAAAATTATTATTTAGTCATAATATTAAATAAATATAAAAGTTTATATAATTTTTCCCTTTTGATTTGAAAAACTAATAATTTTTCTCTAATATTAAATTTTGAAAAGTTACCATTTTTCCCGTAGTGTTTGAAAAACTAATCCGATGAATTTTCAACAAACAGCAACCGCTTTCTCTTCCTTCCAGTGATGTCTCTTTATCCAATGCTTTCTCTTGACAAATAAATCCAAATGAGACCTTCGTTTGGATAACAAAGTTGTCATCCAAATGAATCATCTTCATTTGGATGATTCATCATCATCTAGACAAAGATAAAAACGATTCTCAGACGAATCATCTTCGTTTTTGTATAGAAGACAACGAATTGTCTAGACTAAGGTTTTGTTTGGACGATATAATCAAGAGAGAAATCACTAGAAAGGGAGAGACATCGATGGGAGGGAGGTAGAGCAACCGCCGTTTGTCAGAAATTCATCGGATTAGTTTTCCAAACCTTATGGGGGAAATGGTAACTTTTTAAAATTAATTTTAAAAAAATTGTTAATTTTTCAAACTAAAAGAAAAAATGATTAGACTTTTAAGGTTTTAGGGTTTAGTGTTTAAATGACAATTATACTATTAACTTTAATAGAAAATTTTAATAAAAATTAAATGATTGGCAGGTGTTTGAGTTTTTGAAATCCTACAAGTAGAAGTTTGTATTTGTGCCAAACCTTGGGCGGGAATAAGTGTTTTGGCCTATTTATTTTGTTTGGCTTGTGCTTTGGGTGGTGACAGGGGTGGCAATTGATAAGTGGCGATTAGTTTGGCTCAAAAACAATAAAAAACTGTTGGGATCCAAAAGGCCACCAACCATAGAGGACCACTTTACAGCTTGCAATTGCCATTAAATATAGCACAATTTCGGAAGATCCTCGTGCCTTCCAAGTTATTTTAATTAAAATGTAGAGGCATTGATCCTTCGATATTTTTAAATGGGAACTTGGCGTGTTAAAGCTTCTTAAACTATAAGTCTATACAATATTCACATGATGAACGCAAATTATATATAATATCAATTGTATCTGATAAATATTTTAATATAACCCATTGAAACGGGAATAATGACTAGCTAGAATGTGTGATTTTGCTAATATCTGCCACAAGACTTTTAACATTTTGAATAGTGGATTGATTATTTTGAAAATAAAATTAAAAAAAATATTATAATAAGTTATAACAGGTTCTCTTGTGTTATTTAGAAACACTATTTTCACATTGCAATACTATTTTCAGATATGTTTTAAGTTTAGTTGCCGAATATGTATATCCCAGTTTGGTCATGATCCAGCTAAGATACAACATGTTAAAATAACATATATGCGTCCTAATATTAATTTAATCATGACCATTCTCATAAACTTGTCTATCCTTATATGTTAAAATAAGTGTATCCAATGGTATTCAAACATTACATCCCATTTGGATATCACTATTAAATTCGTAAGTACTAGTATGAACCATTAGGTCATGTGGCAACTTAACATTTGATCTCAATTAAGGTCTCATGTGAAGAACTACTTCATATAAATATTATGTTGAGCTCCTAATGACATCTATTACGCTTAAATATTAATTTCGAATTATTTCCTATTAACTCTAAGCTTTTAAGTAATCATAACCATTTGGTGAGATACACAATTAGTCAGCACCATAACACAACCATAGGGTGGCAAGGCCTTATAATTTTATATGTCTTTATCCTTACATGATCCCAATATAGTAGAAGAATAATTATATTTCAATTGCAATTGTTAAAGTTATGAAATGTAATTCTATGATAATAGGAAATTATTATTTAATATTAAAAAGATTATAAGATTCGTGATAATTATTTATTCTTATTCCCTCTTTATTGCTTTTAAAAATTTTACTCTATTTATATCTTGTCTTGATTTGTTGGTTCATGACACATCTATCCACTAGCTACTGATCACTTCTTAGTTTTGTATCCATAAATTTGATTCATAAAGAGTTTTGATATGAATTTTTTTTCCTTTTTATAACTTTATTTAACTTGTACGTAAAGTTTTATTTTTCAGGTGAAGTTTTTGTTTTACAATGGTACAAAATTTTGTTTTCGTACTTTTATTTTCTACATTGTTTATTCAACAAACACGTAATTTTTTTTTGGTAAATAGTTTATTATCAATGTAAAAGGAGGCATTCCGAGAATTGAACCCGGGGCCCTTGGACCCCAAGCGAGAATCATAGCTCCTTTCAATGAACACATTATTTCACATAAATTTTTCCCTTTGGTCAAGTGAAAAATTGTTTAAGTTTTTGGGCTCTTTAATCAAGCCCATCTGTTATGAAGCCTGGAAAGTAAGAAAAGGAATGGGAAGGAGAGTTTGGTTTTAAAACATATCCAGCTGACAAACTCCCATCTTGTATGACTAATGACTAAATTAATATCGAAGATGGAATTGTTTGATTTCAAGGTGAAATACGAGTAGAGATTATGAAGAGTTTCAAGAATTTCAGAAATTGGAAAGCTTAAAATGGGCATTTGAGAATAAAAATGTAATACAATTTTAATTTTATCTCTTTAAATCATTAACATGTTTATATAACAAGTTTTAGGTTATTAAATAATACAAATAGTTTGATTCTCTCCATAGCCTCTGTATTCCGAACTACCAACAGTATGCTTTGGTTAGTAAGATTTATTATATTCTTGTAGTTTATAAATGCATATATCTATACACACCATATTTAATCAAATATTTTCTGACATATTATATTTTAAAAATAATAATAATTTTATAGTAATAAACTCATTAGTTTCATTCAGAAAATATTAAAAAGAATCTCTATAATTATCAAGAATCTTTTAAAAATATCAAAACCCTGTTTCAAAATATTAAACACTCTTACACAAAATTATTAAAATTTCTTGTGGAAGGAGTCAGTACTTTCGAAATGAAGTTGATACTATTATACCAAACGAAGATGTGCTACATTATATAACCATGGTAAATCGCTTGTCACATTCTTTTTAATATAAAGTTTGATATTCCAATTTTTTAGCATAATATTTCTTTTTTTTAATGCCTTTGATCATTAGCTTTTTTTTTTTAAAAACTTCTAAATTAAAAAAGCTTACAATATGGAATCAGATGACATGAATGGTTCAAATTTGAAGTCAAGTTTGTTTAAAGTTCTCAATATGTTCTTTTACAAGTGTTACAATAACTTAGTTTTTACCCTAGGATTGTGACCGAGGGTTTGAACATGCTCGCTTTTATCAAAACCAAATGGTGCCAATGAGCCCCATCGTAATGTAGCCAGGTCATTAAGTTGCAATTCCATTATTATATTAATAATTCGGGATGAGCATGTTCGGTACCATGGTAAAAAGCAAGAACAAAAACAAGCTCGTTCTTAAGATTTAGGGATCAATTTGAAACTTATACGAATAGTTTTTTTGGTTATAATTTTGGGTTCCCAATAGGAACATGTACTGAATTTAATCTAAATGCAACTTTTGTTCCTCCAAAATTTATTATTTTTTTTTAAATCTCACGGTTCATTATTTTTGACGCTTCACTAAATAAAAAACTGCGAATTGTAAGGTTTACAGATGCATGATTCAAATCTGACAAATAATACTCATTTTTTGATCAATTATGAATAGGAACCAAAAAGACAAATACTTAAAAAGTTTAGATTCTTACAGAGTATTTTGCAACACTATTAATCATAATATGCACTTTGCATTATGATAATGATTGCCACATTTGCAAATATCGGATTTCACTTTCAGTTTAAGTTTTTTGGAAAAAACAAAGAGAATAAAACAGAGGAAACTGTGGCTGAATGCAAAAGATTGTAATATTTATTTGGCCAAATGAAATTTCTCACCCAAAATTTGATGAACTGATGTGTCTACTCTTTAAGTTTGAGAAAGCGATATTCCTACCTATATGTTTAAATTTGTCAAAAATAATTTATTGAAAAGGAAAAAAAAAAATCCTAAAGCTAAATAACACTTTATCTTCAAAATTTTATTAAATAATTTTTTGTTCCAGTAAAATTATATTAATTTCAGTTAAAAATAATAAAAAATTTTATTAGTACAAGTGAATAATTGTATGTTTGAGGGGAGAACTATAATTTTTGAAAATATTAATGATATTAATAAAAATTTTTACAGGTTTTAAAATTCAAAAAAAAGTTTGGTGGTGTTATTGAATTTTTAAAATTTTCATATGTCCCTTGGTACAAAAATGATAATTTACATCTCAAAAATATTGACCAGATCATAATAAATTGGGGATGTGAGATTACAAGCTATTAGAGTTATAATATATTTTCAAATCATATGGGTGTAAATAATAATTTTTAAATCAAGATAAGAAAAATATTCATTAGCTTTTAATAAATTTTAAAAAATAACATTTATATCTATAATATTATTTACAGTTTAATCTATTAAGAATATTATTATAACATTTTAAATTTTATTGATAAAATAATAGTTAATTATACTTTTATTATAATTTTTGGATAAAATAATATAAAAACCTTCGTCTGTTTAAACTAAAACTTTACTTTCACAAATGAGTGAAAAAAATGATTTTTCTCAAACTTGAGAGGTGGGAAATGGGCGTTTGGCCTATTTATTTTGTTTGGCTTGTGTTTTAGGTCGTGATAGGGGTGGCAATTGGTCGGTGGGGATTAGTTTGGCTCCAAAACATAAAAAATGTTGGGATCTGAAAGGCCACCAGCGATAGAGGACCACTTTACAGCTTGCAATTGCCATTAAATATAGCACGATTTCAGAAGACCCTCGTGCCGTCTATGTTATTTTAATTAAAATGTAGAGGCATTGGTCCTTCGATATTTTTAAGTGGGAACTTGGAGTGTTAAAGCTTCTTAAACCATAATTCTATACAATATTCACATGATGAACTCAAATTATATAATATCGATTGTATCTAATAAATATTTTAATATAACCTATTGAAACGGGAAAAATAACTAGCTAGAATGTGCGATTTTGCTAATATTTACTATGAGACTTTTAACATATTGAATAGTGGATCGATTAATTTGAAAATAAAATTTAAAATATATACTAATAAGTTATGACAGGATCTCGTGCTACATAAAAGTATGAATCATATCGCAATATTATTTTCAGTTATGTTATAAGTTTAGTTGCCCAATATGTATCCCATTTTGGTCATGATTATAATTGAATTCAAACCAAATCGAGCTCACTTGAACTCAAACTCAATTTGGTTTACAAAAATGGAGCTCGAATTCGAGTTTGGGCTCATCGAGCTCTCTACAAATAAGCTCGACCTCAACTCATTTCGAACTCTAACTTGATTTGAGCTCGATTCGAGTTTGAACTTTAAATAATTTATTATTAAAACAACATCGTTTTAATACATATCGATTAAAAGAACGTCATTTTATATCAAAATTTTTAATTTAAGAGTTTAACGAACAGTTTGACCTTATTTATTGCTGACTTGTTTTGGACTTATTTAAACTTGAACGGGCTCGATTCGAATCTAACCCTAGTCATAATCCAGCTAAGAGATAACATGTTATAATAATATATGTGTGTCCTAATATTAATTTCATCAAGACCATTCTTATAAATCATTCCATCCTTATATGTAAAAATAAGTGTATCCAATGGTATTCAAACATTACATTCTATCTGGATATTACAATTAAACTCATAACTGCCAGTTTGAACTTTTAGGTCAAGTGGTAACTTACTATCTCAATTAAGGTTTCATCTGAAGAACTACTTTATATAAATATTATGATGAGCTCCTAATGACATCTATTACACTTAAATATTAATTTTGAATTATACACTATTAACTCAAGCGTTTAAGTAATTATAATCACTCAGTGAGATACGCAGTTAGCCAGCACAATATACAACCATCGGGTGGCAAGGCTTTATAATTTTTTTTTTTAAGATTTATGAAATAAAAATAAATAGCAATTTACCTTAGACGTCCAATATATGTTAAACTTTTTTTGTCCCCTCAATTACTATATATTAAATATATATTATTCAGTTTGATCTACGCCTTTATTAAACATTACGTTTTGGGTTCTAAACAGAATTTGGTTTTTTAACTAACTAATAGTGTGATCGTATCAATCTCTAGATTAGTTTAAAAAGCAATAAATTCGATCTCATGCTAAGAAAATAAATATATCTATAGCTATAGATTGCATGTTAATTAGACTATAAAATTGTTAAATAATGCAAGCACCGCCTCTCTCCTTTTTTCCCACAAGAATCATGAAGCAATTAAGCCGCCAGTCTAGACACTTCTACCAAGCAACCAAGATTTGCTCCTGCAACTTGAAACCGCCTCTCTGGAATATTCCATCAAGCAGCTACCATTCAAGAAATGTGAAAAAGCATCAAGGTCGGTTAATTGGCTGATACCAAACTTGGATAAATAGGGATTAGGTGCAAGCATTTGTGTGTGCAGAAAAATTAAGAGCTGTGAGTGTGTGTAAAAAGAAAAAGTGAGTGTGTGAGCTATGAAGTTGTACAGCGAGTGGTGTGAGTAATTTAGTGTCTTTTGTGACTGCGTATTGTATAACGTGTGGGCGTGATTTTATACAAATTTGTAATTATTGTTTTATAACCACCAGTTCTGCTCAACATAGATATATAACAAAGAAAACCCTAATGCAAAAGCATATAAACTCATGAATCAGGCCGGTATAAGAGTCCAATGACAGCTAAGATTCTGTCTTACATAGGGACCATTTCATTGGAATTCCATGCCAAGATTATATATTTAAACGAATATAATTTAGTTAAGTGACAGTTCTTTTTGCTTAAGAGTTAAGATATATCTGGAGATAATATAAATTATTATCTTCACTCTCTTTTGCAGGTGCTTGGTCATAGTTATCCATAATTTGTCGATGGTTGAGGTATGAAATTTATATTTTTAAAAAACCTAAACATCGGGTTTTAAATTTAATCCTAGGACTAGGGATTCATTGAAGGAAACACTGCATCTTCATTGGATAGTTTATTTTAGGGAATCAAGATCACGTGGGCAATAGCCAATTAGAAGATGAGCTCTCAAACTAAAACAATCGGGCGACCACGGAAACTCAGCAACAAACCTGAAACTCTTCTCTGATAGTAGTGAGGTCTTGTAATTAAGTTGATGTTATGTTGAATTTGAAAATAGCAGTGCTGGGAGATTTAAATTTAAATGTTAGTGTCAGAATTTTATTTGATATTTGAATTGGACCGAAGGTTTTGGTCTTAAGAACAATTTTTACATTGTATTATATTTTAGGAAAAGCCAAAGGACTATTTTCCACCCAAAGTATGCGTTTTTCTCAAGTTTCTCCCCATTAACTTTGAAAATACCATTTATCCACCCATAGACTGTTAAATTTAATGGAACCCTAACCCCTAAAAAATTTATCTCATTTTCCCCCCTAAATTTCAAAAGCTAACATTTTTCCCAACCAAAGTTTTAAAAAACAGCGTTTTCCCCCTTAGGGTTTTCAATTTTTTAGAATTAGTTTTCCAGCGTCGTTTCTTTCTCTCCGGTGACCTCCAGGCAACTCCTCTTCCTCTCTGGTGTAGCCTCCTTCCTACGATTATGCTAGACACGGTCGTCGACAAAGACCTTATCCTGGACGAAGACGATTCGTCTTCATCAGAGACGAAGATGACTTGTCTTCGTCTAACGAAGACGACTCGTCTTTGTCTTGACGAAGATGAGTCGTCTTTGTCAACGATAGTTCCTAGGACAACCGCCAAAAGGAGGCCACGCTGGAGAGGAAAAGGAGTCGCCTGGAGGTCGTCGGAGAGGAAGAAACAACCCTAGAAAACTAACTCATAAAATTGAAAACCCTAGGGGGAAAATGCAATTTTTTAAAACTTGAGTTGGGGGAAATTGTTAGTTTTTAGGGTTTATGGAGGGAAAATAAAATCAAATTTAAGTTTATTTTTAATAGTACAGACAAAATGATGATTTTACCCTTGAAACCATTAATTTTAACTGACCACGGGTGGGTAAATGGTATTTTCAAAGTTAATGGGGGCAAACTTGAGAAAAGCGCATACTTTGGGTAGGAAATAGTGCTTTGGCCTTTAGGAAAACACAACCGCATAGAGACAAACATAATAAGATATCACAATTGAGTTAAAATGATTTAGGGAGAAGGACTATTTCCCACCCAACTTTTGATGCATTTTCAAGATGCCACCCACGCCAGATGAAAATCCAGTTTTCCCACCCATGACCAAACTACCGTCCATTTTTTTAGTTAAGAACAGGGGCAAAATCGTCATTTACTATTTAAAATATTAAAACTTTAAAATCTAACCGTTTCCCCCTTCAGGTTTCAAAAAGTAATTAACCCATCCTCAAAGTTTGAAAACTTTAATTTCACCCCCTAGGGTTTTGCTTCCTTCTCCGGCCACCACCGACGGCCACTGCAATCGATCGATGAGAGATCTCCGACTACAAAGGACGACGAAGGACGACCCTTCGTCGCCCAAATCTGGACGACGAAGCGTCGTCCAGATCTGGAAGAACAGACGAAGGACGACGTGACGAGCGACGAAGGACGACGAAGAGTCGTCCTTCGTCGTCTGGGTGGAGCGACGAAGAGAGACCTCTTCGTCGCACGAAGGTGCGACGAAGAGATCTCTGTCTCTTCGTCGCATTGTACGACGAAGAAATCTCCGTCTCTTTGTCGCACCGTGCACCAGGAGAAGGAGATCTCCGTCTCTTCCTTCTTCGGCCACCACCGCTGTCGCACCAGGAGAAGGAGGAGGCAGGTGACTACGCCGGAGACGACGTCGGGAGATGAAGTTGAAGAATGGGGGTGAAACTACTAGTTTTGAAAGTTATGGGGGGCGACTGTTTTTTTGAAAAATTTGGAAACCCTAGGTTTGGGGGTGAAAATGTTAGTTTTCAAAGTTTAAAAACTTTAGGTAAGGTGAGATGTTAGTTTTTAAAATCTAAGGGGGGTGAAGGAAAACCTTTAAATCAATTTTGGAATGAATTTTACAGAGGGGTATTTTTGTCATTTCATATAACAAGGGTAAAATAGACATTTTACCCTTATGCAAACAGAAACCATCCACATTAACAGCTCATGGGTGGGAAAACTGGATTTTCATCTGACGTGTGTGGTATTTTGAGAACGCATCAAAAGTTGGGTGGGAAATAGTCCTTCTCCCAATGATTTATACAATATTGGATAAGGGCATGCGCATATAAATCCACGCCCAGTGGAGCCACTATATGTCATAGTTACAAGCGTTGGATCTAAATCAAATCAATTTAGTCTTAAAAGTTGGTTCAACTCAGTTTGGTTTGTTTCAATTTGAATTTATTTTATTCAATTCAAGCTAATTTTGAGTTAAAAGATTTCACTCGTTTTTTAAACCAAGTCAAACTCAATTTCGGCTTAGTTTAGTTTTAATTTATTATTCGAATCACTTATTTGAATTTTTAGTTTGATTTAACTCAAATTTGTGGTTTGGTTCAATTCGAATTTATAACTCGAATTGATTGCTCAAATTTTTTTCTTGATTTGGTTTGAATTCATGGTTTAAATCAGTAGTTTTACCTATAATTTGAGGGAAAAAATCAATTCATTAATGATCCATCAATTCAAGTAACAAATACATGTGTAATGATATATGTGTATAAGTTTAAACTTGTTTCATGCATTACAAGGAAAAGAATGGAAGATGATAATTGATCTTAGAATTTGAATGATAATAGAATTATCTAGGATTCATGAATAAATGAATTACAAAGTTTAAACGTGATACTTCATGACAAAAGAAGAGTTATGCAGTGGCACGACTTTGTGAGATTCATCTTCCAAGCACAAGAAAGTGTTGTCACAACATGATTGCTAGCAATTTTATTCCCGTTAGAGTCGAGAGTTTATGCTACGTCATAAGATGAGTTATGTCATAGAAAGATTAGAGGAATTAAAAGCATGAAGCCAAAAACTTCATGTCATGGCATAAGGAAATCTATGTCACAACATGACCAAGAATTGCCAACTACCCAAGTTGGGAAGAAAGTTAATGTCACAACATATATAAGAAAAATTGTGTCATTGCATTACCTTGTTTTACTAAAGAATGATACCAGAGCTAAGAAAAATACTCAAATGAGATACCAAAGCATATCCAAGGTATTTATGCTAGAGTTATGAGAATATCAACATGTTTATGATGTATTTGAACTTGTCCAAGAGTTTATATGCATCTAAGATGATTAAAACATGCTAAAGAATAGTCAAGAAGAGAGTCATTGCATGTAAAACCTCTTCAGTAGTAAATGAATAGTACAAATGACCATAGAATTTATGTATGCACTATTTCTAGTAAATAACATACTAATAGGATGTTATGACTGATACGGCCAACTCATGTGTATCTTTACCATATAATTTACTCTATCATATCTAGTTATATAACATATCTTTGACCATATATTTTGTTGTATCATATCCAACTATATACAACTCTAATCTTATCTTAATTTGTTCAGTTTGTATTTAACATATCTCCCACAAGTGTACTATATATATTCACGTTAATGTAAATAATGATTTTTCTCTAGAATGCGAAATGCCAATATTGTTTAGATAGTATTAGAGCTTTTTTAAAGTCTAACAGTTTTTTTCTCATGGACGATGGTAGAGCAATCATTAACACAACAAACTCATCCACGCCACAATCTGCTTCTCTTTTAAATATAGCCCACCTTTTACCTTTGAAATTCACTTCCTCTAATTACTTGTTATGGGAAACTCAAATCTTGCCTTTGTTGCATTGGTATCGACTAGCTCATCATATTGATGGCAATCAATCATCACTACCAAAATTAATTGACGAGACAAAAGTTAAACCTACCTACACATCATGGTTAAGCCAAATTCAGCTTTTGTTGAGTTGGATAATAAGTTCTCTCTGAAATAGTTTTGCCTCAGATTGTTGGCGTCTCTACCGCAAGGGAGGCTTGGCAAAAGCTTGCATAGACATGTGTCTCTAGCTTAAGAACACATATATGACAATTGAAGGCTTGATTAAATAATCTCCACCAAGATAATGATCTCATTCCCAAGTATATGCAGCAAGCTAAAACTTTTTTCAATCAATTACATGCCCTCAATCATATAATAGATAAAATAGATTTTGTTGATACGATACTCTTAGGTCTTAACCAACGTATTATTTGTTTGTTCACTGTATTGAATCGCATCTTATTATGTCCTTTGATGATCTCTACTATTTGTTGCTTAGTGAAGAAACCTAATTGGCTATGGACTCTATGTAATCTGAAGTTGTTATGCCTTTAGCCTAATACACTTCTCGACAATCCAACACCAAAGGCAGAGGACGTGGATGGGGTAAGTAGACCTCGTATGGATGGGTTTATGGTAGTCGTACCTAATCTAGATCTTTTTCAAATTCTAACAATTCTAAACATTTTCTAACCAGTTCTCTAGTGGTAGTGTTTCACATGATTATCCAATCACGTGTTATAATGTCATGGTATTGAACATGTTTCAAAACAGTATCCTTCCCATCAAATACAAGATAACTGCAACACTTAGACTCAAGCAAGACTAAGTAGCAACCTTGCCACATCTACCAGTGCTTCCAAACCATGGTTTACTAAACCAATAACATGGAAAACCTAGTTATTCATTTTGAATATACTGGATTGGAAGAGCTTATTATTAGCAATATTAAAACATTTCCCATTAATCATATTGTTTCTTACAAATTTTCTCTTAATCCCAAGCCCTATTCCTTTCAAGATGTTGTTTATGTTCTAATTGCTTGTCAAAATTTACTTTCTACTAATGTATTTACTTAGACTAATCATATTTTTTCTTTTCCATTTTTTGATTAAGGATTTGCCAACGAGAATGGTATTTTACAAAGGCATGAGTGAGAAGGGATTATATTCCCTCTCATTAGGGTTGTTTTATTCTTCTAGTGGTGGTTATAAAGCTTTTTCTTTTGCCCTGCCATCTAACATGCGTGGTTGGGACATTCTTCAATTACAATTGTTAAACAAGCCTTTGCAGCACTCTAATATTAATTTTATTAATAATATTAGTACTCGTTGTCATGCTTGTAGCTTTAGTAAATCCTCTAGATTACCTTTCCCAACCTCTAATTTTCACACTTCTACTCATTTAGAATTAGTTTGTTCAGACATTTGGGGTCTTGCCCTTATTTATTCAATAAATGTTATCAGTTATTATGTTCTGTTTTAGGGGAAAAAGACTATTTCCCACCCAAATTTTAGTCCAATCTCAAAAGTATAGCCACAACAAATGAAAAGCCCAAACACTCACTCATCTCTAAATAGCCATTAAGTTTTCTGTTAAATATGGGGGTAAAACAGTTATTTTACTATTTATATTAAATTTATATAATTTTATCGCATTTTCCTCCTCCGATTTTAAAAATTAACTTTTACCCTCATACCTAAACTTTGAAAAGCAACTTTCACCTCTCAAATCCTTAATTTTTCTTCACTCTTCTTCCGGCCACCGATGATGACGTGGTTGGAAGAAGAGTGATGAGTGTCATCCAAATCTGGACGACGCTCATCGACCTTTACTAGATGATAAAGCATAGTCCATTCTCTGGACAATGTTCATTGTCCAATCTAGACGACCCTCGTCGTCTAGGGAGGACGACGCTTGTCGTCCAGAATAGACGGTGAAATGTCTTCCATAATAGGTGACTCTCTATCGTCCAAAATAAATGACGATCATCTTCTTTGGATGACTATCATCGTCCAGAGGTCGACTTTTTCGTCATCGGTCCGCCATCGCCGGAGAAAATGGCTAGATTTCAGGCAGAAAAATGAATTTTTTAAAACTTAATTTAGGAAAAAATGTTATTTTTCAAATTAAAGGGGGAAAATGAGATAAAATTTTAATTATTTTAACATTATTGATAAAATAAAGAATTTGCCCCTAAACCTTAATAGAAAATATGTGAGTGTATCCTAATAGATTAAACTTTGGGTGGGTATTTAGGGTTTTCATCTGTCATGGATATACTTTTGAGATTAGGCTAAAACTTGGGTAGGAAATTGTCTTTTTCCCTTTGTTTTATAATTATTTCAGCAAATATTCATGGATATATTTTATTAAATACAAGTCTAAGGTACTTAATTGTTTCATTAAATTTTGTTGTATTGTTGAGAAGTTTTCTAGTCATCCTATTAAAAGTTTCTAATTTGATTAGGGTGGTGAATTTCAAGTTATGGTGTTTCCCAAAGGCATTCATATCCATACATGCCAAAACAATATGGTTATGCTAAAAGAAAGCATCGCCATATTGTTGAAACAAACATTGTATTCTTAAATCATGCTCATTTGCCAATGAAATTCTAGGACTATGCTTTTGAAGTTGTAGTATACATTATAAATCGCCTTCCCAGACTGTGTCTTGGTCATTTTTCTCCACACCAAAAATTGTTTCATCAAAAACCAAATTATGAGCAACTAAAAATTTTTAGTTGTGCTTGCTACCTTTGGTTACATCCATATGCCAAAAATAATTCATCTTCTCATTCCAAACAGTGTGTTTTTCTTGGTTATAGTAAAGTTCATAAAGGATATCTTTGTGTTGACATTGTTGATAACAAAATCTATTACTCATGACATGTTCTTTTTTATGAACAGGTGTTTTCGTTCAAAGTTTCAAATGACAACAAAACAGAAATTAATAACTCTACAACTTTCACCTATATCAATCTGCCACCAATCAACCCATTTTATCCCACTCCAAGCCTATAAACAACAAACTCTAACCTACCAAACACGCCCTCCTATAACCTTCATAACACTACAGGTACAAATTCTCCACCTAACAACCACTTTTTTCTATCCACCCCAATAATGACTTCTTCATCGCTATAAACCTCTGATTGTAATACTCTAAGTTCACCAAGACTAAATTTGCTTATAGACCTCTCACAATATTTTCAAAATCAACCATTCTAATCGACCACATTTTTTCTATCACCTCTATAACCTTAGAAAAATATTTATTCTATGATAACTAGAGCAAAATCATAGAATTTGAAACCTAAGACATATACCACTACCATGGTTATACCTAAATCACCAAATTCTTTCACAAAGACCTTCAAGCACAAAGTTTGGGATGACGTAATGGGTGAATAAATTGATGTTTTTTTTTATCCTAAGGCATATGGGATTAGGTACCTCCAGAAAAAACATCCAATTTAGATGGAAATAAATGGGTGTTTAGAGTTTAAAAAATTCTGACGGCAATATAAACCATTATAAGGCATGACTTGTTACAAAAGAGTTCCATCAATGCCCTAGTATCAACTACTTTGAGACATTTAGTCCAGTAATTAAGCCATCCACAATTCGACTCATCATATCACTTACACAGTCTCTTGATTACAATATCAAGTAGTTAGATATTTCTAACGCTTTTATACACATAAAAATTAATGAAACTGTGTACATGGTACAACTTTAAGGCTATATTGATCCAATAAAACTTCATGATATGTGTTGCCTATATAAACCTTTTATTGGCCTTAAATAGGTACCAAGGGCATGGTTTTCCCACCTTACTACTTTTTATGCAAGCTCAAATTTTTTGGCTCCAAGGTTGCTACTTCACTTTATTATCATAAGCAAGGGAACATTATGGTTTATTGTTTAATCTATGTGAATTATCTTATTCTTACAGGCAACGATTCTAACTCTGTGGCTTATGTCATTAAGTGACTTCAATAGAAAATTGCTCTCAAAGATCCTGGTATGTTGAATTACTTTCTTGGCATCAAAGTTAATTGGTTGAATCATGGGATTTTGTTATCTTAAGAGAAGTACATTAAGGATATTTTTTGTAAAGCTAATATGAGCAATGCAAAACCTGTTTTTACTCCTTCTTGTCCCATAATCAAATTTGTGCATAAAGACTTTGAAGGCTTTGATGATCCTACATTGCATAAACAAGTAGTTGGTAGCTTGCAATATTTGTGTATCACAAAACCTAAAATTGCATTCTTTGTTAATCAAGTGGTACAATACATGCATTAGCCTAGTAAAACTTATTCGCAAGGTGTCAAATGAATCCTAAGATATTTACAAGTCATTATCGGTTATGGCTTGTTTATTCACAAATCAAGCAACTTTGAACTTGTTGGTTACTATGACATAGATTGGGGCGACAATTTAGATTATTAAAATTGGATATCCTATTGAAACGACTCATGTTATTTGGTGTGATAATTTGTCTGTTATATATCTTACCATGAATCTCATCTTTCATTCAAGGTCTAAACACATAGAAATTGACTTACATTTTGTGAGAGATCAAGTCTAACAAGAGTTGCTCAAGCTACAATACTTGTCTTCCATAGACCAAATTATGGATGTTCTAACTAAATTGATGTTCAAAAACAGATTTCTATTCTTGAAGGACAAGCTAACTACTTTTGCCAAACTTATAGGCTTGAATGAGGGTGATATGAACAAATCTTGCATATCTTTAACAATATATTTTGTTGTATCATATCCAGTTATATAGCATATCTTTCACTAGATATATATATATTTTGTATCATATCTAGCCATAGAACATATCTTT
This sequence comes from Mangifera indica, assembly GCF_011075055.1. NCBI lineage: Eukaryota > Viridiplantae > Streptophyta > Magnoliopsida > Sapindales > Anacardiaceae > Mangifera > Mangifera indica. The sequence goes on from NC_058140.1 coordinate 10,461,437, forward strand.
GACCATATATTTGTTGTATCATATCTAGCTATATAACATAACTTTGATCATATATTTTGTTGTATCATATCTAACTATATACAACTCTAATTTCACTTTAATTTGTTAAGTTTGTTCCTAACATATCTTTCACAAGTGTACTATATATATTCACGTTAATGTAAATAATGATTTGCCTTTGGATTGCCAATATTGTTTAGAATGACATGTGCACACAAAATTTGTAGACTTAATTTATATGGGCTCTACTACAAACATGTGAACAAAGATGCTCAAAAGAATTCCCTATGCAACTAACCTTAAAGAAAACATTAAAGTCTTTGGATGCTTAAATGAAATAAGTTACTGGTTGAGCAGCCATACTCTTTTGTAAACTATCAACGGGGCATAAGTCCCCATTCTCTCATGTTAATGTTCAACACAAACTCTTGAAATAGATAAACTCCAGGAGCCTAAGTCCTCAAAGTTTGTGTCTTTATTTATGAAAGGATTGTGAGAGTATGTATGTTAGGGTAGGCACCCTAAAACCAATCGAATTCGACATTTGTTGATGTAATTTTATATTAATAATTAATAAAAAGATTGTTTGTTAATCAATTCATATGTTAACTATTTATATGATTGTATGAATAATATATCTTTAGATTGGTATAGTCGTGACAAAAGGATCAGATGACTGATCATGAGAACCTTATGTACACATTAAACGATCATTCTAAAAACGTCTGTAATCTTGACATTTTAATGAATAAGGGCACGTGTACGGTGATGGGATTATCATAATGTTAAGTGACCCCACTAAAAGTTGTTATAGTTCTTAAGTATTGCAGTTATTGTAAACAGCTTGGTGTAACACATGGGTACATGTTGTAGATGTGTTCATGAAACTGACCCAACCAAAGGATATGCATATGGATGATTACTCTAGTATCTATAGAATAAATCCTCTAAACACCGCAGTTATATGTGATCCTTTGACTTAAGGTCGTTAAATCGTCTTGTGTAAGGATTGATATAGTTTGATGTTATCTAACGTACTATCGTAATTAAGGTAATTATAAAAATAGTACTGAGTCATACCATGAGATACATAAAGGTTATGATTGATCAATAAAACATTCATCGCTTTTAAACATAGAATAAGATATCTCATAAGAGAATACTGAAATACATTTATGATTATTTGAATCTCCCACCACAATAGGATGAAGTTATAACCTAATCCATGTTAGTCATTGATGTATATCAATTTATAACGAGGAATCACTGAAATAGACACATTTTTATGTTTCAGTCTTAAAAGATATTAGTTGATGAAATGATTGAATTGCACGCAATCATAATATTGTAAAATCTTAAGAGATGTTTGCTAACATTATATCGTTTGGGTGGCCATGATGCTTTATTACGTGGTATCAAAAAGTCTTTCAATAGTGATATGTTGTGATGTGGTAAGAATGGACAATGGCATGGGGAGATCCTGCCTGCAAAAAATCCATAGGTTTGGGGCAGCCGTGCCTCTATCATTAGTAGCAACCAATTTCATGTTAATAGAGAGTCGATACCAATAAAAGAAAGATATTGATGTGAAAGCAACCATAGGCTTAGCAATGCATAGAAAATCAGGATTTTGAAATCTATAGATGTTAGATAAAACACCTGGAATTAGGGTTTGCAATACCCCGAATATTCCAATAGATAATCTTTCATAGAGAAGAAGTTTTAGATCGACCCCTTATAGTTATAGTATAGGATAGGGTAAGCGATATCTCGAACTGCTTGAGACTTTTGTTGTTGTTTGATGCATTTTTGCTGAGATTTAGAAACAATAGGCTCAAAGCCATCAATATCAACCCCATTAACACAACAACTGTAGTCTCATATTGAAGGGTTTGTAATTCCTTATTGTCAGTAGGAGAATCAGGAAAATTTATTGGACAAATTTGATCATCAATAGAGACATTATCGACTCAGTAGAGAGCTTATAAGTCATATATATATAGGGATTAAATCAAACCTAGAGGCGAGGATTATTTGGGGATAATCCTAATGTTTAGAAAAGAGAGAAAGACTAAAAAAGAATTTGGTTTGTCTATGCCTTGACAAAAATGCATGATCATACCCCTTTAATGTGCTAATCATGCACTTAGTAGCGATGGTGTCAACCATGCAAATGCATAGCATGGCATGGTTGAGACCATGAAGAATAAAGACATAACACAGTTGGCCAAAAAGATGTTTACTATACAAGCCTTGAAACATGTCAGTTGTGCATGTTTACACGTCATCATGCATGTATGTGTGAATGAAGTTCTGCATGCTCAAAATTCTAGTAAAGCTAAGACACCTACACACACATACACATGTATGTGTGTTTAAGGCATAATTATTTACGTATATAGATAGACAAGAAAAAAGTGAAACCCTAGTCATTAATCACTCATTCTTTCTCTTCTTCTTGTGAACACAAAATTGTCCAATTGGAGAACCTTAACAGCCTCTTCCTTTGGATTACCTCTCTTGTGTTGTTCTGCATGAATACCAAGACACCACTCTTCTCTTTCTCTTGACGTAGAATAATTTGAAGACTTTTATACCAATCAATGAAGTTACTTTTAATAAGTTTATTCTATTTTCGAGAATTGATCAATGCGTTGGGTTTGACATGGTGATTTTATGTTCTATAACTTATAGATAAAAAAATTAGCAATTTTATTTAATTATTAATATTCATTTTAATTATGTATTTAATAATTAAAATGCTCCGACTATTTTCCTCAAGCCAACAGTCTTCACTATTATACTTGGGAAGTTTTGGTAAACTTCGTGATAAACCAAGATCTCGTCACATTAATTTTCCCTTTCTCTTTGGTGAACAAGTTTAAGTTAATCGAATGGGTAAATTTCAAATTAATCTCTAAAAGCCTACGATCTCAAAGTAGGTATTACCCTAACAAATTATATGACCTCAAATGTGACAGTTAGTATCAGTAGGGTAGATACTACATATCTTCTTATATCGACAAATGCATTCCCCCACTCATGTCTCTAATATATTTCACCTTCACTTTGACGAACAAACAAAATACATTAATTAAGTTGGATATAATATAAATAACTCCTAATTTTTCACCTAGTAGAAGTTTACCTTTTGTTTTGGTGAATAAGGTTTCAACGAGCAAGGGGCTTAATTAGGGCATCTTATTAAAGGACATCAATTAAATTTTAGACTTAATATTTAAATTGAGGGTTTTATTAATTAGTTTCATCAGATTTTAAGCTATATGTTAGGTGATATTTGTAAAATAAAACCTACACATACATTTTACAATGTAAAATAAAACTATGCTAGCATACAATCATAACTAATGTTAAGCCCCTTGACCCAAGAGAAGTTTGACTAGTCAACCTAGGTAAATCTTCATCTTTGAGTCTTTGTAGTTGTCCTTTCATCTCTAGTTTTCAACTATTATATGATTTTGTTTCCTAGTTACAAAATTCTACAAAAATAAAACAACCTAATCTAAAAGAAGAAAGGGGATAAAGACAGGGCACATAGACCCTATTAAAGAATTACAACCTAAAAATGAAATAGAAACCATCCACAATGGGTTCTTTAGCTGTGTACTAGGCACCATGCTTACATACATCCATACAAATACATACCAATTAAAAATAAAATTTTAATTATTATTATCCCAAGTGTCAAATTATTTTGATTCCTGAAGTTTTACAAAATTATAATCCAACCTAAAACTCAAGAAAACCTTAATTTAGTTTAAATTTGACAAAACATCACTAAATTGAAAATTTTTATTTTACTAGGCATATAGGTATGATGTCCAGTCGTGTATCTGAAATTCACTAAAATTTTAGAATATTACACAACTAAAGTCATAATTTTGGTACAGTTGGAAAGAACCAAGGTGGCTACCATTAAAGATAGATCACGACTGGACAAAAATTGGTCCAATCGTGCAAAGCATATGGTGCCAAGCACTATCAAAGAGTCACGGCTAGACTAATTTTTGGTCTAGTCGTGCAAGACTAATGGTAATAAGGTACCATGAAACAATCACGGCTAGACCAAAGATTGGTCCAATTGTGCTTTATGTTTTTTGGGTTTTCCAATTATAGAAAATCCAGAAAATCTCCCAATTTTCAAAGCCTATCACCGGGGTGAGGGAATACGACAAGTAAATTGCATTCCTTCTTGTGGCAACCCTTGAATCATGCAAACAACACAACTTGAAAGTGATTTTGTGTAACAACATGAAACCTATGACATTCAACCAAATCAAACCTGCATGTATCAACAAAATACAAACAAAAATCAAGAATCATCACTTAATAATTTAACATAGTTTGCATTACACATGATACTTAACAAATTATGCAACAACACCATTACAAATCATCTTTTCAATTTTTAACCAATCTTGATTAATCTAATTACATGTTATCAATATATAAAATTAATCAAAACAATTAGCAAATATAATTTTCATGAATATATGCTAAACAATGACTTTGATGCCATTGTAGGGTTTTTCAAGGTCCCAATAACCCGTAGCATAACAAAATTTAAAAATTTTAAAAACAAACAAACCTAAAAATCTTTACCAAGATACCTGTTTTAAATATATATTCATGAACATACAAAACACATAGAGGGTGTTTTATCCTTGAGGGGTCGTTGCCCCCTAAGCTTTGTCTCGATACCACCTAAGAACAAAATTATACTTTTAATAAGTATCCATGGAAGTTCAGTGTCTTATGCTAACTTTCATGTCACTTGAGCTTGAAAATCAACATGAGAAAATGAATGTCTAATCCATACTTGCACACCTTCGAGAGTTATATGACACTCGTATGAGGGCTAAACGATATGAGGTATCAAGTACACTATTTGATTGCAAACTCTCTAAGGGAGAACAAGTTGCCCCTCGTGTGGTCCAAATAATGGGTCATATTGAACAGTTAGCGAGCTTGAGCTTCATCATGGATAACAAACTTAGCATTGACCTGGTGCTAAAGTCTCTTCCTAAATCATGGGCTAATTTGTTATGAATTTTATATTGAAGAAAAAGGAGAAAACCTTTAGGAGTTGTTGTATATGTTCGAGCAGGCTAAAAAGGAAGTACAAAAGATAGTTTCGACTAATCTACTTATAGTCGAAGCCTAATCATCAAAAGATCAAGGCTAAGCCTAAACCTAAAACAAAGAAACAACCTGATACTACTACTCAACCTATAGGTGGTATGGGAAAAAGAAAGGTTGTCTACTTCTACTATAACAAGCCAAGTCATTGGAGGAGATATTGCAAGCTCTTTCCAAAGAATAAGAAACAGAAGGCAGTTAAAGCCTGTACTTCAACTATACTTGTCATTAAGATAAATTATTCTCCTTGTTCATCCTAGGTTATAAACATAAGATGTGGTTCTCATATTTGTTCTGATTATAGGGACTACAGTAGAGTAGATTGTTCACCAAATGAAAGGTTGACCTACATGTTAGAAATGGAACACGTGTTGCTATATTAGTTATAGGTGTTTATTATCTTAGATTGCTTATTGGGTTAGTTTTAGAACTAAAACATTGTTATTATGTACCTTTTGGTTTGAGAAACTTATTTTTGTGTTTGTTTTATATAAAAGGGGTATTCATTTTTTTTTTATAGTGGTATTATAACTATTAGTTGAAATAATACTCTCCATGAAACAGTTGAATCATATAATGGTTTATATATTCTAAAACTAGATAATGAAATTTTCAATATGTAAAATAATAAACGATCACAATCGAATGATTTGAATATTACATATTTATAACATTATAGGCTAGACCACATAGGATTAAAACATATATCAAGATTTTTTAAACAAACAATCTTACAATCATTTGACTTCTAGTCATATGATGAATGCGAATCATGTCTCTTGTGTAAAATAACCAAAGTAACCTTTATTAAACATAGTGAAAGGGCGACTAAACTATTAGGAATGATTCACAACGATGTGGTGGACCCATGATAATGCATAATAGACATAGGAAAACCTACTTTGTCATATTTATTGATGACTTCAGTAGATATGCCTATGTATTTTGATGAAACACAAGTCTGAATGTTTTGATAAATTCAAAGAATTCAAAAATGAAGTAAAAAGATAACTTGGGAAACAAATTTAAATCCTCCAAAGTGATCGAAGAGGTGAATACTTGAGTATTGAATTCAAACATTAACTAAAGGAATATATTATCTTAACTTATTCTTCTTGATACACTATAATATAATAATGTATCTGAACAAAAGAATAGAACCTTGATGGAAATGATCAAGTTTATGATAAGTTTTACTAATTTACCTATGTCTTTTTAGGGTCAGGCTCTAGAAACTATTGCTTATACATTAAACCATATCTAATCTAAATCTGTAGATAAAAATCTCTGTAAGTTGTAAACTAGGCAAAAACTCAATCTAGATTACTTGAAAATTTAGGGCTATGAATCTTATATTAAGAAATTGATTTCAAATAAGTTAAGAGCTAAGTTTGAAAAGTGTATCTTTGTAAGGTACCCAAAAGTTACTAAAGGATATTACTTTTACCACCTAGAGTAGCAAAAGGTCTTTGTTGCTTACATCGATCTATTCCTTAAAAATGAAATTATTCTAAAGAGAACTAGTAGGAGGAAGGTGGAGCTCGATGAAGTTCCTGTACTACAATATATCATAAATGTTAGACAAGACGATGTGCCACTACAGATGGTTAAGCATGATAAGAAGTTCCTCTACCTTAGGTGGACCAACCTCAATGTACATGAGAGCTACATAAGTTTACTCAAGTACGTTATAAGCAAGAGATATTTCATTTTCTCTTGACTCAACATTGTGACATACTGATCGTTAATGATGACGAACCTAAGACTTACAACGATGTTATTTCAAGTCTAGATTTTGATAAATGTTTGGATGTCATGAAATTTGAACTAGACTTCATATACCAAAACCAAATATGGATTTTAGTAGATACACTTGAAGGGAAAAACCCGTAGGGATAAATGGATTTTTAAAAGAAAACTAACATGGAAGGTAACGTGCACACCTATAAAGCACAACTGGTTGCTAAAGATTTTACTCAAAAATATGACATCAACTATAATGAAACCTTTTCGATTAAGGCTAGATTTGAGTCGAATCGAGCTCGAGCTCAAGAACTCAGGCTTGTCGAGCTCGTTATGCTTGAGCTCAAACTTGACTCAAGTTCGGCTCGACTCGTTTCAAATTCGAGTATTTGTTATTAAAACGATGTCGTTTTAATACGTATTAGTCAAAACGATATCGTTTTGTATCAAAAATTTTAATTTATAAACTTTGATAATTAAGCTCGAGCTGGCTTATTTCGAGCTTGTTCGAATAGAGCTCAAGCTCAAGCTCGAATAGACTCGACTCGAATCTAACCCTATTTTCGATAATTTTTATGCTTAAATCTATCGGGATTATGGTTGTTGTAGTCACATACTATGATCGTGAAATCTTTTAGATGGATTTTAAGATTGCCTTCTTGAATAAAAACCTTGTAGATGATGTCTATATAGTGCAACTTGGTGATTTCATTCTTATTGGATAGGCAGACAAAGTATGCAAGCTAGAAAAGTCTATTCATGGACTCAAGCAAGTTTCAAAAAGCTAAAATACTCATTTTGATAAAGTTATTTAGAAGTTCAGATTTATCAAAAACGAAGATGAACTATATATGTATAAGAAGTTTGTGAGAATTTGATTGCATTTCTGGTATTATATATTGATGACATCTTAATTATTAGAAATGGCGTACCAAACTTATAATTGGTAAAGCCTTAGTTATCCTATTATTTCTCTTTGAAAGATTTAGAAAAAGTAGTTTACATTCTTAGGATTAAAATTAATTAAGATAAAAAGTGTAAATTGTTAGGCCTAAGTCAAAGCGTGTACATAGATAAAGTATTGACTAGATTCAATATGAAAGAATCCAAGAAAAGATTTCTACCCATGTCCCATGGTGTATATCTTTCAAAAGATATGTGTCCTAATACATAATCTGAGAGAGATAAGATGAGTATGATTTGATATGCCTCAGTTATAGGGTCATTCATGTATGTCATGCTATGTACGAGGATTGATCTCTCATAAACCTTAAGCGTTTGCAACAGATATCAATCTAATTTATGTGAAAAGCAATGGATGGTTGTCAAGAACATCCGAAAGTACCTAAGAAGAACTAAGGATGTATTCTTAGTTTATGGAGGGGAATCTGAACTCACTGTAAGTAACAATAGTGATGCTAGTTTCCAAATTGACTGAGATAATTATAAATCCCAATTAGGGTTTGTGTTTTCTTTGAATGATGGTAAAATTAGTTAGAAAAGCTCCAAGCAAAACATAGTGGTTGATTTTACATCAAAGTTTGAGTAGATTGTCCTCTCAAAAGCAATAAAAAAGATTGTATGAATTACAAAGTTTATAACTGAACTTGGGTGATTCTAAGTATCATCGAGTTAATTGGGCTCTATTGCAATAACAATAAAGTGATTGTTCAGGCAAAGAAGTCACGGTCTCATTAAAGGTCGAAACATATATTCAGACGATATCACCTAATTTAAGAGAGTATTCAATAAGTGACATACAGATAACAAGGATTAATAAAGATGATAATTTGACTAATTCACTGACAAATCCTCTGTCACAAAAGAAGCATGATAGACATGTAGTTGAGCTCGATATTAGATATATAATCGATTGATTATAGTGCAAGTGGAAGATTATTAGGGTAGATTCCTTAGAGCCAATTGAATTTGACATTTGTGGATGTAATTTTATATTAATAATTAATAAAAAGATTGATTGTTATTCAATTCATATGTTGACTATTTATATAATTGTATGAATAACATGCCCTTAGAATGATAGCACTGTGATAAAAGGATCACACAACTGATCGTGAGAACCTTATGTACACATTAAATAACCATTCTAGAAATGTCCATAATCTCAACATTATAATGAATAAAGGCACATGTAATGATAATAAGATTATCATAGTGTTGAATGACCCCACAAAAAATAATGACAACTCTGACATGTCAAAACTATTATAGACAGCTCGGTGCAACACATGGGTGCACATTATAGATATGTTTATCAGACTAACCCAACCATAAGATATCCATATAGATGGTTGTTTTAGTGTCTATAAAATAAATCCTCTAAATACTATAGGTGCATATAATCTTTTAACTTCAGGTTATCAGACCCTTTCATATAAGGATCGATATAGTTTGCACTATGTAATATACCATCATAATTGGGGTAACTATAAACATAGTAATTGCTCATATCGTGAGATACATGAAGGCTATGATTGATCAATAAAGGATTCGTTACTTTTGAGTACAAGAGAAGATATCTCAAATAAGAATATTGAAAGACATTTATGACTACTTGAATTCATGGCCACAATAGGATGAGGTTATAGTCTAATCCATGTTAGTCATTGACGTGTATCAGTTCATAACAAGGAACACTAAGATAGGCATATTTCTATGTCTCTACCTTGAAAGATATTAGTTGACTGAAGGATAGAATTGCATATAATTATGATATTGTAAAAGCTTAAGAGATGTCCACTGACACTCTATCGTTTAAGTGGCTATGATACTTTATTAAAGGCTAATGTTGGTTTGTGTCCAAATTCACCTTAAATGTTGGTTGTGTATGTTAACATGCTAATCGTGCATGTATGTGTGAAGGCAGTTCTGCATGCTTAAAATTCTAATAAGCTCGGACACTTACACATATATATAAGACATAATTATTTGTGTATATAGATAGACAAGAAATGAGTGAAACCCTAGCTGTTGATCACTCATTCTTTCCCTCCTTCCTGTGAACACAAGATTGTCCAACCGGAAAGCCATAGTAGCCTTTTCACCTGGATTACCTCTCTTGTGTTGGTGTTTCTTGTGAATACCAAGACCCTACCTCTCAAAGGTTAGATAACATTCAGTCTCAGGCCACGTGAAGATTTAGAATAGCCATCAATGTATGTATAAATTTAAAACACCATATGTGTGTTTTATATGTTCATGAATATATGTTTAAAACAAGTATCCTAGTTAGGGTTTTTAGGTTTGTTTACTTTTAAAATTTTTAAATTTCACTACAGTGTTGGTTATCAATGCCTTGAAAAACCCTACAATGTATTGCTTAACTTGGTCTTAATCGTAAGGCCATGTATTAACCAAATCAGAGCTACATACATAATTAAAGAAAATAAAAATAAAAGAAAAAATTGTTTTGTAGAAAATGTTTTTCATTCATGCATTACATTTGTCTAGAGAATCATAAGAGCATGCTAAAAGATTATGTGACTTAAGTCTTGGCAAATAAGCTGTAAATGTTGTGTGAATGATCATCTATATAATGGTTTATATGACCAAGCACTTATTGACTGCTTAGCACTCATTCCACTATCTTGTATATTTTGTAGGTAATAAGTTAGCAACAACAAAAGGACATGATCCATATGGTGTAATGAGAAGGGGAAGAACTCTAAAATGTATGAACTAGATAGTTTGATTTCATTTTTCCTTGTGAGACTTATGTAAGAATATTTGAATGATTTAATTTGAAAACAATTTTAAATGCTTTTTGCTTCTAAATTAGAGAATTTGTGTTCATGAGAATATTTTATGAGATGGGAATTTTTTGAGGATTTTATATGACAAAATAGCCTTAATCTTTTTATGGGTGCAAAATATTTATTTTATGTTTTCACTAAGTTTTAAGCTCATTAAAACTATTTATTAAATCATTGCATGTCTTTCAAGCATAAGTTTGTTGTAAGAGCACACCAAAAGGGTACACAATTGGAAGCGGTGTTATAGTTTGATATTTGACCACATAGTTTTAGGAAAATCAAAAATATTTTTTATTTATTAAGTAAAATAATGTGTGCAAAATTGTTAAAAGAAATATGAAATCCTCACTTGCACACTAACTATTCCTACTTGTCAATCATTATAAGTTTTTCTTTTTCTATTTAATTTGATATAGTAAATTATCTAACTTAAAGTGTTTGTTTTGAAGATGAGACACTTTAGAAGGATCAATGGGCTCCCAAAAAAGGTTTTAAAGGTGCTTGAACCACTAAATGAAATTTCAAAGCCCTAGGATTAGATGCCTTAACCATCATTATGCCAAATTAAGAAAAGATTCATTATGCCACTTATTCGTTGAAAAGCAATGTCAAAACATAGTAGAATGTAACACCCCTTTCTATATACATATCCTTACCCAGAATATGGATCTAAAAAGACATGTTGAACAAAATATCATCCCAAAACACAAGGAAATTAAAAGCATGATATTTAAACTCAACCAATATGTAACGTGCAAAAAGGTGTAAAGCTAACAAATGAAATATTAATAATAATTAACTCTACTCATCATATCCATACATAAATGTCTAGTAACATATTCCAAATAGATAATGTGCATACATAAGCCCATGAATACATAACATGAAAGTCCAGAAACAACTAGCATAATGAGAAGAATGTCCTTTCTTTCATGCAACAATCGAACCTGAACTATTGGTTCCTTGCATACCTCGGTAGTTATCTCGTCTAGTAGTAAAACCACACATGGAACAAGGTGAGTGATAAACACTCAATACGTACGTAACCTTTCGACATCTTGCATATAAAAAATTCATAATTAGTGTTCCAACTTTCACAAAATGGTACACTCATGTGACCACTCCCTTAATAATGTCATCCCAGATGATTATTACCATAATTAAACTTTGACATCCTAGATGTCATGTGAAAGCATACAATATCCCAAATGTCTATCATATTAGTGCACATAACATAATGTTGGTCAAGCTTCAAGCTAATAATACCCTGGTCACATGAGGAATCAGGTCGCAATCACTTCTTTACATATATGCATAACTACGAGGTTGCTGCAAAATTACTATCTTAGGATAACCCCTACCTCAAGTGTATAGGTTATACATCTCACTAACAACATGAGGAATAAAATGTAACACTCTTTTTTAGATAAATGTTTTAAACAAAATATGAATCTGAGGAAACGTGTCCAACATAAACGTTGACCAATCACAACAAATAAGGTAAGATTTAAACCAAGCTTATTGGAGTTTCAGGTTGAGCTCGGCTTAAATGAGCCTAAAACATGCTCAGCTCAAGCAAGTTAGAGCTCAAAACCTGAAAGTTCAACATTTTTGAACTCGAGCTTTAGGGTGTTTAGCTCGCGAGCTTAAAAATTTTAATACAAAACAACATTGTTTAGATCAATATGCATTAAAATGATGTTATTTTAATAATGAACTAAACTAAACTAAAAGATTGATTCAAGCTCGAGCTCATTTGAAGCAAGCTCAACGAATGCAAGCTTGATTTGGTTCGAATCGAGTCCTAACAACAAAATATAAAGCATGATCATAAATACTTAAACATCAATACATGCAAAAAGGTGTATTTGAAATATTCATAATAAGAAATTCCATCATCCCATAATAATTACTATGTCTCAAATAACAATCCCAACATAAACATGCATAAACAATACATAGTCTCAAACTGATTATTCTATGTCTCAAATAACAATCCTAACATAAACATGTATAAACAATACGTAGTCTCAAACTGATTATCAATACATAAACTCAGTGTAAACTCTAAAAATATTATAAATGCCCCTCAACCTTATGCAACCTCTTGAGTTGGACCCTTGGCTCCTCATATGTCCTATTACTCACCTCTATCTATAAAATCACATGAATAAACATGTGAGTGAACAACACTGAGCAAGTAGGTGACATCACAAGACCTTGCACAAAGCATCTCATAAACTGTGTTTCGTTACTATATTGTTATATGGTTACTTTCGGATTTTTTCGGCATCCTCTTATACCCCTCCATCTTATCTCAACATCCTTGTGCCCTAACTATATATCCCAATAGGTGGCATCTAGTTGTCATAATTTTTTTTTTCAAAATTTTGACAACTCACTTATATAAAATTTATCTGACACTATATGCTAAAATTAATATCTTATCATCACCGACCAACTTAAACCTTTAATTTTTTTATAAATTTGAAATTGTCAGCATATATATTTCCAAACCACTCATATAGTTTATTCTATCTTTAATTTAATAATCAAAACCAACAATAGAAACCTATAACAGAACAGTAACATTCTCCTAACTACTATGCATCACTAAATTAAATCAAATAACTTTCTCATCCCATTATAATTTTTTAAGGCCAAATCACTATTTGCCACCCAAGGTTTGATAAAATGACATATTCTCATTTTTTAAGTTTGAAAAAACCATTTTCTCACCCATCTATCAAAGTCAACCATTAGTTTTTACAATTAAGAAGTATTTATGTCATTTTGTTCAAATTTTATTATATGAGTGTAATTAGTTGTCATTTTGTCCTTGAGGTTTAAATATCATTATTACACTCATATAATGTCACTTTTTAAAATATTAAGGGTGTTCATGAATTTTTTCAAAAGTTTAAATATGAAGGATAAAATAACAGCTAATTGCACTTATATAATAATATTTGAATAAAATAACATTAATACTCTTGAAAAATGACATTGCATGTTGTTCAAATGTAATATTTAAATTTCCAAAAACCTTTAAAAAATTTTCATTGATACACCTAATATTTTGAAAGTTTATTGTTCACTTTCAAACATGTGATTAAACGTCATTAACATCCTTATAAACATTTGTATTAGTGAATTTTTTTTATTATTTTTAATTGAGTGTAAATGTTATTTAGCTTAAATTTAAAAAAAAAAAAATTTCAACAATTTTATAAGAAAGTTAACTGATTTTTTTTTAATAAATTTAACAATTGAGAGGAAAAATAGTTTTTACAAACTTTTTTTTAAGTAGTTTTTTTAAACTTAAAAAGTGAGAATCCTAGATAAAAAATAGTTATTTGACCCTTTTTATTATTATCTGTATAGATAGAAAAATAACCCTTACAGTAAACGAAACACATGCATGCTGAATATGTTATCTTATAAGCTTTTTCTCTTGATAGAGAAGCTGATTCGATATCGATTCATTCACAGTTCTTTAGAAAAAAAGGACGAATTTAAAATAGCAAGTGGGATTTAATTTCTTTGGGGTAGTGGAATCGGTGTAACCAATGGAGTTTCATAAATTTCTACCCTTTTTGTATCTTAGGGTTGCGTGCGCACGCCACAATTTCCAATTTTGGAAACATTAATGATACAAAACATGAGAAAACACTTTCTGTAAATAGTGAATCTAGTTTTAATTTTAATTCTTACACCAATTCTTAATTTTATTCAGCTTCTACCTGCAACCCCATTTGCATATCAAGTTTTATGGCGGTAGATGATGCAAAAGCTCAATTCTTAATTCAAACTTTTGAGTTTTTTTTATCTCGTATTGAAATCAATTTCAATATCTAATTCAAGAAAGAACACACCAACTAGCAGTAACGTCTAATTGGCAATTGAATGATGCAATTCGACATTAAAAGAATACAAATACAATTGCGTGTTTACATTGAAATCAAAAGTTGCAAAAGCAGTGGTAGCTTTTTATGAGGATTCTCTACTATTTATATGACGAAAGAAATGTTCCCTAGATCAAATTTAAATAATATATTCTCTATCTAGTACTAAATATCTAATTAAATTAAACATTAATAATGGAAATAGTTTCATGGCTACCAGGGAATTCAACATTAACATATATATATATTTAACGCATAATAGTTTCAGGATGTTGATGTCACTTGTAGGTATTAGACAATTTATATCATTAATTTATAGATAGAATTATTAAAATGTTTATTAATAACAAATGTTTAATCCCTTGATTAACAAATGTTTTAGATTTGCATTAACTGTTTTAATATTGGGCTTAGGATTAATTACAAAACAGCTGAGCACTAGCTGTTAGCTATAATACGAAATAAATAAATTGTTAGGTCAATGTGAACACTCTAAACGCTTTAAAAATTAATAATTAAAAAAATGACTAAAATAATGTAACCCTTTCAAAAGGAAAAGTTATTCATCAATTATTATTAAGGTCAATTTTCAAACATAATTATTCCTTAAAAGTTTTCACGACCAATTCATCTATTGGAGCTACCACATTCCAAAGCTAATAAGTTTGACAATGGTAAGAATCAACGACAAGCTAGCTTCATCCTATTATCCAAATTAACTACAAATTAAACTTTTATAGAAAAAATCTTATATACTGATTTTTATATTATTATTTATGAAGATAGTAATTATTCACCTTTATTCATAGTTAGAAACTTCAAAACATTCACATGACAAATTGATTAAAAGTTTAATTATTCATTTCTTATGAGGTTTGACTATAATAGGAAAATACTATCAACTTTTCAAGATCGTAAAAAATCTTTGGCCAAGTTTCACTGAAACTTTCTTTAATTAAAATTTGTACGAGCCGATGATTACCTACATAAAAACGAAATGAGGTTTACTTAAGTTTGTTTGCTTATGTTTTAACAAAAATTACACGTGAGTGTAATAATTATCAACTTAATTCTCATAACTTGCAAAAACTATTACTTGCTTGGAGGAAATAATTGATAATGAATGAAATATTTGAAACTTTGCTGGGAGGAAATTATAACTTGCAAAAATTGTAGTAGAGTTTCAATTGAAAAAACAAATAATAGAAAATTTTCACACGTAGCGACTGTGCAAGTTAAAAGTTGCCACATAGAGTAAATTTGTTTGTCAAATGAAGAAAGGCTCAAATTTTCTCTTTCTCCAAACCCCGAAAGAATCCGCCCTTGGTTTTGCAAATAGAACGTGTCAGTGTTCTATTGACACATCATGCAATCAATTCCAAAATTTCCATGAAAGCCCCACGATTCTTGGGTCCTCTGGGACTCCGAGGAGCCAACTCTCCTCAACGCTACGAGTACTGAATTCTAACACTCGCTCTATCATGCTGACACTTGTTTATAGCCATCTTTCATTGAAACTTTGACTCCTTTTCTGATTCTCTAACGGAGGCTAAAATATCTTAGTTTGATTCACCCTAACAATTGTCTCTTTCTCCAAGAGAATACAGAGACATTTTATTGCAGTCGCGACTACACTTAGAAATATGCTTAAGAAAACCACCAAGTTGTTTTGGGGTACTCAGCAGCGCTCCATGTTTCCTTAAATAAAGAGGTTTATACTCGTCCAAAAACCACTTTCAGCTTTCCATATTAGACACTACGAAAGAATTGATAGCTTTTCCCTTCCTCCCCCTCCTAATTAGATCAAAACAAGTAAGTTCTATTTATAGTTCGTTTTATATCTTTTTTTTTGTTTTTTTTTTTTTTCATTTTCTATCGCAGCATCCATGTGTTTCTGAAAGAATCTAGCCATCGGTTTGATCTTAATCTGTGTTTTAATTATTTTTTATCTATTTTTATCCAATTTTCATCTCATTTTCCACCTGGATTTGCTTCATTTTCTCTAATATTCATCGTCTATAAAAGAATCTTTTACTTTGATTCTTTTATAGATGATGAAACAAAGTTAATACTTTTCCATTTCGTTTAAATTTTCGAATTGATATTCTCTTTTTAGTTGATTATCGTTGTAGTCTTTCGTTTTATTCGTGTGATCTTCTCACTGATCACCTCAAATTTGCTGATCTAGGAGATATCAAGAGTGAAGGAACCCTAGAACTATTGAAGAAGATAAAAAGATGGGAAGGGGAAAGATTGTGATCCGGAGGATTGACAATACTACGAGTAGGCAAGTGACTTTTTCGAAAAGAAGAAATGGGTTGCTGAAGAAAGCTAGAGAACTATCGATCCTTTGCGATGCAGAAGTGGGGCTAATTATCTTCTCCAGCACCAGCAAGCTATATGACTATGCAAGCACTAGGTTAGATATCTCTCCCACTTCCAGTTATTGCAAAATATTCATCTGTGGTTTGTGTGGATGTATAGATTCACTTGCTCTCTCTTTCTCTCTATTTATATATGCCTTTATTGCTTTCCTTTCCTTTTCTCTTCTTTTTTTGACTGAGATTTCAACTGAGATACTTCTATTAATAGGATTCGAGTTGGTATAGGTGTATTGCAATAAGGTTACATAACATATGGTTGTTTGCACCATTTGTCAAGGAAATTCAGAGAGTAGTTTGCACCATTCGACTAGGTAAGGAAACGAATAAATAGACTGCTGAGTAAGGATTATGGCCTCGATGATTCAATCATGTCTATGGCATGTTTGGATGAGAATAGGAAACAAATGGTTCTAGTTTTGACACTAGCAATTATGTTCCTTTTATTCTGCAAAACGCTCATTTCTTTTTTCTGAAATATTACAATCCAAACAGACTTTAGTAAAGAACGTTTTACGAGGCTTGAGAAGGCATTTGCGATGTTAAATATAGAGGAAATCAGCGTTATGCAGAATAAAGAAATGGTTCTAGTTTTGATCTTCTTTATTCAATATTGGTTTTGCAAATGCCTTCAACATTCAAAGTCGTACGAGTGCTTCTTCTTAATAAAGGGGGGAAAATACTTTGCAAGGGCGAGGGTATTTTCCACAAATTTCCCAAAAGAGTATTCCATAAGCAATATGTAATTTGCAGCCCAATAACGAATTTGAATAGAGGGAAGGCTTTGAACTATTGGGTGGCTTTTGTATGTGTTTTCAGAAGTAAGTTGGCTTTTCTACTTGTTATTTTATTTTACAAGTTTGAGCCGTTTAATATATGATCTTCCGAGTATTGCCGTACATATTAGTATATGGTAAAATCTGTGTTAATTTTTTGACTTTCTAGACAGTAAAACATCGATATTATTCTAAGTTTTAGAAAAGAAAACAATAGAAATTCCCAAAAGCTTCACTTCACGCTCCCATGCATTATTATTGAGGCAAACTTCCACGAATTTGTATGTGGTTGTTACATGAAACTCGAAAAAGTTTAGATCATTGTTTCTCTGATCTTGTAACTTGTAAAGGAGGATTTGAGTAGGCCAGTTTACTTAAATTTCATATTCTTACAAGAATTTAGTCTTCCATTCCCTTTCTAGCTTTATCTAAGAGCAGCACTACATATACAAAACGTGCAAACAAAATTTTCCATGCAAAATGACATGATGTTATTCTTATATTATCATGTCATTCAACCTCTTTATTGTGTATTTATTATATTAACTTCTTAAATGAATTAATATAATCATGCCATGTCATATTACTTTGTATGTAAATCTTTCATGTTATACAAACTTTTTATGTGCAGCATTACTCTTTAAGTTGTTGTATGTTGCATAGTTGATTGAGTGTGATTGTTGTTCCATTCTATGATCATTATAAAAGTCCCTCAGTGATTTAAAACTTTCTTCTCCTACAGCAATATATCATCTGGATTTTTTTCCAATTTAGGACTCTTTTTTAATTACTTAATAGAGTAGGAATCTCTTTCTTATATAAGCTTTTTACATATATATATATATATATATATATATATATATATATATATATATATATATATATTTGTTATACATCACACAAGTTTGTGTTACCAATTATATAAAAAATTAAATAGTATTAGAGATGGCAAGATGATTAAAAGTGCTTGCAATCAGGGATGGGGTAGGGATAAGAGTAGATATATCTTTAATCCGTCTTCTTTTTGTTTTTCCCCATCCCCTATATATCCGTTAAATCTTTAAATATTAAAATACTTTTAACTATTTTGAATTATTACTAATACACTCTAACACATAGTAAATATTTCATTACTTTTTCTAATGAAGATGAAGATAGGAAGGGAAGGGGAATCTCCATATAGAAGATAAGAAAAGGTATACCTTACAAGAACATGGATAGGGATTAGAATATCGACCCTTCCTCACCCCATTGTAATCTCTAGATAGTATGACAAACAATATTATGAATTGTCATGTATACACAACATTTAAAAAATATATTAATTATGAAATTATTATTTCACAATGCTAGTCATTTATGTGAGTCAAATCCCATAATGCTTTTGAAAGAGTTTTGATTCTTGTTAATACCTCAAATCTCTCAAAAGACCAAGTATCATGCTTCAACACTGCCACATGACCTGAAATTTGAGCAACACTAAACACCTTTAACATAGTTATGAATTAAGAATCTGCATGTTACATTTAAGTGATGTTATATATACTTGTAATGAGCACTAATAATTATTTGGCAATTGTAATTAAATATTACTTTATCATTAATTCAAAATAATTAATTACATAAGTACATATAACATTACTAAAATACTTCCTACAAAGTAATACTTTGTATTCAGACAATCTTTCCCACTAATAATAAAACATTGCATATTTAAAAAAAAAAAAAATGAAGGCCAAAAGACTTATTTCCACACAAGGTTTAGTGTATTCACAAATTCCCACTTGCGAAATTTCAAAAACTCAAATACTTACCCTTCTATTAAAATTTTCTACTAAGGTTAAAGATAAAAATATCATTTAGCTAAAAATTTATTAAAAAAACTAAAATTTTATCACAATTCCCCTCTTAGTTTACCCAAAGTTTGAAAAATGACAATTTCTTCTTAGAGTTTTGAAGATCGAAAGACAACAAAACATTTCCTTGAGTTGGAAGTTCGACCACCTTTCCCCTAGGTTTTTGTCAGAAGATGAGAAAGTGTCATCTTCACCTCTTCGGCCAAACGAAGACAATTCATCCTCATCTAATTGAAGATTGACATCTCCAAAATAAGTCTAATGTCGATCTTCAACTGTCTTCGTCTGACCAAAGAGACAAAGACGATGCTTTGTTATCTTCTGACAATAACTCAAGGGAACGGTGATCGATCTTGCCACCTAGGGGAATGCTTTGCTGTCTTACATTCTTTGATGACGAGAACAGTGGTTGCCAATGAGGAGTTTCAAAACCGTAAGGAGAAATTGTCACTTTTTAAACTTTTGGTATAAGAAATTATTAGATTTCTAAAATAAAAGGGAAATATGATAAAATTTTAGTTTTTTTTTAATTTTTAGCTAGATGACAATTTTAGAATTAACCATAATAAAAAATTTTAGCAAAATAACAAGTATTTGAGTTTTTGAGATTTTGTGGACGGATGTTTGCAAATACACAAAACCTTGGGTGGGAATTAGTCTTTTGGCCTAAAAAAACTATGGACGAGCTGTTGTTTCTTTATATTTTCAACTAATGCTTTTAGTTAAAAGCCTATTCAGTGAATCCCTTTGGCTCTCACTTGATTATTGGCCAATATTTCCTCAAAAGACACAAGAGATGTACGTGTAATCATCTTATTGTTTGCATGAGATTAACTCCTCGTATTCCCCTAAAATAGCACAATGCACACACACAAATTCAGGAATTTTTTCGATCAAATCTGATATATGACTGAAAAATAGTGAACCTTCATCACAAAATATTGCTTAGATATCGTGGTAACTCATTATATATACAGATATATTCTGGTTTAATGATACGGAAAAACTTCAGTATTAAAATATAAAAAATGTAGAGCTAGCTTCTCTATTCCTTCACCTAATATCCCACCGAGTATTACTTAAACATAAGTCTTTTTTAACTCCAAAATAGTTGAAAATGTTTAATAAAAGTAATTGGATAACTTTTTTTCTAACTAGTAGTTTGCTTTGATTATTAATAATTATCATAAGTGGAAGAAACTTCTAAAGGTGTGACTTTTTAGCGATGCATGTATATATACGTTGTTGAACCATTTTGTAGTTATTTATTTTGCTAATTTAAACGAAGCCCACTCGATTTTGGTGCATTAAGAAAATTTAATTTTAAGATCCCTTGTGCCACTTCACGAGAAACCCTAGTTTCTGCAACCTAACTTTCATAATGTTTACTGAAAGATCCCCTTAAGTTTTACTTTCTATCTAATCAATCCCTCTGAACCAACTAAAATGTCCTTGCTTACAATTTTCCTCAACTCTTCATAATAACATATTTATAGAGAACCCTCAAGCGTTTAGAACGTTGTCTTATTTACATCTCTTTTTATCAGCACTATGCTTAACGACACTTCACATGTTCTTATGACATGTTTGCAAGTAACACCTCTAATAGGTAATTTAATGTAGTTCAAGCGTGGTTTCATCAAAACATGTCGTTTCTTGCTTGGTTGGAGAACGCCTCCATGACTCGGCGCAATCTTTGCTAGGTAGGAAACTGTAAACAAACATGAATGCGAGTCAGTGTACTGTTTGAGTTCTAACACTGGTTACCGATGTCGGAAACACCCCAATCAATTGAAATTTCAAATGATGCTAGTATAGAAAGGGCATGAAAGTGTCAATAACATTGCAATTGGTGATTAAACAGACAACTCTTAGAAATTTATGTTTGTGTTAATGCAAAAAGAAAAAAGTTGCACCAGAAGGAAATATAACTCGTATAATGCACTCAGTGGGGGATTGTTCATCCATTCTAATTTGATCATACTTGTTTCTTCATCTATTTTCAAAATACTCACACCTACTAGTTATCTATTATTGTTTTCTCATATCCTTGTTTTTTTATATATATTAGATTAGTACAGTTGAGATATCAATATTAGAGTAAAAAATCTAAAATAGAATCTTGTCCTAATCATCATAATTACAACTAGAGGTGCATATAAAATGGTTTAAACCGTAAAATCAGATTAAATTGTTTAAGATCTGTTGTTTGGTTTGATTTAGATTGTAAAACGGTTTAGTTTAGGTTAAAAAAGTTTTAAAAAACAATTTATTATTTAGATTGCAGTTTGGATAGTTTTTCAACTAAATTAAATTGTAATTTTTTTTGAAGTTTTTACTACATTTTTAATATATGAAAGCTAAAGTATTTCCCATCTGCCCTTCCTATTTTAATATGTTTAAATTTATATTTGGCATTGTGGTTTTATTAGTGTCATAATATGATCTTTCTAGTTACAAGCTTCAAAGTTTCATAATCCTACATAATAGTACTATTGGGTGATACAAATTTGATACTTTATCAAAATTGGCGGGATTTAGATTTTAAATCTTAACTACATAATTAATCATCGAAATATTAATGCTTCATTCTGGTCATGCTCTTATGTGATTTCCCTAGAAAGAAGTTTCTTCAGTTCAATGGCTTGCATTATGCCTTGGTTTATTTGCATTAATAATAACACCAGTTAGGGGTCTCTTTGGCCTTTACCGGTGGCTTTAAAAGAGCCTTTAAAATCGAGAATCTCAATTAATAATCATCAATTACGTGGAATTAGTATATTGGTGTTTACTATTCTTAATGTTTTTAACTCATTATTTCTTCGAACACATAAAGCTATGAGTCCAAGTAAAGGTAAAATATTGGTAGTTAATTTATTCACTCTGTTATGGATACATTAATCTTATAGAGTGGTTATTTTATCAAATTTTTCATTTTCCATAATATTTTTTCAATAAGTTCATTTGTTGTTAGCTTGGTTTTTTTTTTTTTTTTTATGTGGCATATACATTTTATTGTACTTTATATAACTTGATTGAAGTTGATGTCATGTCTACTAATAATCTTGAAATTCAATAACTACAATAAAAGAATTTTTATGCAGCCAAATCGTAATCCAATTGAACCAAATAAAAATTTTGTGTTTCAGTTTAGTTTGTTTTAAGAGCAAAATTGTTTAGTTTTGAATTTTACCATAGGATTTTACCAATAGTTTTTTTTTTTTTTTCAATTTGTTTTAGACATTTTCTTAAACCAGTCCAAATCAAACTGTACACAACTTGGATTACTACCTATTCATGACCTAGCTTGGTCACGATGTTAATTTGTTCATACCATAGCTTAACAATGTGATCTACTCATACCCAGTCATTCATTTTAACTTTTTTGATCCTCAATTAACTATTTTGACCTCCTCAAAACTCATATGATGTTTCATTTTGACCTACATACACATGCATTACACAATTAATTATATATGATCAAAATGTGTTGGCAAGGTGGCTACAATAATCCTTTTAGGCTTAAAAAAAAAAAAAAAAATTAGAGGAAAAACCAATGTGTAGGTGCACAATTATATTTACTTCTAAGAAGGAAAGAATATTCTCTTCTTTTTATTTAAAAAATATTTATATGGGCTGGTCTTACCATGACATTAAAGTGTGAATGTGAGACTATCAAATGACATAAATAAAGTTAGTTTTCATAACCATCCATCCAAGTGATTTTTGTTGAATGATAAAATGATACATAATTGTTGATCAATCATGCATATAAGTGCATGTCTCCCTACATCACCCAAATAAGATGGTATTCTCAGTATCTCTCTCTCTCTCTCTCTCAAGAAATAGAGAAAAAGTACATAAGTTTAAAGGAAAGTGAAATCTCTCTCTAGAAGTTGGAGAAGGAGACAAGTTTAAAGGATCATGAAAGCTCTTTTTCTATAACTGTTCTTTATGAAACCTAAGAGTAGATAGACCATCTCATACATGTGGCAAATATGTATATATATTGCAAATGTGGCAACATGAATTAAATAAAATTCCCACCTTGTTTATTGCACTATACTTGGTATTGACTTTTATACACCAATATTGTTCTTAATATTATTACTATAATCGCACCTGCATTCAAATGCAATTTCATTTATGTTGTTAACATGTGTATCATTGTACTACTATTAATATTATTACTTTTATTCCCCCACTTTATTACACAATTTGGTTTCCATTAGTGTACAATAGTTAGATCGTCAGATAATATAAATATTGTCATCATCGATAAGTTACCACTCAACCTATTTTTACTGTAATATTAGTTATTGATTGCAATTTATGCACTCAGGCTTGTCTAATGTATTCGGCAGTATTGAATTAGTTTGTGAAGTACATTATCGTGTCCCATAAACATGCCAAGTCAATCCATTAGGATGTTACTAGGATTGTTAGTTTGTGTTACATAATATTTTCCAGCCCAAGAAATTTCTATTAAAGACATACCCCTTGAAGAGTCTTAGCCATCAAGAGAACAACAAAACACTAATTTAACAACTATACATCACTTTATCTCTTTCTTATCCAATAACCAATAATAAACATATGTCAACTTTCTAGCTTGAAGAAACAAGAAAACATCCGTCCAACAAGGGGTTTGTTCAAAATCCTTTACAATTCTCCTATTCTGCAAACATAATAAGAATGGAAAACTATTTTTACCTTCCTAATCGGTATTTGTAAATATTTCATTTTAAATCAATTAAGAAAGTAACAAACTATTAGAATCTTATTTGTATTACAAATCATTGGTTATCATAATTTGAGTGTAACTTCTCCTTCTAATCCAATAAATATGAAAGATTGATTTGGAGAAAGGGATCATGAGATAGGAAGAAAAACTTTAGAGACAACACTCATAGCCTTATTTATTGAACAAAATACATATCAACTAATACTATACCATGGATGTAGATATCTTAACCATTGAACTAAACTATGTTAAAAATACTATGTCTTATTCTTTCTGCTCTTTATATTTGTTCCTTTGCATTTATATTACATAGTAGTAGACACACTAGAATCTATTCGAATTCTTTTTGTTGATACCCTAGCCTACTTGCACAACACTTTAAATTACATACATCAATTAGTGATAAAAATTTACATCAACAATTTACACTAAAAAAGGGCTCTCCGTCACATTTCATTCTCATATACCTTTGCTACTCAAAATACCAATAATGGCTTATGGAAGATGATAGATAAAAACTTTGGATAAGCAATCATTTGAATATTCAATTAATAGCCCAAACCCACCTCCACGATTGACGTCTTACAACTAAAGTATGATATAGTTCCTAAACCTTAATTAGTTGAAAGCAACTCTTTTGATGTCATCCATTTGGTACATAACTTTACCCCAATAGCACACACCTCAGCAGAAGGATGTACCCCTAATAATAGAATAATTTCAATAACAACTACACAACCATCAAAAGTCAACCTATTCTTGTTGATGATGACAACAACGAAATGAAAATTAGAGGATCTCTAATCCTCATGTGTACACCTCGCACTCTGAACTTGTTGCCCACTCCTCATAACTTCTCCTAAGGAAAGAAAAGTCATGATCTAGGAATCAAAGTGCATGGAAGACATTTATGACAAGATCCCTAGCTCTCTTAGTTTTGTAAAATCCACTTTTCTCATATTAATATCTTGTTTAATAGCATTCAAGAAAGTAACTTATAGACAACCCAGCTGCACCTCAAGGGCTTTAGCACACTTTTTCTCAAACCAATGCAACTTATGTAGATCATGCATTCATGTGCAAAGGTTATCCAACTGTTTTTCCCTCCTTTATAGGTGGCCAAGTTAGTCATCAATGATGTATCCTAGGCTTGTAACCCCTTTTAAAGAGACTCAAGTGGCCTTGCACCATCATTAGTTTCCAACCTACTTTTCACAAGACTCGAGTATACAACCCGACAACTTTAAAAGTCATCTCCCAAGATGGGGGCTAAATCCCTCAAAAGAAGAATTAGGTCATGTATCTTCTAAACCAACTTGTCTATTCAACTTAATAAACCACATTGTCAAAGATCTTTAGACAAGTTATTTTATTAACAAAGGTAATGATTATTGAAAATGACAAGAAAATATAGACAGTTCGTCAAAATACAAGTAAAAACCACAAAAGTTACTAAGTTTATATACAAAACACAAACAAACTAAGAGATGTCTCTATCATATATCGTACAACTACCATGTCACACTTCTAAAGTGTAAGTGACAAGCTTCTTCAATATTCCAATCATCAAGATTAGGGCCATACTTGAGCTAAATCGAGCTTGAGCTCGACTCGACTTATATATAATAAGGCTCATCAAGCTCGAGCTCGTTACACTTAAGCTCGAATTCGGTTCTTGTTTGGCTCAATTTGTTTTGAATTCAAGCTTTTAATTAATTCGTTATTAAAACGACATTGTTTTAATACATATTGGTCAAACGACGTCGTTTTGTATCAAAATTTTTAATTTACAAACTTTGATGAGCAAACTGAAGCTCGGCTTAAGCTCAAAAATATTAGCTCGAGCTTGCTTAGGGCTAGTTCGTTTCAAGCTCGTTCAAACCAAGCTCAAGTTTGAGCTCGAACAAGCTCGGCTCGAATCCAACTTTAATCGAGATTAACATCTAACATCAGTATACAACACTATAAACAACATATATACATAATGTTATTACTTATTCCATCTTCTAACCCCAATACTCTATATCTTAATCCACTAAAAAAGAACAATTGTCCCAAAATATCAATGTCAATTAGATCTCACCATCCTGTGGTGGCATCTTGTTCAACTATGATAAAAGTGGTGTCTCAAGTCATTAAGCCAAAACATAAACATAAAGTTATACAATAAATTCTCTCAACTTTTGAAGCAATACTCCTAATCAAAAAGTTCCATATACTCCAACACCTCAAGTGCTATCATTATAACCAATCTTGACAAGTAAAATAAAACTGGCCACTTTATAAGTCAGCCCTGCACAACCATCTGAATGTTATATTGGGCTTCCCTAAAGATGATGGTCAAATGCAAAACTTGGAATCTATTTTAGACATATAAAGAACAACCCACACCAACAA
Source organism: Mangifera indica (assembly GCF_011075055.1). Lineage (NCBI taxonomy): Eukaryota > Viridiplantae > Streptophyta > Magnoliopsida > Sapindales > Anacardiaceae > Mangifera > Mangifera indica. Next base: position 10,488,172 of record NC_058140.1, read on the forward strand.
AAGTATCATCCTTTAGTTAGAGCTTAAAAGGCTCATCACATTCATATGTAATGCATAAGACTCACTTAAATGGTCAAGGCACTCAGGTTTGATGATCAAGAAATAAATGAGATTAAATTGATACCATCTTCCATCATACTTGTAGAGTAACTCATGTTAAAGATTAAGGATCAACACTAGATTTATGAATTAAACAACTCCACCTTAAGGCATTAAGCATTTTAAATCCTCATTCACATTCTAAGTGGTCAAGGAGTATCAATTGACTCTAAGGACAATCCGACTCTCGCATGTGAGTCGAACTCACACAAAGTGAAAAAGTAATTTTGTGATAGCCAAACAACTCATGTCAACAATATTTCAACCATCACCTATATAATATCCAAAGGAATATAACTCATGTAAACGTAGAACATACGTCTGTACACCATCAACATAGTATGTCAATATAACTCACATTATCTTTCATTGTCATGCGTATTAGAAACACATTTCAAGGTGATGGACCTTAAGAATTATAAGTGAACAAGACCACTATTTATTTGGCAAGTCATTATCATGGCAAAAATAATACTTATTCATTCCCACATATCTTTGTGCAACTCAATAAATATCTAGGCGAAAGTAGGGAACATTGTAAGTTGTATCATCACCCAAATGACCATAAGCTAAAACTACATCATTCAACATGCGATCGCACTCACAAAATCAAAAGGTAATAATTTCGATCTTAAGAAAATTATCACATTAAAAATAACGAATTGCTATTATCTCTTGAGTAAGGGGATATCTTGAAATCTTATTGATTTTCCATACAATCATGTATGATACCTCGCATAACCTATTCACATGTCTTCTAGCATTTACTTTCTTTCATATTTGTTTGTTCCATACATAAAAAGTATATGTTATGATCTTTACAAATATGAGGGCAATCAAACGAAGATACAATTAAAGTACAAAAAATGATGTTTTACCAATAGTACTCAAATACAATTACAAGGCAAACTACATTTGAATACATTTATTTAGTCCCAAGTACATAATCGATTATATTTATTTAGTTTGCAAGTACATAAACAACTTAACTACGATTACTCAATCCAAAAACATAAGTACAAGATGAAACAACAAGCTTCTTTGTCAATAATTGTGTTCTTTCACTTTGGAAGAAGTTGATGCATAAAACAAACTTTGAAACTAGAAAGACATATACATAGTTCTTTAGCTCTTCAACTCTCGTCTAAGTTTTGAATCACTCTCTAAACAAAGTCTGGAAAACCCTCTACCAAATCAATGAGGAAAAACTTATTGAACACAAACATTCCATCTAGAACCCTTCTTAGATCAACCCAAATATCATACCATCTATGACAACCCTAGCATGAGTCATATGAGCTCTTCTATATGAGCATTAGCTCTAAATACAAATCTAGGACTTGCCTTCACATTATATTATCTATTCATCTAATGGTCGAACAAAACCAAAAAACTAACATAAACATAGTCATAACACATTATGCAAGAAATAATTCCTCAAGTAAAAACACTCACCATAATATTGCCCTCATTAAAAAAAAAAAACAAAAAGATAGGTACCATAAAATTATGGAACCTTTAAGACGTATTCCAAGGACCACCCCATACAAGTTTTTCACCTTTAACCTAATCTCTACACCAAAGATAAAAGTATTATCCTTACCCATGCCAACCATCATGTGATACAAACAATGCATAACCAATCACTATCCACAAAAAATTGGAACAATAAGATGGATACATGACTTGAATTGTGTAAAGTCGTTATGATACCAACTTGAATGTCTCTATCAAGAAGAAATGGTAAAAATCTCTACAAGGCAACATCTCATTCAAGTAAGTTAATTTCCAAAGTTCTTGAAGTCCTCACACGCCAAGAACTAGGTGTAATTATTATATAGTAATTTTCAAATTGTAGATTTACTATCCAATTCATACTTGTTTAGTAATCTTAGTCATCAAGACTAATGACCAGACACAAATTAATGACTAAACATTACTTTATTTATTTCCTATCTGATAACCGATAATGAACAAGGGTAAACTTTCCAACTCAAAACAACAAGATGACATCCTCTTAACAAGAGATCTATTTAGAATCTTCTATAGATATTCTTCTATTCTACATTTTTTAAGACAATAAAAAGTTTTCTTCACCTTCCTAATCAAGACATCTCTAATTATTATGAATATTCCTTTTTAGTTCATTTAAAATAAATACAAACTATTAAAATCTTACTTGTATTAGGAATTCCTCAGTACATTAATTTGAATGTAGTTTCTCCTTAATAGTCTTGTAATTATGAAGGACTATCATGGAAAAAGGGATCAAGAGACAAGAAAATATTAGAGACAACACTTAAATTCTTATTCATTGTACGGAATACACATAAGCTAATAACTACACCATTGACGAAGGTATTTCGATCATCAAACCACATTAAAAACCTATGTCTTATTCTCTTTGCTCTTTACTCTTTTGTAATGTTCTTTTGTATTCAATGTGACATTTTTTGACAAATCTTATATCAACAAAACATGATAGAGATGTTAGATTTATTTATACATTACACATCACTTGGATAAGCTATAATAAAAAAGATTAAATAGTCTATTAGCTCTTGTTTAAATATATTGGATTTATAAATATGGAAATTAAAACTTATATTACATAAGATTAATTAGCTTGTGTTAAGATCTAATCTATCACACTTATATATTACTCACTTATATTGTTTTTATTAGATGTAATACTTTTTTTAGTCTCTAACAACTCCTTAAGTTGTTAAGACAAGTTTTAGATTATAAAACTAAAAAACAAACCATGATAAACTATGTGTCTAAAATGAACAATATATTGACAATGAACCGAGTCATTTGCATTAAGATGCTACATTTAGATTACATAGTAATAGACACACTGGAATCTATCAAAATTGTAATTAATACTATATCAATCTGTCTTGTGCAAGGCTCTAAATTGTATATATCAATTGCTGATAAAAGATCCAATCAATAATTTTATAAGAACTAGAAGCCCTACTAATGTACGTAAATCTGTCAGCTACTTGACATTATTTAGTTACAAATCTTTGTACTTATCTCTTCTAAGTGGCAAAGCATAACTATCTCCAATAGTGTCAACACAAATAATGTATAGGGGTCCAATCAAACGAAGTTTACTTAGGCATCATTGGCCCACCTTACAAATTCCTAGTCGAATAAGTTTTCCAAAGGTATTCATATTATTAACCCTCCTGGCCCGATCATAATAGTCAAATCATGAAAATTGACCTTAAATAATCACTCAATATTTTGGCCTTTTCATGCCCACATTCATTCGTGCCTAGGCTTGGTAATCCATTTTCACCGACCCATGCATAGTGTTGTCATCCATTTTGAGGCTTAAAAAAACAAAAATACACATATGTTGCCTCATCTATAGAGTCATGGTCAAATAATGCTATCCAAATGGTCAAGGATAGCTCTCCAACCAACAAGTCTAGTTACGGATAGAGAAATGATAGAGATTTTCAATAGAGAAAGATAAAACCAAAGAGTCGAGTTACAAATAGAGAAACGGTATAGAGATTTTGGAGATTTTAGATGTAGTAAAACAATTTGGCCTAATTTTACTAGAAAAATTGGTAATGTACTAATGTATCATGGTAACTAGCATTGTGATGTTATATGTTTACCATATTATCACTTCTTTTGTAAGTTTCCACTTTATATTACTAATGTTTAAAGTCCTTTTGGCAGCATGACATCCGTTATTGAACGCTACAACAAACTAAAACAGGAACAAAGCCAGCTGCTGAATCCTGCTTCAGAAGTCATGGTATGTGTTTTCCAACTAACCTTAACATCATTGGCATTCTGGTTCATCTTCATTAAGCCGCACTGAACAATCCACTATGACCTAATTGTTCATATAAACATAAAGATAATGAACAATAACCTAAAATAGGACTTTTACTAAATGTTACTATATTGTATGCTATGTTTGCAGCCCATGCAACGTTTGTTGTAGTTCTTTGCTAAGATTAGAAACTTCAAAATAAATGAAGTTCCATTTTCTATATTAACTTAAATTTTGCTAGAAATCCACCTCTGTTGTTTGACCTTTCAAGGAAACATAACAATTAAAACAATCGTGGCTGCCCAAAGGAATTCAGTTTTCCCATCTGTAGAACTTGTCCCTATCATTTATTAGACCTTTCATGAGATTTTCATCTACTTCTTTACTGTTTGCGACTACTCTATAATAACAATTCTAATATCAAATCAAGTAAATGCAGAAGGAAAAAAAGTGGAACACAAGAAAGACAGAAGTAACATACGAGCAAAACTTGGCATAGGCAATTGCAACCTACTGCCGCAACTTTTTTGGTAGCACACTACTCCCTGACTTCACTTATCTTCTGCAACACTCCATGCCTTGATTTTTGCTCCTTTTGTCTTCTATCTAGTCTTTCTTAACCTTCCTTTAGGAATACTGTTCTTCGTCCTCTTTAGCCACAAGCAATAGATGGCAGAACTTTCTGTACATGGAAATTAGTACCTTTACATCCTGTTTAAGTTTTGTGTCGTTCAGTGGCATGACAGATGGTTCTTCATATTCTATGCTCACAATTCGGTTTCATTGTAAAGCAACAAAATTCAGTTTCGAACATAACCAATAAAAGTTTAATCCTCCCTCAATCCAAAACTCCATACTGAGGACTATGATAGTTGTATCATTCGTATAAGTGCTACAAACTTCAAGATTAAGAAGGATGCAGATATCAATATTAGTGCAAATGTATGATATTAAAACCCCTACCATATGATATTTGCCCAACTTTCAACCAATGGTTTTACCTAAAACTTCAATGGAGGACCATATGAAGTCATTTGAATGTCTGGACATCATGTTAAGTGATTGCTGTCGTGGAGTGGTTTTATGTAATCACAACTGATAAGCATGGTTTTTAGGTTTATATCTATTTAGTAGGTCTTGATTGAAAATTGTTGAAGCTGAAGAGGCATAATAGTCAGCTTCAGAGTTGTACAGAAAGTACTGTAAACATATCCCCAAGATCATGCAAGAAAAAGCAGCACCACCTGCCTTACAAAAATATTTAGAACATGGCCTAAATGCTCCCTTGGAAATGCAGGTTATTACAAGAATTGGAGAGACTTTTAGCACAAAATGCTAAGCCCTAGGAGGAGGAAAAAGACTTACTTGAGACTATCAAAATTGCAGCTTTTCTAGGATTCAGTATAAGTCTGAGCCGAAAGGAAGAAGATACTGAGTCTACTTATAGCTGATGATCATTGGGTTGAAATCCGATAATAAAGAGATTGTTTGCCTACCCTTGGGACTTTTCAGGACACATACAATAAACACTCAAGAAAATGGATGAACACATATAAATCTGATACCAACAGCATTAGTCAATAGAATGATGATAGACAACACACTTTTCTGCAACCCAGTAATAAACTAGTTAAGTTTGGAAGTAAAAAATTGTATATAAGCCCACTCATCAACTGTTGCTTAGGAGGTCTACAATTGAACATTCATTCTGAATTGCATCCTTCCAAGAAAGTTTGACCTTTATACAGCCAAATGCAACATCTCTGCAAACAACAAAGGACTTGTGTTCATAGCTTTCTAAATAAGCAGCCCTTGAGATGGCAATTCAATAATTGAAACACCATCTCGAGTATGTAACAACCCCAAGTCATTGTCAAATCCTCCTACTCATGATTGATTTTGACTCCATTCTGCAGGTTCTGTTTGGTCCATTGCAATTACTTGCCAACTGCCACTTCCTATAATCGTGTTGAAGGTTATAAGGCACATCAGCCCTCCAATCTAGCTCCATCAATAGACATCTATTCGACCACTATTACCACATGTAGGTCAGTATGTGACTACTTGGGGAATTAATATTTTTCCCTAATTACATATTAATGATTCAAGATCCCCTTGATTGATTTGCATCTTACAAGTTTCCTGCTACAAGCATAGCCCACAATCAATTTACATCAGAGTTATCATAACTTTTCAGGACTTCTTGATATGTCAATAGTTCAATTGTAATCAAAAGAGAAATCTTAAGCTTGTGAGAACAATAGAAGTTACATCAGAAGTCACATCAGCTCTTGTTGTATTACCTCAGAAGTCCTCTGTCAATAGAGCAAAGAATTGTATGCTTCTTGCTTCTCCAAGAGAAAGAAGGTGGTGGGTTTACAATCATCGTATCACCACCTAGTGCACACAAGGAAAAACTACAGCATATCAAAAAATGCTAGAAGCTCTAAATTTTGCAAAAAAAGTTAAACCATAACCATTAACTCCACAAAGAATAATAAGGTATAAACTGGTGTCATATACAAAAAAATAGTAAAACTAGAACTATTAACACCATGAAACATAATAAGGGATAAACTAGTGTCGATGAAGGACCAAGAAGCCTTCAAAGTTGAAAAGCCATCAAGGCCACATGTAGTAATAATCATGTCCCCAAATACAAGATGAAGAGTTCAGAGATAATAAAAGTTCAAGGGTTGTGGTCCCTAGCCTTCATTCCTTAACTAGAAAAAAGGGGGAAGTTCCAAACACATTAATGTCACTACTCAACATAGTTGTAAGAGGCACATGAGAGCACTGGACTATGGCATTAGCATAGTTACTGTCAATTGGAGTAACGAATTGTCAATTTCATGGCTTTTAGGAAAAAAAACATGAAGGTAAGGTTTGGTTGGTATTTGGGTAAACTATATTTTAATTATTTTAGGTTCTTAAGCTATGACATTTTCTCTTCTTTTATGTCAAATAAAAAAAATTGATAAAGCCAGAAAAAGTGTTATATTGTGACCTTGGCACCATCATTGACCACTACAATGCTAAATTATGACTTTGGCATACCAATTGACAACTGGAGTAATAGTCCCAGTTTCCATGGCTCCTAGGCAGCAAGAATACAATGATATAGTTTGGTTAGCATTTGGGTTAAATTTATTAAATTGTATTTAAAAACCCTTTTACTAAGGCTAAAGTTAAGCCATTCCCTAGTTGCCAACTAGGCAAGCAAAGGAAGCCCGTGCAAAATGTTGCATCTTGTAGATTTGTCCCAATGAATTAAAGATTTCCCAAAGGTTGACATGAGTTCTCATTGTGCAAATGGTCCCCGCATTTTATTTGAATAGTTTGAAATCAGACAATAGTTCAAAAATGTGTCAAAAGATCTTAAACATAGTGAAAGGCTCTAAAAGGTTATATAGAAGGATGTGACATGGTTGCATGTCATTTGTGCATGTCCATACTCAAACCAGGGGAAACTCGACCCATGGGCTCTCAGATGCATATTTATTGGTTACTCTTCTAAAAATAGATTGTAAGTGCTATCACATTCGAACGAAGAAATTTTACGTATATATCGAAGTCACATTTGTTGAAAATGAACATTTTATTACTAGTCCTCAAAAGGCATATTACTCTTGGAAGAGAAGGACAATTCACGTTCTTTGCTTGAATTTCCAAAGTTTTCATACTTCCATTGTGTCCTACACTCTTACTCTACCTGAGTCTAAATCTCCCACTCTACTTGAATCAAAGTCTTTTACGTTTTGCCTGTCCAAGTCAACTTCCACATTGAATCACAAGAGTTGATAATGGAAAAACAATCAGATATGACTCATCCATTATAGGTGTATTCAAGGTAAAAAACACCAACTAGTCAATCTAGGCAGATTAAATTGCCCGAATCTAGTCTTAATTTTGAAACTATTGAGGTAAACATTGCTCTAAAATCTGATGAAATTGAAACTCATGATCCAAATGATTTAGATGTTCCTATTGGCATTAGAAAATGTATTAGAACATGCAACAAACATCCTTTACACTCCCTTAACCACAAATCCTCTCACCAACTAAAACACAATTGTTATTCCCAAGACCGTATTCAAGCGACTGGATGACAAAAATTGAGAAGTTGTTATGAAGGTGGAGATGAAGGCTTTACAAAGAAACAAGAATTGTCGAGTGAAAAAAAAAAAACTTGTAAGGTACAAATGGGTGTTCACCATGAAGTTTAAGTTAGATGGCTCACCAGAATGATACAAGACAAGGTTGTTGGCAAAGGGGTATAGTTAAACATATGGAGTAGATTTTCTTAAAAATAATTGCTCCAATGGCTAAGATGAATTTTGTACTGAGTGTTACTGTTTTTAACTGTCAATCTGAATTGGAAACTAAAACAATTTGATGTGAAAAATACATTCTTGCATGGTTAAATGGAGGAGGAAATTTACATACAAGTGCCACTAGGTCTTGAGTCAAAAACAGACAAGGATATAGTGTGCAAATTGAGAAAAGTTTTGTGTTGGCTAAAGCAATCTCCCATAGTTTGGTTTGGGAGATTTACCAAAGTCATGCTTGGTGTGGGATATAGACAGAGTTAGGGTGATCATACTCTATTCGTAAAACACTTGGCTTCAAGGGGAGTAAAAACATTATTGGTGTATAAGAACGATATTACAGTGAAGGGGAATGATGCAGATGGAATGGAGAACTTGAAGAAGAGTTTGGTGAAAGAGTATGAAATCAAGGAATTCAGGGAGATTAAGGTATTTTTTGAGATTAAAGTTGCATATTCTCGGCAAGGGATTTTATATCCCAACAAAAATGTCTTAGAACAGTTGACTGAAACTAGAAAGTTTAGAAGCAAAACAGTTGACACACTCATAAAGCCTAATCTTTGACTTGGAGATGCCCTAGATGACATTGCAAAAAGATAAAAACTCCTACCAAAGACATGACGGAAGACTCATTTATTTATCTCATACTAAATCGAATATAACTTATGTTGTGAGCGTTGTAAGTCAGTTCATGTATAGTCCTAAGAAACTACATCTAAAAGCAATTTACTGAATTTTACAATACCTGAAAGAATCACCAACCAAAAGAATTTTATTCAAGAAGATAGAGGAATTGTCACTTGAAGCCTATACCAAAGTAGACAATGATCCATTATTGATAAAAGATCAACCTCAGGCTACTGTACCTTTTTAGAAGGCGATCTTGTAACATGGAGCGAAAAGTAAAATGGCTTGATCAAGCGTGTAAGTCAAAATAAACTTGGATGATTTGCAGATTAAATGTAAGGATCCAATAAGGCTTTATTGTGACAATAAATCCATTATTAACATCGCTAATAATCTAGTACAACATGACAAGACAAAGCACATTAAAGTTGACAGGCATTTTATAAGCAAGAAGTTGGATAATGGCCTAATATGTATGATATTCTCATAGAAAGAGTCGTCTAGTGCATTTTGTGAATAGTTAACAAGCAAGTTTGGAATGGAAGACATCCATCACCAACTTGAGGGGAGTGTTGATAATTACAATTTTTTCTATTATTTAGGAAACCGTAGATTATTACTATTTCGTTTGGGATTTAATTGCAGTTTTATTATTCAATTTATTTTCCTTTATATTGTTTCTTATTTTTCGATAGAAAAGTCAATCAAATTAGTTCTTAGTTCCTAAAATTAGTTTCTAGTTTCCTTTTATGTTTTATTATCAAATTCTATATAAATCAAGATTATTCCTCAAGAATGACAAAATTAATTTACCATTCAACTTCTATTAGTTGAGATTAGTCCTTATCGTGCCTATTTATCTAGATCAAAGAATGAAAAAAAAAAAATGTAATTATTGTGGTGAGTGAATGAGTATGTATTACATCGCATTTTTCCCATATTGGCTTTAACTGATTTGCCTTGATAGCAAACATTCAATAATAGTAGGATTTGTTAAGTTTAGGCTTTATCACCTAATGAACAACTTAACCAAGACCAAAAAGAATAAAAATTATGATGCTTGGTATTGTGGTAAGCTCACAGATGATACCATAAGACAATGAGAAAGATTAGTTGTATGTTTGCTTGTAAGTTTATCCATTTTCCTATATGGCAACAAGCATTAAACACTTTAGGCATTATGATCAGTTGGCTAGAATATTTCGACTATTATGTGAAGTCTTCTATAATTTCATTCAAGGAAATCCCCAGTCTTTGACTATTTTTCATTGTATACCCTTCACTTTTATCTATTCACACACGCACTTTTAAGTTGGCTTAGCCTTCTTTCTAATGGCACCTTCCAAACGTTTCATCAACCTAAGAGACCTAACTCGTCCATCTAAGGACCTTTCATGACAATATAAATGCTTATGTTCATCTAGGGATCTTCCAAACATTTCTTATTTTAGACAACATTACCATTGTGTTTCTTAATAGATTTATATTTACCTTTATTATTAGAAAATTTTAATAATTATTAGGTTTCATATTTAGAATATTTCATTTTCTTGTCAAAGAATCCTAATTATTATTTAGGTTCTCCTTGTGTATATATCGATAGTTATATGAATGAACAGAATTTAAACAAGTTATTTATCTCAAATCTTGTTTCAAATATAAACAATGAGTATTCTCACAATAACAAAACCCTAATAATTCATATATACTAAGATCAAGAAGGTTACACATATATAGTCAAATCACTAATCACACCTTCCCAAAATGTGTAGGAATTATTTTAAGTTCAAATCAAGTATAAAATACAATGAATTACCAATTATACCCTTAATGAAACAATCAAACATTAAATTACTAATTTATATATAGACTCGATAGACTAGTTACGATTCTATTTTTCCCCCTGTAATTTTTCATTAAAAGTAAATATTAAGTACCTAGTTATTTTCTAGTGACTCTACCATTGCTACCAAGTTTCTGCAGCTAAAGTAGTTCTCCAACCTTCCAACACCTATAAATCTTCCTCCACCAAACAAAAAGAGAACGTGGGATGATATTCTATAGTAATCTTAACACCACAACAACAATATCTCAAACAACTCCATTCCAACCAATCATAACACTTATCAATATATTAGGAAAGGAAACAAAATAGCAAAGAGTAGTTAATTTTCATTCACCAATACCAATATTCATAACACTACAAAGTTCATTACAAAGCTCACAATAAGAAAACTGAAATTCTATTTAGAATAGACTTTAAATGTTGGTTTTTGAGAAGTCAATACTCTCTAAAATGAAACAAGAATTCAGCTAAACAACATCTTAAATAATTCTCTCTACCTCACCCCTCTCTACACTTTTCTTTTTATACAAAATTTCATAACCGATTCTTGATTCTCTCTACTCACAGCTTGTCACATGTCACCCACTTGAGCTGTTGAAATTATAGTCTCTAGACCACTCTCATATAGCCAAATCTCCCTTGCATTTCTCTCCCTTGATCTTGGTGCATATACTTTAGTTATAAGAGTTCTATCATTACCCTCCCTAAGTAGTTTCACCTTGTCCTGAAGGTGAAAATTGGGGAATTGCAGAACCATCCGCAACAATTCCATAAGCATGTCAACTCTCACTAATTTCAACCAAACCCTTATATATGGTACGATATCTTAAGCTACCAGATTTAAGAAATTGAACTTCAAAAAATTAAAGCAATTTGAGTGTGTACGATATACGTATTAATTGATACGTGAGGCAGTGATAGTTACGTCAACATGATTTCGTACAACTCTTCGAAGTATGAGACTTTCCACCATTAAAGCTAAACAAGGGTTACAGTGAGATTTTAGAAAGTATTTTATTGTGGTCAATAATAAGGTAGATATTTGTTCGATTTAATGTAATGTTGGGGGTGGTGATTCTGTGGGATTTTGAGGATTTGAGCATATACTTGATTGAATTGGAAAAAGAGTTGAGGGACTGTCTGGGTGGAGCAACAGAAATCAATTGATTTGGGAAGGCAGGAAATGGATTGTATAGAGAAGGTTTGAGGTGACAAGTTAGGTTGGGTAGAGTGGATTTGTTTATATAGTTAGTCTAGCCTAGATTGAGGGGTTCGAGTGGGTTTTATTAAATTGAATTTGGGTTGGCTTGGCTTGGCTTGGTTGGTTTGGGGTAGGGCTGGATTCCAGCTCGAGCTCGAGCTCACTTGAGCTCGAGTTCGGCTCGGTTTACATATAGCTGAGCTCGAGCTCGTGAAAGTCAAGCTCGAACTCTGATCGAATTCAGCTTGGCTCGTTGTTCGTTATTAAAACGACATCGTTTTAATACATATTGATCAAAACGACGTCGTTTTATATCAAAATTTTTAATTGAAAATTTTGGCGAGTAGCTCTAGCTCAGTTAGGGCTGGCTCGTTTCGGGCTTGTTCGAGCCGAGCTCAAGCGGACTCGGTTCAATTCCAGCCCTAGTTTGGGGTGTTAAAAAATAATTGGGTATGGAAATCCAAATCTAGATTGAGAGGTTAGATTGAGATTCATTCGAGTGGGATGGGTTGGATGAATGTTTGGGTTGGGGTGTATAGTATTAGAGTTGGTGTGAGCCAATCAGGTTTTGGGTCGAGTCTTATATTTGGGCTTAATTTATTAGTTTGCGGAGTTGAATAGTAACTTGGGTTTGGGCTTGAAGGAGATGTTAGTTTTGCTATTAAGGTGGAAGAGATTAGGGAAATAAGGAGTTATAGATGGGATAAGTGGATTAAAGAGGTTCCAATGGGGCTGTGTTTGTTTAAATGAGTTAGGGTTGGGTGTGTTTGTGAAATTGGGCTTGAGAGGTGAAAAATTAGGGTTGTGAGATAATGATTTGAGTTGGAATTTGGGTGGATGAGTGTGAAATGGTTTGGGTTGAAATCATAAGTTATTGGACTAACAGCGTAGTCTTACGTTGGGTTTGAATTTAGTTTGGGTTAGTGTTTATTTAAATTTAATTGAGATGCACTAGGATTTGAATTTGGACTAGGTCAAGTCTCTATGTTAGGTGGAACACGGGTGGAACTCTCATTATTATTAATTTCTTCTTTTTTAAGTCTTTGCCTCCTTCCTTTCCTCCTCCCACACTTTCTTTCACCATTGCTTCCAATTCCATCAATTCTTTTTCCTTCATCACTTCTGATTTCATCTCCATCGTTCCATGGGCAAGGCCAACCAACAAGTAAACTACTTTCAAAAGTCAATTTTCACCAAAATCTACTAATTTATGTTGAGTTGAATACATCGTCAATATACATGGATAACTCCAGTCATCATGAGTCTTGGTCGAGCTTTAAATTCATCTCCATGGCTGTTGATCTTGGTTAGTGATACTTGAGCAAAGATTCTCTAGCAAATAGTTTGATATCTTCCAACAAGGTTGGTTCATTGTGACCATAGGTGAGTTGCACGTTGACTTTGTAAGTCTCTCTTTCGTCTCTTTAGACATGTACTGTCTAATTTCATGCATAATTTCATCCTACACATCCAACTAAGTGTCACATTCAACGATCCTCATTGTCATTCTTCTAGCCAAGAATCCGTGGCGATCACTTTGTCGAACAGAATACAATATCCTTGCTCCAAATCATCCACTCGCCCTTTCATTCTAATTGAAAATGTACCCCAAATTCATTATCATAGTTGTTAAAGGCAAAAAGCACCAAAAAGATGAAAAGGGATTCTATTGCCTAGGCAAAAAAGCAAGGGGATGGTGTCGTTTTTTCAGCTAAGGCAACTAAAAAATTCCATTAAAAAAATTTTCATTTCCATTAAATTTAAAATAATTTCTTGCTACATTGATAATAAAAAATTGATCAACAACTTTATTAGATGTCTAAGATTAGACATGCAACTGGTTCTCATACCTAAACCTCTTTGACAACTATATTAGGGATTAATCATAGACAACCTATTCGATAACCTTAAATCTCTCTAGTAACCTCTCAAACAACCTTATAACTCGTTAACAACCTGTTCAACGACCTTAAAACCCACTATTGACCTCTCAATGGCCTTAGAACTTGTGGTTGATTTCTCTTACAACCTCAAACCTTATTAGAGATCTCAAAAATTGCCAATAACCCTCATATCTAGCTGAAAAATGCCCAAAACCTATTGGAAGGCCTAAGAATGTGCCTAAAATTGTTCAAAAATTGTTAGTAACCCTCAAATCTAATCAAAGATAGTCTAAGTGATAATGAAGGATGCTTTTACAATGTCTAATGCTTTTCTAAAAGCGATGTGTCTCAAGTTCAATTAAAGTCCAATATTTAGGTGAGTTAGCCTAAATAACAATAGCACCCAAAGCTAGTCAAATTTGGCCAAAGCTAGAATTGAACAAGCCTTCACCAAAATGCAACAAAACACAATTAGAAGACCAAGAACCACCCTCAACTTAAAGGACTAACCACCAATCAAGGTTCTTCCACCACCTAACTCCAGTCAACAAAAAGAAAGGCTAAAGGAATAATGTGCAAAGAATGCTCAAAGGCAAATATATATTTCATCAAGTCTAAAAAGCTTACAATGAGTTACAAGCCTTTATATAGGCTTCAAGAACTAATAAACAATTACAACTTGAATTCAAAAATATATTGAAGTAATGCATCTTGAAGTAATGCATGCTAAAAAGGGTAAGGGACAAGAAGCCTCCATTACCTTGCATTCTTGTCTTTGCCGAAATTGGAAAACATGGAGCCACCCACTTGTCTACCTTGTCTCCTCCATTATTTGCTCATTTGACTTGCCTTTGTGCTCTCCCATGCTAGATAACAAACTAATAATAGAAGCTTAGTATAACTGAGTAAATAATCAAGCTAATACATGTTTGGTTAAACAAAACTAACAAAATAACACTTTATTGGACTTGCTTGGGCTTTGCTTGTTATTCTTGGATCCAAGTAACCATATTGTGATTGAATGGTTTGAATCCATTAGAACTAATGGGGCCAAGTGATATGGAGAATGAGTATGGGGGCTTGGACATGGTGGTTGGAGCTTGATTGTAAAGTATGGGCCAAATACACATCAAAAGGAGTCCAAAAAAGGCTAAAAGCGATCAACTTTAAACCATTCGTCACCTCAACCATACTCAACGTGATGGCACATTGCCTTGAGTAAAGCGTCACCTAGACATGCTTAAGGCGTGCTTTTAATAACTATGTTCGTTACTCTTATACCATTTTTATTAGTTATTTTTGAATGACTTTACCACTGTTACCAAGTTTTTGCAGCTTCAATAGTTCTCCAACCTTCCAACACCTCATATCAATCTTCTTCCACCAAACATTTTGAGAATTATGATTAGTAAAGTTGATTATTTGTGAGAATAGTTCTAAGATCAATAATAGCACCTTTTTCCTATCAAATCCTTAATATGGTAGTCATATTAACACTTAAAGTTCAAACCTAACATAGTTCTCAAAACATTCACTTCTTGAATTTCTATCTGATATCATATTAACTTTACAATGTTGCTTTCTTATTTTATGTTTATTATTTGACTTGCTAGTTTTGGCAAAGGGAGGCTGCCAACTTGAGGCAACAACTACAAGGCTTGCAAGAGTGCCACAGGTAGATCCACTAGTCACTCCATATATAAACTTTCACTTCTTGCTTGTGCAATAAGGCAAAAGAAATTCTTATGGACCTAATTCTTTGAATGCATAATTATGTTATAAGACAAAAAATAAATAACTAAATAAATAAAGAGAAATTAAATTGGTGATATAACTTAGAATGTAGGGACAATATCAACAATACCACATTGTTTAGCCTTCTTGGATAAAATTCTCAAGAAGATAGTATAGACTCCATTGATTAATCAAATCTTGCTCCACATTTCATCCATGCATCATTATTTTAATGTCTCAAGCATACAAAACCTATACTTACGGCCCATAACTTGTGGACTGTTCCAAAAGGTAGAGAAAAGAATCATTTATCTGTAGGTTGCATCAATGATAGGAGAAAATTCATGCATCCAGAATTATGATCTAAAGATTCATGATTTTAAAAATAAAGAACATTCAGGAAAAAAGATTGGTAAATTAATGATACAGGAGAATGTTGCATTGCACAACTAGAGTAAAATTCATGACAGGACCAAAATAGATTAAAATGGACCAGAGGGAAAAAGCATGAGAAAGCTCTCCATTTACATTACCAAGGGCCTAAATTTTCATTTATTAAACCTTCCATTAACATATGTTACAAAACTAATCAGCAGAGTTATTTGATAGCATACACAACATTTATGCAGACAACTTATGGGAGAAGAACTTTCTGGTTTAAGTGTCAAAGAGTTACAGAATCTGGAAAACCAACTAGAAATGAGTTTAAAGGGTGTCCGGCTGAAAAAGGTAAAACAAAATCAAGGCACTTTCATTCTACAATTGTCATATTATCCACACATATCGAGAAATTAAATTTCTTCTTTTTTGTTCTCCGTAGGAAAAAATTTTAACTGATGAGATCAAAGAACTCAACCACAAGGTTTACCACAAACAATGGCTATAATGTTGATGAGATTTTTATTATTGGCTAATTCCATGTTACTTGATTTCATTGAGTTTACTGCAGGGAAATCTCATTCATCAAGAGAATCTAGAACTCTGTAAGAAGGTAAACATCCTCCACCAAGAAAATAAAGAACTGCAAAAGAAGGTACTGATCTAGAGAGCCGTACTAACAATTTAAAAAATCTCTTTACTAGTTCATTACTGAACCTGCTTTTATAATACCTGAACTGAGGTACACGTGTCTTCTTTCACTAACTGCCACATTCACATTGAACACATTGCTCCCTACCTTAAACCTAAGGCCTCTCATGATCACACCGATTACCACAGAACTTCAAGGCCTCAGAAATACATTATTAAGTTGGTTTTAAGTCAGATTTCCTTATTGGCTATGCTTAAGCAAAAGTTTTGGGCCTCAGGTTTATGGATCAAGAAATGTAAACACAACAAACAGGATTTCCCAGCCTCCATACACTATCAGCAATGGGTACGATTCACACCCACCACTTCATCTCCAGTTAAGCCAGCCCCAGCCTCAAAAATATGAGACACCACCAAAATCAATGCCACTGGGGTAAAATTTTCCCTTGATACACTTGTAAGTTGTGTATACTTTATGTTTAATAACTTCATTAATTTAATTCGACCCGTACAATCTTTTCAACATTCACAACAGATTGCACCTGCATTGACAAAGCATTTGACAACTGGGGAAGCATATCACTCCTTACACTAACAACTTGCCCCACAGTTCAAAGTCAAGCTTGATGAGTAAGCTTATGCTACTACATACAAGTAAACTTAAGCTGCTGGATAAGCAGATTTGCTGTGCAATATCTTATGAAACAAGCTCTATTTATTCCTAGAATAATCTGCCAAACACAATACTGATGTAAATTTTACATGGGAAAGAATATGTCAGGTCTTACAAAAACTCTGATTCAAAGGTGTTGTTATGATTGATACTGCTAAAGTTGTAGTATATGGTTCCAACGAAGTTTCACCAGCATTGCGGAAAGCCTGATTACATTGTTTACATAATAGCAAATGACACATCACTAATCTAAGAAATTCTATACTCATATAAACTGCAAAGCAGGGGACAGTCTCATTCACTGACTGCACTGATAAAGGCTTATTTTTCCTCCCCTAGTACAGACAATATTGAAATCCTATATATTTCATATTATAATAAAGATAAAAGATTTGATAGCTAAGAACATACACATGCAAAACAGATCAAAGAAGGCAAACCTAATTTATAATTTATGCAACAGCACTCAATAATTAAAACAAATTAAGAAGAATCAAGATGACAACCCCAGCTGTACAACATAGGTAAGTTGCCAGAACCAAAATGCTATGAATCAAACAAATAAGATAGGAAGAAGAAAAATGTGAAAGATACCACTGCACAAGATTTATAAGATTTGCAATTCTGCCACATACCTAGCTCCCCAGGGATATATAAAAAAACGCCAAATATATGTGAGCTCTTGCAGACAGGAAATATCTGGTTAATGGAAGACCAAAGACCAAAACCTCAAGCTTCATCACCTTTTCCTGGTAAGCATAGATTAATCAGGACAGGCATTGACAAGAAAATAATTTGTCTTTTACATCCATTTAAGTTCATCAGGCAGACCCCTTTCATTTCAATGTCAGTAAAGAGTCAATTTTAACACCTTGTCCCCATTTAATATTTCAGGCCATGAAATGAAGACAAAAGATATAATACATAAACTCCTAGCAGCTTATGAGCGGAATAGTTCGGCTCCAAATATAAGGTTTCAATAATCAAAGATAGCAAAACCAAGAGGACGCTAACAGTTGAATACATCCAGAGAAAACCTCTGACTCTCAAGTGTGCATTTTTACTTTAGAAAAAAAAAAAAAAAAAAAGATTCCTGACTTGCTAATGATGTACACAACATATAACTAAAAACCACAAACATGCTACGCTAAATCACATCATGGGTTGGCTAGAATAAATAAATCAGTTGAAAGCAGCGACCACTGCAGATTACTACAAGTGAACCAAGACTTCAGTAAGGTATGAAATGAAAGGATGGGTGAATGCTCTTTACTATAGTTCACAGAGAAACATAGTTTGGTTTGAAGAACTTTTGGCAGTAAGTTTATTGTTTACACTAATTGCAACCTATTAGTATCCAAAAACTGAGACCAAAAAATCTGTCAACCAAATACTTCTAGAAAGATTCAAATTAACAAATAAGAATAATCTGACAAAGAGATCAAAAGAATCCCTTTTATCTTCTTGTTCTGTCATTTCTGAAGTTTTTTTTTAATTCATGATTTCATGAAATAGAACCCTCTTTGGCTACACGGGCCAAACAATAGTATTAAATCCTGTATGAGGCCACCTAACATGGATCAAACCCCCAATTTCAAACAGAACAGACAAATTTATGAAGGTTGCTATTTGACCCCCTATATATTATGTATCAGGAGCCCAGTTGTCCTCCATATATTATATATGAAGAGCCCAGTTGTGAAAATCATATAAATTACACCTCATCCTTGAAAGAGATTACTAATGCGAAAAAAGAGATAATTTACTCCTAAACTATAATTTCTTAAACAATAAAACTTTGTACATAAATAAGCACAAACTTGTGCACAAACCACGACAGGTGACTATCTAATTGGTGATTTTGAATTAGTGATGAAGCAACATCCAATCACACAGAAATATGTAATCGTTTATATACAAGTTTATACTCATTGTTTGTGCACATAGTGTTACCATTTCTTAAAATATATCTATTATTTGAAAAAAATGTAACGTTTTTTCAAATGGTGTGGAGTACTTTAAAGTGTTATTACAAAAAGCCCTGAACACTATGACACACCATATATTATCATTAGATATATCTGCCATGTCAAATGTTTACAAATAACTTCAGAAAATATTTTTAACAAATGGACCCTCAAAGTTTGAAGATTGAGATTTATATTAATACTCCACTTAAGAGCCCCACCGCAAATCCCAACTACTGTTCATTGGTTTTTTTTAACTTTTATTTCATAAATTTTTATTCTTTTTTTATAATTTTAATAAAAGCATCTGGGGTTATTTTTGTACTCTAGCTTTCTAACTCTAATGTCAATATGAAGTACTTAGGATAAATGCGTATTAGCAACACAAATTTAAAACTTTAAGGTTCATTTGTCAAAAGATGTAATAGTCATCCTCCCCTTTCCAAATTTTAGAGCATCAAGATAATTTTATTATTTTATAGTAACAACCTACTCATTTGCTTAAATAAGATCCCCGCATTTAATTTGAATATAGTGGATAAGATATAAAATTCTTCTATCATTAGTTACACTTACGTTATGTGGAAATTTGGCCAAAGTCACACATAGCCAAATCAAAACTACACATATCTGATGAGAGAAGGAAAAAACATTTAGCTTCCCTACATGTTCACCAAGATCTACGTCCAGGCTGTTTCTAGACTCTAAATTTAGATAACCTGAAAACTTGCTAGCATCTCATGTAGGTGGCCTTAAATCCTCAGCCATGAATAAGACTAACACATTGGGTTTGATTAATCCAACTTTAAGACTAAAGAACAATCACAAAATTACAACAGTCGTTTGCATGCCTACATCTAAGCATGCTTTTATTACATCCATGAAAAAAGTAAGACTTTACTTTTCTTTCAGAAACCATGTATGAGAAGAATAGTGGCAATGAAAGTATAACATTTTTCCATTAATTCATTTTTCTTTTTGGGAAATAACAGAATATTAGATCTCAAAGTATAATACCATTAGTTCTCAGAGTCTTAAATACCATTATTCCATTCTTCTTTTATCAAATCAACAAAAACTAAGAAGCATCCAGAGACCGCTCAGTTTGAACTCTGAAAAACTAAAAGAAACAAACTAATTACATCTGTCCCATCCACTGCAATGTCATTCAATAGTTCCATCAAATAGCAACGTATGACTACGTTGCGTTTGATGAAAAATAAAAAGAATATAACTATTACATTCTTGTCCAAACAGTACATGAGAATGCATCATCATTTTAGATAAACAGAAAAAGAAAAGACACAACAATATGTGAAATAAAACCTTACTAAGATGTTTATGGAAAGTCTATCTAACTTAATGGAAAAACTCACTCTTTAGTGTACTGTTACTGCAGTACCTAGTTGAAAGGAATCAAATATCAAGTTTAGTAAACTTTTTTATATAAGAAATAATCTACAGATCGGAACAAAGATACATATACATAAGTCACCTTTGATGACTATATTGGCTAAAATATTATTAATAACCAGTTTTAGAAGATCAGCTTTATTAAACCAACATGAAAGACCTAAACATACACAAACTTGATGTGGTACTTGGCAAATAATATTTATCATATCTTACCATTATCATTTACTTAACATTTGCTACAAACAGTGATACCAAACAGGAGGTAGAACATGTGAACAATTAAACATTAGACAGATTTAACCTAGCAAATATATGTTTTCACTACATTATTGGACACATGGTGTTTTGTTACCGTCGATGATCGTCGGTAGAACAGTCTAGAACATTTTCACTCACAACAGCACAAGTACACTGATGATGATCAATGAACAAGATGAAGTTTATAACAAATTCAGTAAGCACTATGAAAAGTTTTGAATTCAAACTATATAATTTTTAATAAAAATTTATTTGATTAAAAAGCTGGAAAAAGCTTATATTGGCTGACAAAGGATTTATTAAGCAATGACTATTCGGTCTACAGTACATCTATATGCGTATAGGTCCAGACAGCTACATAAACAATGGCTCAGAATACAGAGATCATGACATAGTAAAATGATCCAAAAACAAAAACTAAGACTAAACACCTTCAATAAATTCACTTCTGCCCCCATGTTGTAAAGAATAAAGGCAAATTGTGAATTTCAAAAGACCCAGAACTTTTCCTTTAACAAAACCTAGAATTTAGACTAGGAAACTCTTTCAGTAGTATAACAAGAAACTTTTAGATGCAAATTATTAATCATATGTCTTCTTTCCTAGAACAGTCACAGAAAAAATTGAGCAAAATTGATTTAAACTGTTATATAAAGATAATTTCACTAATAAACGAGAAAGAGCACACATGATGGCACTGTTTTTTTTCATTTGTATCAACTCACATCATTAACCCTTAAAAGATACCAAAATATTGAATCTGTAGTCATTAGAAGATTGCATTTTCATCTATAGTTTCCAACAACATGTTAGACAACTGTTTTAAAATTTATTAGAGTCTACTGGTCAATATCCAAAAACTCCACAACATTCTACCCCAGCACACAATTTGATTCACGGGTGTACAATCCATTATAAAATTAAAGAAACTAAATTTACATTGTGCTTACAAAACTTGAAGTAATAATGTTGCAGCAACAAAGTTGAGACAAAAGATCTACTTTTCATGATTGAATCAATTCAACTTTTCACAACTACTTCAGCTTAGGGCCACTGTATGACACTTTCTCAAAAACTGAAACATAGGACTCAACTTGCTGCAATTGAAAGCCGATTCAAGAACATATGACATTTGAGAGGCGCAATTGACGCATGGTAATCACCAACTAGGTCGTGATCTTGTTCACAAAAACGAAAGGTGTTGATATCATTCAACAAAAAGCAAAGATAAAAATAAATTCTATGCAAACTTACAAAGCAATTCTTAAAGAAAACTCAAATCTTAATTTTTATTGATAACCAATTAAATTAAAATTACAAAGACTCAAACCCCTTTATATAGGCTTTTAATTCTCTGCAAATATAAAACTAATTCCTAAAAGGATAACAAAACTACAAAAAGGAAAACTAGTTTCACACAAAATAGGAAATCTATTTCTAGAAAACTTGGACTCCAAAATCATAGACTTTAATTCAAATTTAACTTTCCTATTTCTAAGAAACTTGGATTCCAAAACATAGACTTTTACTAAAACTTAAATTTCAAAAACATAAAATCTCCTAAACTCAAAATAAGACTTAAATAAGTTTCAAATACTTCCCATAAAAAATAAGAATTAAAATCCAAGTGCAATAGGAAGTATAATCGTCCACTAGGAAGTCCAAATCAAGTTCAAATTGTCCTCTCTTGAGCTTCCATATCCAAATCCTTCTTTATGGATTATCCTACACATTTTCCACCCATCCTCCCACTTGTCTTTGATCTTCCATTGATTGCTTAACACTCAATCCTTCATTATTCTCCCCCACTAAAAATATGTGTATAAGTCACCCTCAAGGTAGAATTTAGTGAGATCTGCCACATTGAATGATCTTGAAATGCCCATATCCACAGGTAAATCAACCACATAAGCATTATCATTGATTTTCTTTAAGATTGTATAAGGCCCATATCGATTTTGGTTAAATTTTCCATGAACACCTGTTGGTATCCTTTCTTTCCTCAGACACACCATGACTTCATCTCCCACCTTGAAAACTTGTTGTCTCCTATGCTTGTCGGTAGCAACTTTATAAGTCATATTACTCTACTCCATAGTTCATTGCACTTCTTGAAACATACTCGTATAACTCTCAGCCGATGTTGCTTCACTCAATTTTCCACTTAGGAATGCGATCGGCTTGCTTGTTCTTCATCCAAAAGCTTGACAATCACATCCTCAAATTCATCCAAAAGCTCATGAACTTCCATTGGTATAGCTTGTTCTCCTTGCTCTTCACCCTTAACCACTAGGGTTAGGGTTGTCTTGGTCTCTTTAATGGTGTTGATGAACTCTACCTTCTTTAATGGTATGGATGTCAAAGTCTTCTCATCCTTTTTCAGAACACTCCCTTCACTCTTGTTAGGAACCACAATGATTCACTTTTGCTTCATTGTAAAATAGTAAGTATTGTCTCAACCCCTGTATGCACATCCACATCAAATTGAGATGGATGTCTAAGAAGAACACAGCATGCATCCACCTCCATTATGTCAGAAAGGTCTCAGATTTGTAGGTTTTCCCAAAAGATAAGGGTAGCCTACATTGCTCATTACTCTTACATGTGGCCCTTTCTTTATCCACCCAATATTGTAAAGGGATAGATGAGGCTCAATCTTTAACTTTTGGTGATCCACCAAGCATTTTGACATTAAATTCTCACTACTAGACCTATCAATCACCAACCTACATATTGAACACTTTCCCTAAAAAATCCTTTTGCATTGAGATTAATCGACTTGTGTAAGTGCATATAGGATTCTCCTCACCATACATACTAGCTTATCTCCTTCTTCAGCAACTTATAACCTTCTTCTACCGCCATCTCTGCCTTTTCAAAGTTCTCTTCTTCTTGTCGAGTGATATTGGCAAATTTTCTCCTAATACAATCACCTGACTTATGTCTAAACTTGTTGCATTTAAAACACCTCAAACCATCACTCGACTCTACCTTCTCTTTTCCTTTCAATTTAGACCCTTTTAGTTTTGTTTCATTGCTTCTTGTCATCTGCTAATATTACTCCTTAGAAAACATCTATGCTTCAATTCCCGCTCAACCCTCCAGGAATGACTCAATGTCTACTACACCATAGAAAGTAGGAAGATTAGCCTTGATTTTGTATTATTCACAAGGTTGATATGTTCTCCTTCCTCTAGGTTGCAGCTCAGGTTCATATTCTCCATCAAATTCGAATGCAAATTGTGTACATGTTGCGAAGGACCTTCTTCCCAATGAGGTTGTACACGCCTTGATCGCATGTGAGATGCCTCTTATGGATTAAGTGAGGTCCTTGTGTTTTGAAAGGCTGGAATAATTCGAATTTCCCCCACCTATTCAACTAAATTTTCTTCAACTTTTGCTAGTGCACTAATCTTTTGCCCTAGACTAGCATGTCATTCCCGATCATCTCCTTGCTTAGCCATCTTAAGATAGGGCCTTGATACCACCTAACGCAGGGCAAGGATCAATTAAGTTGTAATCTCATTCACAAAGACAAAAGGTGTTGACATTGTTCAACAAAGCATACAGAAAACAAGAATTCTATGATTCTTAAAGAAAACTCCAATCTTATTTTTTTTATTGATAACAAATCAAATGATAATTACAAAGATTCAAGTATCCTTATATAGGCTTTTAATTCTCCTAGTCAAGATAGAAAACTAATTCCTAAAAGGATAAACATAACGACAAAAACGAAAACCAGTTTCACATGAAATAGGAAATCTATTTCTAAGAAACTCAGACTTCAAGACACTGACTTCTATTAAACTTTATTTTTCTATTTTCTAGGAAATTGGGACTCCAAGCTATGTAGCACGGAAACAAAAACGTTGAAACGCATTTTCTCAAACATGTAGGAAACAAAAACGTGGAAAAATGTGTAAATATTAAAAATATGCTTTTTTTTTAAATAAATATCAAGTTTTTATAAAAATTACAGTAACCTGATGTTTCTAATGGGTAAATTGGGTATTAATATTATCACATATAATAGGCGCACTTGTATCAATCAAAGAGCCAATTTACCACATCCTTGATCATCCTAACTTTACAAGGCAAGATTACATAGCATTCAATATAGAAACTGTAAAATCCAGCCCTTTTAACACTCACAATACTATTGTATATAATATATGCCCTGAGACGACACCACAGATGATCCTATAGTTAAACACGAACTTAAATGAAAACAAATGCTAGATTATCAACAAGCAATGCTACATTGCTAAGTTCATATTTGCTTTCTCCATAAAGAATGAAAAGGAAAAATCGTATAACTCACAGCAGAACCAAAGGTTTCACTCCAAGAGCCTTGCCCTTCAAACACACAAAAACACTCTCATTATCCAAAATAAACTTGATGTCTGAATTTTTTTTTTTTTTTTAAGTATTCACACATCATCTTTTATCATTACATAAGAATTAGAGTCTTGAGATGCCAAATTGAAAACTGAATAATAACTTACCAAATTCACAGTTGAGACAATGTGTCGGTGAGTAAAAATTGAGACGCCGAAGGTGGTGAGTAGTTGAGATGGCGCGCCAAAGTCAGAGATAAATAGGATGTTGAGACGTACGCTTGGGATGGAGAGAATGTTAGGTTAATAAAAGAATTTGACAATATGCGCAACCTATGATCAGAAATGCGTTTCTTTTTTTTTTTTAAAATAACCGAAATGGCCCCGAAATGTTTTATACTAGTCGTGGGCCGTTTCGGAAACTGAAACGTTTCAGAAACACGGAAACACACCCTTCCTAGACTCCAAGACATAGACTTTACTAAAACTTAACTTTCCTAAACATAAAATACTTTTAAACTCAAAATAGGACTTAAATAAGTTTCAAATACTTCCCATAAAGAATAAGAATTAAAATCCAGTGAAATAGGAAGTACAATCATTCTCTAGGAAGTCCAAATCGCCTTATCTTACATGTCTATATCATATCCTTCATTTTCGGATTTTCCCGCGCACTTTCCACCCCTCTTCCTCTTGCCTTGTCTTTCATTGATTGCTTAACACTTGGTCAT
Organism: Mangifera indica; assembly: GCF_011075055.1. Taxonomy (NCBI): domain Eukaryota; kingdom Viridiplantae; phylum Streptophyta; class Magnoliopsida; order Sapindales; family Anacardiaceae; genus Mangifera; species Mangifera indica. Next base: position 10,514,106 of record NC_058140.1, read on the forward strand.
CCATTATCAGTCCATAAGAAAATGAAACATTATTGCAGCGCTGCTCATTCATGACCATAACTTGACAATAATTAACAATGTTACATGTATTCCACTTAATAACTCATATAAGCACAATCAAGTTACTACTTACAATTAAAATAACAAACTCCATACAACTACTTTATTTACACAGATTTCTTTTGCACTCAATTAAAATACAACCACAAATTAACGAAATATGAACGCGGAAAGGGCAAAATAGAAAATTGAAAATGATTTAACAATCATGAAACCATAGGAATCAGACCAAGAAATGCAACAACAAAAGCGTAAAGCAGACATAGGGCACAATCATAGACATACTATATAATACCTAAGCAAGCGAACAGTTGAAAGATTCGTCATTGAAACGTCGACCTTATAGCGAGCAACCGCAACAAAAACTGCATGAAAAACAAAGGCGAGGAAAAAATACATCGAACTATGTATGAAGCATAGAAACAAACTAAGAAGGAAGAAAACAAGAATTGAATATCGTCGTTAAACAAACCAGTGAAACAACTTCAACTCAGGAAAAACAATCGGCATGAAAATCTTGTTTGAAATCACGTGCATTATACATAAAGAGGCCATGAATAAGATCTAGAACGGATAGAAATAGAATGGATTAGGCAAAGTTTTGTCGGGTTTTCAGTGTATAAAATCGTAGGATGTAGAGAGAGAAGAAAATATCTAAACCAAAGTACACTGTCCTGCTGATTATAAAATGAAAGTAAAGAGGGTATGATTCTCTGCCAGCAGTTTTATAAGAAGGTATCGATGCAGCTAGACAACTGTCGAAGTCTGAGTTCCCAATAAAGGATTCTTCAAAGAACTCGAGTATGTACTTTATTATTTGAAATTCAACGTTCTAGGAGAAATAAAATTTTTCTAAGCACACGACTCGAGTATCATCATGTTCATGCCTCATCCTCTGATTGTCAAGTTGAGATTATAATTCAGACTCATAGGATAGGATCATCATCAATTTTCAACTATGATTTATGTAGGGGAATTATGACATATTTCACACTTCACATTATGCTTTTCAATTACCTTCAACACTGTCCTATTACATATAGTAATAGTTAATAATTATAGATTTAATAGTTCAAATAGGGTTAACAACTTTGGGGACCATGCTAGCAAATAATTCTCTCACACTTTTGGACAATTACACTTATGCTAACTAAAGGAGATAATGTATCTACTTGGGTTTAATTAAGTATTGTTTAACTTGAATTTAGTTTGATAGGGTAAACATGAAGTTTGAGCATGAATTTGATAAACTAAGGTGTTTTGAGCTTAAACAGTTAAAAAATTATAATTAAATTTCATAAATTATATATTTATTTATATTTTTATATTTAAAATATAAAAATAAGATTTAAAAAATATAAGTGAAATGATTCACACTTTTAAATATTTTTGAAATGCCTAAAAATCAATTATTTATATAAATGTATAAATATTTGTGTAAGTTCTAAAAAAAATGTTTTTATCTAGGAAATTATGTGATAAATCGTAATTCGTTGGATTATTATTTATGGGAATAGATCATTTTCCATGAAACATTTGATCCAATTTATTTGCATTAAGTTCACCAAATCTTTTTTTTTTTTTTTTTTGCCCACTATCCAGAAATCTGTTTTATTAATACTTTTATAATCAATTTAATCAAAATTTGATTTCATGTAACATAACCTAAATAGTCAACATGATAAGAAGTAAAAAATTAAAAAATTAAAGAGAAATATACTAATAGTTATTAAGTAGGGTAAAATCATATGTAAAGTTATAAATTATAAATAAACATGATAAAATAGTCTCAATAAAAATACTAAAAAATGTAATGATACATAATTGACAACAGTATTACCTCTTTTGCAACCGTAAGTCATAATAAATAAAAACAAGATCATTTACATGTTGATACTCCAATATAGTTTTCTTCTTAGTATGTTTGTGTTCAAAAACACTTCAATTACACTCATTGTCTAAAGATGTTGAAGTTTAACTAAGAATTTTAATTGCAAACTTTTGTAAAGTGGAAGTACTGTACCCATATGCTCTCCACTATTCATCTAATATAAAATAACACGTAAATAATTATGTAATAGAATTTTATAAATTAGAAAAAAATGAGACATAAAAAACATATAAATTAAATTCATACCAGATCATGTCGTTTTGCATGTTTCAATAGCAAGTTAATGTTAGAAACTCCTTTCACAATCGCGAAACATTTTATTGTCTTCCACTATCTTCGTCTTACTAACATTAAACATACATGTTTTACTTTTAATAACATCTAGAAAACCCTGCAATACCTCTAGTTTTGTGCAAAAAGATTCACAATCATACTGAAAGATAGGATTCAAATAATACGCAATTGCATGAATACCTTGACATTATGTCCTATCCCACCTCAATTTGATTATTTGAGTATAAGGCTTATAGAATTTTTTTTTATTCTTGAACAACTACTTTATCCCCAATCTAGCTCAATACATTCCATCATAGACATATCCCAATAAAAGTCTCTTATCTGAGTCCATAATATAAAGCAAACGCATCAATAGACCCACAATTTTTACAAATATACATATTTAGTTCTAAAAATTATTATTCAGAATCATGGTCACAACCTTTTTGCCCTGATGACTCTTCGCATATCTAAAATCAATAAAAAACTTGTTAATGACAATCACTTGTGAGTTATGTTTATGTTAAAAAAGGTTTTGCAATGAGATGAAAGTCGTAGCAAACCGCATTGCACCATACTATATAATTTCTCTCCATCATTCTCTTTTCCTCAACCAAGCTATCCATAATGTATTATTATAAATAAACTTTGTCACAAGAGATACACATTTGGAAATTCTGACAATGTGAACTATTTCACCAATATCTTTCAAAATCAAATTGATACAGTGTGTTGCATAAGGTGAGTAAGAAATATTTTGATATTTTTTCAGACAACAATCTTCTAACTACTTTAGTCACAAAATGGATGATGCTTTTAGGCCTAATCCATAATATTATTTCCTCAAACAACCCAAATAATGTGTTCACCCTTTTACAATATTAGATGTATCCACTGATTTATTAAAACAAATTTCTTTTGGACAATACAATAGAAAATTTGTTAACGACTTATTAAAAATGTTTGTCTAACCATCAGCTAAAAGTGTATAACCAACATCTTCCCAATTTTTTCTATAACTATCAACAAGTAATTGAAGTTTGTTTCTTTGAATTGTTTAAAAAATTCACCCATATTTTATAATATATCAGTTGCTTATATCCAGACTCTAATATAGATTGAAAATAAATAGAATTTAATGCATTAGGAGGGAAGCAAGCATCATATAAAAACCTCACATCAGTCACATCGGCTCTCCATTTGGCTTCTTTTCCAGTCAAAACACTCCTTATTAAAGGTTGAGACCCATTAGTGATCCTTGGAGCAAAAAAATCACCAACACCAATCGGTCTTGTTCTTTTTGAATTATTTATCAATCTATTTTCTTTTCTAAAAACCTAGTATTACCTTCATTCATGTTCATTAGAAAAGACAACTCTTCGATCTCATCTAATGCATTTATCATTTAGTATCTAATATCATGAGGAACTTATAGTGCATGGAACAACATCGCGTTTTTTTTCAACCAAATGTTGCTTCATTTTATGTATAGCAACTCTTCTAGTTGTCTTACCACAATATAAATAATTCAAGATTTTCCTTCCATTCTCATGAATATTTTCAAAAACATGTGTCCAAGTAATATCAACTTTTACTTGACATAGTGTCGAAGAAGCCCTAGACTTGAATGATAACATATTTCTACTTTATTTATCTGTTGGATACAATAACAAACCACTATAATATATATATATATATATATATATATATATATATATATATATATATATATATATATATAGCGAGAGAGAGAGAAAGAGAGACACACAAACGCATATAATAAAAAATTTTTATAATTCGCATTTGTTATGTTTGAATCGCAAAATAGAATTTCTGTGTGTATGAACAGTAGAATAACTAATAAATATCACTTATGTAAATAAATGTGTATATCTTTATCAAATTATATAATTAAGTTTTTAAAGTATAACTTTTAACTTTTAAATGTACTAATAACAATATCCATAATGTGAAAGTTGGAGATTCAAAAAATCATAATCAACTTTATTATTCAACATACATAACATTATACATTTGTAATAAACAACAATATTCATAATTTGGTCATTAAACTAGTTTGACGGAAGAAGATTGTCAAATATTGGTTTATTAAAATATATATATATATACACACATATATAGATGTCACAAAAGACTGATATTCAACTTCCAAATTCTTAGAAACCAACCACATTACAAATAGAGTACATCCAAACATCCAATATAGATACATAATAAATTATAAATTCGTAGCATAAAATTACAAAATTGGTAACAATTGGTCAATTAAAAATTAACAATAACAAACTGACTTATTATTAAGCATCAAAAGTCATAACACAAATTAACCTATTGTTAAGGACCAAAAGTCATAACACAAATTGACCTATTATTAAGCACTAAAAGACAAAATATATTAAGTTATTAAATTTTAAAATATGATGTTGTTGACTTGTTATGCACCAATTGATCAAAAATACAAAATTTAAAAAACACGGTGCTCATCTCATATACTTTGTCAGGATCAACATGCATTCATACTTCAAAATTTAAACAAAGGTTACAAAGTCTTACAACGACCAACCTATTGTCATTGTCATTGAAGTATAATCATTGGTCATAGCAGCAACAGAAATTTATCATTGTCAGCCACCGTCTGAGCCTATGAAGTTGTTGTCAACAATTGCAAATATAGTCGTGAATACCTGTTGTCGTCTGAGCTTGAGATCGAAATCAATACCTATCAGTGTCGTTGTCGTCGTTAACTGTTGTTGTCACATGTCTTCAAACCGTCATCGACAAAAGATTAATCAACGACTCTTTGTATCTATGAAGTTGGAGAAAGTAGTCGACAACCTACAATTCTAAGTGCACAACATGGAAAAAGAAAAAAAAGAAAGGTTTTATATAAAAAGTTGAATCGGGAACCACCTAAAGCGGTCTAACCCAATTTTTAGTCTAAAACGGTTCTGCACTTTACAACACCTATCCACAATATCAGTTTATGGTCTAACCGGTCTAGTTTGGTTTTTCAATCTTTGCTCTAAAGTCTTTGGGTAAAACCAATCAAAATCTTTAAAAAGCCTTAAAAACATAATTTTTAAGTTTTTTTGGTGGGTCATCTAGGGTTTTTGACTGTGGGATAACTATGAAAATTTGTTGTAATGTTTTCTCTATCATTTATACTTTTGTGACAAAAAATAGATAGTGCAAATAGGAATTTTCAAAATCTATGGATAAAACCATCTGAAAACCTTAAAGAAACCCCCATACCCTAGTTTTAAAGTATTTGTGGGTTATCTATGGGCCTTGATTGTGGGATGCCTATACATGGTTATTGAGACATTTTATGCAATATCTTCTTATGACTAAAAGTAGATTATGTGATTGAGACTATTAGACATTTGTAGATAAAACTAGTTATAATCCTTATCAGCTATGAAACCAAGTTTTTATAGGTTTCATGGGTAATTCATGAGCTTTAGATCATGAGATAAATATGCACAAATTTCAAGATATTTTCTTTAAGTAAAGTTATATGTGCAAACAATGACATATCACTATGTGATTGATTAGTTTTAAATTAAAGATAAAACGATACTCAATCGTATGGTGACATGTCACTGTATGTGCATATAAGTTTATTTATTTTCTACACCATCTATCTTATAATGACTTAAGGTAAATAATGCAATTGAGAATCCCTCAAATTTATGTTTAAAATAGGCCAAAAACATTAACAAGCCCCCAAACCTTAGTTTTTACGGTTTCTGTAGGCTATCCATGAGTCTTAATTCTAAGATAAAGACATTTTCCATACCATCTATACTCTTATGACTAACAATAGATAGAGTGATTGAGAATCTTTAAAAATTATGAATAAAACTAGTCAAATTCCTAAAAAAACCCTGAAATCTAGTTTTATGGTTTTCATGAGTTATACATAGGTATGACTCCTGTGAGATAATTATGCATAGAATTCAAGATTTTTTTGCACCATCTATAGTCTAATGATTAAAGGTAGGTAACATGATTTGATATTTGTAACCTCTATGGATAAAACATGTTGAAAACCCTTACAAACCCTAAAACCATAGTCTTTTTAATGTTTTCTGTGAGCTATGCATGAGTCCGAATAGTGGGATAACTATACATAGTTTCTTGCACCATCTACCCTCTTATGTCTAAAAGTAAATAACATGATTGCAAATTTCCATAATTTGTAGATTAAACTAACGGAAAGCCATAAAAAGTTTTGAAACCCTAATTATGAGGATTTTTGTGGACTAGTTATAAGTAATGTAATTTCATTAAATTTTATGAAGGGCCACAAGATTTTTTCCGACAACTCATTACCTTTTTTTCATGGAAATATGATTAAATTGCTTGCATGTTGTCCTACCCAAATATGTAAATAAACTGCAAAGGACCCAATAAAAAATTATATGTATATAGAGACACTTTTAACATGTTTGAGACATTGAATCTACTTCCTTTCAATATTTTGACATGCCACGAGTATTTGATGATGAGAATGGCAATTGTCCACATTTGAAAAAGTTGGAGAATTACTATGAGATTTCTCTCTCGAGCATAATAGTTCATTTTTCAATTTGAATTACAATATAAAACAAACATGGGAATGACAAGAATCCAAGTTATGATCGAGGAACAAAATTTTAACTTCCAGTGTATTCTAGTAATATACTATTACCAACGAATACTAAGATCCGACATACCATTAAAGACTTGATTATATCCCTGATCCTTGATAAGGTCGAAATAATAAAGCAAGGATACACAGAATGCAAATGGAATTTGTAAAGCAATTGGGAAGCTTTGTTGCTTATTATTGGTGTTACACTGACCAAACCATTAAACAGTTATGAAGTGATTAATTTTTAACAGTTACCATATACAGTCAAAAAAATTATTTTAGCAGAAAAAGAAACTCGTAGCAGTGTCCGCTCGCAATAGAATATGCTCATAGTAGAATATAGTTCAGATTCCGAGATGGTGTAGTAAGAGAAAGAAATAGAGCTTGAGCTTAGAAAAATGTCAAATCCCTATAGTCAATTTATAGAAAGTATCAGATAGATACCAGATGGGACAAAGTATGACCCAAATAGCAAAAGATAATCTAGATTATTCCCTCAATTTCCCGAGGAGGTTATTATGTGAGATTGAGTCCTGTAAGTGATTAAGAATAGGAAATGAGATAATTTACTTAATTTTTTCCCTTTACAAAGTGTTCTTATCCCTGACTTCCTTTCCTTTTATGATTGTAGGTATAGGTGATAGAGGTAGCTACGACGTAGGGTCAGGTCAGCGAGGATAAATCCAAGCTGGAGCAGTCTATCTATGTTTTATGTTACATGCGTATAGTCGTATGATATTGTTGACTTTTGGCCTTCTTCAGATATAGTTTTCAGATAGTTGTACAGTTGTATCTAGGGGTATATACATGATTACTTCATGTGTTCATATGCTTTTAGATGAGTTTTTATATATAATATATACATTTTTTGTTCGTTTATGAATTTTTAGTTTTCACAGAACAATTTTTGAACTTTTTTAGTGATAAGTTTATTTTAAAGTTTTTTTCCTTATGCTCCTAAATATTAATTAGTAACATTTTTTCTCCAGAAGACAATACTTCTTCTGGAGAGGGATGTTATACTTTACCAAATTAAGGAATTAAACCAATTTATTTGATTTAATGAATGTTGATTATTTTAATGCAATTTATGATAATGACAAGAGATATTTTTGATAATCAACATAATCAAAATAACATAACATAAAACATAAGTTTGAGAGATGAGAAAATCAAACACGCGATATATAGTGATTCAGCACAACCCAACCTATGTCCACTCCTTTAAGCTATTTCTTTTGGAGTATTCCACTAATTATTGGTTGACAAAATCCCAACTAAGTTTTTCTTCACAGCAAAAATAGCTTCAAATGTGTTATTAATCTTTATAAGTACTATAACTTAATTTCTCTCACTAAAAGTTTCCTAATCTCTTTAAGAGTGAGTCTCACTCTTTTATTGTACAAATTTTTGTATGAATTTGAAATATAATCTCTCTCAAAAAGTCTATATGAAAATTTAAGCTTAGTACAACCCAATGCAAATAAAATCTAAATGTGTGTAAGCAAGAGTTTTGAATAGAGAAGAGAATTTGCAAGTGAATAGTTTAAGATTAATGTACTCTCAAATATATGAAAATTCTTAGTGGTAAAACTCTATCCCAAGTGAATTTGATTAGAGGCTTTGCTCATGAGTTAGCGATCAAGCGGAAAAAGACCTGCCGGCTTCTTGTCGATACTACGCCACAAGATCTGATCCCTACCTAATTCGTATTAATACGGTTAACCCTATGCTTCGGGCACTCCGAATCATCATGATCACCCAGTCCAAACCACTAGCACATTAACAGGGCTGGTGAGAAAATGAGGAAAGTTACCATTATACATAAAAACTAGTCGTTTTAATTTTTCAAAAAGCATAAAATTCGATCAATCAGATGTGACTTGGCATTTCTATGGTTAGGGCTGGATCCGAGCCGAGCCAAGCTCGGCTCGATCAAGCCCAAAACGAGCTCGGCTAAGAGCTGGCTCGAATTGGCTTGGTAGATTTTTTTAAATATTTTTTATATAAAACGACGTCGTTTTGATTAATATATATTAAAAACGACGTCGTTTTGACAAGAAAAAACGAGTCGAGCCAAGCCGAACGTGAGCCTGAAACGAGCCGAGCTCAAGTCGAGCTCGAGCCGAACTCGAGCTGCTCATATATGAACGGAGCTGAGTTTGAGTTGGCTATGAGCTCGGCTCGGCTCGGCTCGAATCCAGCCCTATCTATGGTGTTTATGTGGCACTAGCTATTAGAAAATTTAGGGTGCGTTTGGTTGACGGTTTTTAAGTTTACCTTGGTAATCTATCTTTTATTCCCTTGTTTGGTTTATCAGTAATAAAAGATTACAGTAATTTTCTATTACCAATGCTGACGTGGCAGGTAATATAGGTGGTAATCTGATTACCACCTTCACCTTATGTATTTAAATATTACTGGGGTAATCTTGAGTTTATTATAGAAAAATTATTATTTATTAATTTTTTGAGATAAAAATAAATTTATTTTTAATTAATATGACAAATAATATAAAAAATATTTAAAAATAATTATATTTAAAGGCATTTAAGCAAAATAATTTACTAATAATCTTTTATTACCTTTAACCAAACACAATAATTATTTATACCTATCAAATTTTATCAAACATAGTAATCATTTATTCCCAGTAATCTTCTAAGTAATTTATCTTCAAGGTAATCTTTCTATTTTAGTAATCAAATATTACCCAAATCAAATGCCCCCTTTAAGTAAAATTCAATTGATCAGGATAAATTCAGTCAACCAAATTTTTGGAAACCAAAATGTATAGTTTCTGGATAATTTAGAAGTTGTGATCAAAGAATTCAACTGATCAAATTTGGTCAACCAAATTTTATTATATTTTACTCAAATTTTTGAAAATTTTATTTACCCCCTAAACCTTTGAAAAGTGATAATTTAACCCATTTTTAAAAATTCTTTCAACACCAACTTTGAGACATGAAAATGTAGTTCACAAAACTTCATCATTTTAAAAGAGTTAATAAACTTTGATAAAAATTTGGCTTAACTTAATAAGTTTGAAAAATAACATTTTAACCCAAAATGTGAAATATATAAAAATAAGTTTTTGAGTGAGCTTTACATGTAAATAAATATTTAATCAAAACAAATGCTTCAAAATTACAAACATATCTACTTAAAGTTAAGTTTTTTTTTCAAATTTTTAAGAATTTTTCACTTGAGTCTTGTCTTTGATTTCCATCTTGAAACTCCTTTAAGTGTATTAAGTAAATTCTTGCAATTTAAACTTACATTCAAGTAAAGTCATTAGTCAATATGCTTTGGGAGATATTAGTTTATTATCATCAAAAGGCCAAAGGACTATTTCCTACCTAAGGTATGCTGATTTCTCAAAGTTCCCCCCATTAACTTTGAAAATACCATTTACCTACCCATAACCGATTAAAATTAATGGAACCTTAACCCCTAAAAATTTTATCTCATTTTCCCCCTTAAAAGTTTAAAAACTAACATTTTCTTCCTCAAGCCAAGTTTGAAAAAATCACATTTCCCCCCTAGGGTTTAGTTTCAAAATTCGATCACCTTTTTCGACGCCCGTTGTTAGCCGTCTCTCTCTCCCGACGACTCCCCATCCTTCGACGAGTTGTCTCACCTCCACCTTAACACCTCTGGCATCCGAAAACATCATTTGGGAAGATGATTCCTCTTTTCAAACGACGTTTTTGGAAGCCGGAGGGGTTGGGGTGGAGGTGAGGCAAGACATTGGAGGATGGGGAGCCGTCAGGAGGGAGAGACGACCAACGATGGAACCAGAGAAGGTAATCAGATTTTGAAACTAAACCCTAGGGGGGAAATGTGATTTTTTCAAACTTGGTTTAGGGAAGAAAAGTTAGTTTTTAAACTTTTAGGGGGGAAAATGAAATCATATTTAAGTTTATTTTTGATATTAAATATAAAATAACGATTTTACCCTTAAAATTAACAGATTTAAATGGTCATGAGTGCGTAAATGATATTTTTAAAGTTAACAGGGGGAACTTTGGGAAATCAGCATACCTTGGGTGGGAAATAGTCTTTTGGCCTCATCAAAATAAGAACATAATAACTCTTTGTGTCAACAAATTGTGGGATACCTATACATGGTTATTGAGACATCTTATGCAATATCTTCTTATGACTGAAAGTTGATTATGCGATTGAGACTATTAGAGATTTTGTAGATAAAACTAATTATAATCCTTACAAGCTATGAAACCAAGTTTTTATAGGTTTAATGGGTGATTCATGAGCCTTAGATTGTGGGATAAATATACACAAATTTCCAGATATTTTCTTTGAATAATGTTATGTATACAAACAATAGCGTGTCACTATGTGACTGAGTAGTTTTAAATTAGAAATAAAATAATACTCAATCATATAGTGATATGTCATTGTTTGTATATTTTCTACACCATTTATCTTCCAATGACTTAAGGTAAATATTGCAATTGAGAATCCCTCAAGTTTATGGATAAAATAGGCCAAAAACATTAACAAGCCCCCAGACCATAGTTTTTAGGGTTTTTGTAGGCTATCCATGAGTCTCAATTGTAAAATAAAGACATTTTCCATACCATCTATACTCTTATGACTAATATTAGACAGAGTGATTGGGAATCTTTAAAAATTGTGAATAAAACTAGTCAAATTCCTAAAAAAACCCTGATATCTAGTTTTATGGTTGTCATGAGTTATACATAGGTATGTCTAATGAAAATTATGCATAGAATTCAAGATGTTTTTTGCACCATCTATATTCTAATGATTAAAGGTAGGTAACATGATTTGATATTTGTAACCTTTATAGATAAAACATTTCGAAAACCTTACAAACCCTAAAACCCTAACTTTTTTTTCACGAGCTATGCATGAGTCCTAATTGTGGGATAACTACACACAATTTCTTGCACCATCTACACATGGTGATTGAGAATCTTTAAAAATTGTGAATAAAACTAGTCAAATTCCTAAAAAACCCTGATATCTAGTTTTATGGTTTTTATGAGTTATACATAGGTATGTCTAATGATAATTATGCATAGAATTCAAGATGTTTTTTGCACCATCTATATTCTAATGATTAAAGGTAGGTAACATGATTTGATATTTGTAACCTTTATAAATAAAACATCTCGAAAACCTTACAAACCTTAAAACCTTAACTTTTTTAGAGTTTTTCATGAGCTATGCATGAGTCCTAATTGTGGGATAACTACACACAGTTTCTTGCACCATTTATCCTCTTATGTATAAAGGTAAATAACATGATTTAAAATTTCCATAACTTGTAGATTAAACTAATGGAAAGCCATAAAGAGTTTTGAAACCCTAGTTATGAGGAATTTTGTGGACTAGTTATAAGTAATGTAATTTCATTAAATTTTGTGAAAGACCACAAGATTTTGTCTGGCAACTCATTACCTTTTCTTCATGGAAATATGATTAAATTGCTTGCATGTTGTCCTACCCAATATGTAAATAAACTACAAAAGACCCACTAAAAAATTATATGTATATAGAAACATTATTTAACATGTTTGAGACATTGAATCTGCTCCCTTCCAGTATTTTGACATGCCACAAGTATTTGATGATGAGAATGGCAATTATCCACACTTGAAAAAGTTGGAGAATTACTATGAGATTTCTCTCTCGAGCATAATTGTTTGTTTTTCAATTTGAATTACAATATAAAACAAACATGGGAATGACAAGAATCCAAGTTATGACCGAAGAACAAAATTTTAACTTCCAATGCATTCCAGCAATATACTCTTACCAACGAATATTAAGATCCGACAGACCATGAAAGACTTGCCTATATGCCCGAGCCTTGATGAGGCCGAAATAATGGGGCAAGGATACATAGAATGCAAATGGAATTCGTAAAGCAATTGGGAAGCTTTGTTGCTTATTATTGGTTTTATACTGACCAAACCGTTAAACATAACAGTCATGAAGTGATTGATTTTTAACAGTTACCATATAGAGTCAAAACAAATTATTTCAGCAGAAAAATAACCGCCCAGAATGTTGTAAAAGGACATTTCTCCAAAATAAGGTACATTATTGAACAATTACTAATGTTTCCCTTAGTGTTTCAATGATGGAATTTGCAAATCCCATTGATGCAACAAATTATGAGTTCTGACACCAGTAGTTCAGCCACAAATATAGCAATAATAAAAACTTCTAAAAAAAGAATGTATCAAGTATATGGAATAGCTTATTTCTTCCTCAACTTGAAAACAAAAAATCTCTGGGTCACTCCATTGCCCATAATAATTGATCCACTAATTTGACATATATGACAAAGCAATTATTTCCAATTCAGGTCCTCCCATAAAAAAAAAAAAACAAAGGAACAGAAACTGGAGGCATTCTAGTTGACAACATCGAGGACCAGCTTGCGAGACTTGAAAACTGACCACTTCAAGCGCCGGTAATAAGCAGCTTGAAGCAATGCCAATGATAGAACAAATATCCATTTAAAACCCATCTGCATTAGAAAACATAGAAGTTTAGGAATAACTCTATTAAATAATTTTTTTTTAAAACTAATGTTTTTTAGATGGCAACTTGATTTTAAAATTAATGTACCAGCTTCCTCTCTTCCATTTCAGGTTCGGCTGCCCAAGATAAAAATGATACAACATCTTTTCCCATCTGCATCACAATGAAAACAAGGGTATAAGACTGAGCTTCGTACCACAGAAAAATCTATGTATTAAGCTTAAAGCTAAGAAACTCTATGAAAAAATTAGGTATCACATCTGTAGAAGAAAAACCAACCTGAGATTCAGTTGCTGGCGTACCATCTTCATATTCAATAGCACCATCAATAAGCATTTTAGGCATAGCAATGGCTCCCCCAGGGAAGTAAGGATTATAGTGCAATCCTTCTCTAATCTGCAATAGCAATTGCAAACTGATTGTGGTTGGGAAGAGAAACAATAATTATCCTTTATTTTATCAAAAATACAAGTCATAAGCTCACTGCAAAAAGATGCAACCTCAGTAAATACACCGGACAATATTTAGTAGAACTCCACTGTTAAATACATATTTTTATGACAAGATAAAGTACATAGTTAAATGACAAAATCTAAACACCTTTAAGATCGACAGCACTGTTATCATCAAAGCAGATTGAAAATTACCCAAAATAGATAGAAAGAAAGAAAACAGCCCAAAAGTGTCTATTAAAAATCAAGAGAGCAACGAGGAAAGGCCCAGTGAGCAATAATGCATCTTATATTCATCTTGTCAGCAGCTAAACAAAACTCCTCTTGAAAGCTCAAAAATTAGAAGAATTCTCAAATAAATAAATAAATTGTTTGAGAAGAAATCTTTAATGGCTCTGACAGAAGAGTGAAATTGAAATATCATCAGCTGGAAAACATGACCAGGTGGCCCAGGCCAGCCAACCTCGTAACATCTAAAAGAGCTATTATGAAAGATAGAACTAATAGAAAGAAAACTTTAATGGAAAAAACAAAGAAAAAAATATAGCAGGTCTAACACCTGCCGGCTTTAACACATCTTTGTTTTTAGTTCCCCTTGTACCATTATAGTCAAACATCTCTATACTTAATGACAACATATGGTAAATTCCAAAAAAGATAACTTAAGTGCCACACACCAATAATGGGAGCAGGGAGTTAAAAGAGCCTTGGAAGCAGAATTTACCGTAACACCAGCAGGAGGATCATGGTAACCAGTTAAAAGAGCAAACACATAATTCTGACCATTGTGACGAGCCTGAAAGGAAAAAGACTAAGACTTTTCCTTGATAGGTAAATACAGCTTTTATTGTTAAAAACTAGAAGATAGTAATTACTTTGGTAATAAGACTCAAATCTGGAGGATATGCCCCTCCATTTGCAAACCTAGCAGCTTGTTCATTGGCATATGGCTGAGGAAAACGATCACTAAGCTTACCAGGACGTGTAAACAGCTCACCCTCATCATTAGGTCCATCAACCACCTCAATCTCAGCTGCCATTGCCTTAGTCTCCTCTTCAGTATATGCAACTCCCACCAAATCACGGTATGAAATTAGTGACATAGAATGGCAGGAAGCACATACTTGTTGGTAAACTTGGTGACCACGCCGAATCCTGAACATTGAAAATTGATCACAAAAATTACAGCATGTACCATCAAACTAAATACTGCTAACAACTAAGTAACAAATAATATCACAACTTTTCTGATGAATGATTCTAAATAGATAGATTAGAAGAGGCAAGTTGCCTGTGAATTTAAATGATGCAGAGCAGCCAGCTTGTGGCCTAAATGTATATTAAATGTTTCTCTTTTATCCATAGCATGGAGCAACAGCAGCTATAATTATAGTCCTTGTAGTGACATGCAGTTTGTTAAAACCACCAGCATGTCATTCAAAGAGCTTTAATACTAGTAGAATAAAAAAGAACACTCACAGCCACTACAAGCAAAAGAGTAAGGAACAACAGAATGTGAACCCAGATATTGGAGATAGCATAAAGATATATAACTTAATTAATGGTAAATATAAATATTTGAGAACAAGAAGAACTGATACTGGATCAGGTTCTGTTAAACAAATATTCTAAAAGTCAACTTAAATCGCAAGTTCAACAACAAACTTTACAATTAAAAAAAGAAGCCATAGACTCACGAAGCATGGTCATATGAACTAAGAATGCCTTCGTGAGGCCAAGGATAGTTTGGAACTGCCAAGCCATGCTCAGCTTCATCAGCAGATGCTATCGTTGCAAAACTCAAAAACCCTGAAACACCAGCACCAAGAAGTGCAAATGCCCTTAGAGACTTCATACCCACAGATCCAACATCTTCATGAAATTTCTTAGAAGATAAAAAAGATGTAGGTAACCCCTGAAAGATAACAGG